>NW_028277030.1:31220326-31526956 GCF_059951505.1 Python bivittatus
GCACCCATTCCTGGACCAGGTTGCCTTGCTCACAGCCACCCATGCTTTAATCATCTCCCGTTTGGATTACTGAAATGCACTCTACATGTGGCTGCCCTTGAAGACCATCCAGAAGCTGCAACTGATCTAGAACGCAGTGGTATGCACAGTGTTGTGTATCCTTTGGTTCACCTGAATAACAGTACTGCTGCGTGAACTGCACTGGCTTTCAGTTCCTTTCTGGATGCAATTCAAGGTGCTGGTTATTACCTTTAAAACTCTACATGGCACAGGGCCAGGTTACTTGTTGGAATGCCTCTCCCTGAGTATATCTGCCTGTCCTACTAGGTTAGATAAGGTCGGTGTGCTCCAGGTCCCCTCCCTTAAATGATGCCATCTGATGGGACCTCAGAGGCGTGCCTTCTCAGTGGCCGCCCAGTCCTTTGGAACAGCCTCCCACTGGAGATCAGAGGGACTTCTACCCTTTTAGCCTTCCAGAGGGCCGTGAAGACCTGGCTCTTCCCCCAAGCAATGGGCTAGGATGGGGGGTTGAGCTGTTTGGTCTGGCACCTGGGGGGAAGGGTATGTTTTTAACTATGTTTTATGGATTATGTGAGCTTCCTAGAGTCACTGTATGAGACAGGCAGCCATATAAGTCCAATAAATAAATAAATACAGACAATTTTTCAAATTGAATATTATGAGTTCATGGATAAAATGCAGCAGTTTTCTTTAAAATGCAAAAGAGCAGAGTCAGCTGAAAACTTTTCTTTCTATCTTGGAATATACAGAATGAACATGGTTATGCTAATTGTGCTATCTCAGAAATGGGCAGAAAACAGTGCAAAATGCTTAACTAGACAAATATGACACAGGTCAAAGAAAGGGTAGATCAATATCAAGCTACAGTCAGAAAAATTACTGTCTTTAAAAGAAAAGACACTTATTTTTTCAGTGAATAAAAGAGTCTGCTGACCACTGCATACAAGTCAAAATACTTTGCCTGCAATCTGAAAATAAAATTAGATGCTGTCTCCACTGTGGATGGACCAAAAGCTCTCTTTTTAGAGGAAATATGGAAAGGTCTGCCTCATTTGAGTGGTTTTAGAGAGCATAGGACCCACTATCCTTTTATAAAGCAATTAACTGGAAAGTATTTTGAATAAAGACAAAATACAAATTTATATAAATGTAGCATTTTTAAAGCTTTTGGTTCATCCTGGAGGTGCAAATGTACACCTCCTTTAGATCTGAGATTGGAGTCATTGTGAAGATTTAGTCTCTAGCTTCCAACTAAAAGATCCTCAAGACTGTTTATGACAGGTTGAAAATCCATAAAATAAGCAACAACCTTCACACATACATATTTCATGTGGGCAAACAACCATGCACTATTTAGATTCCAGTCAATGAATAGCTCTAGGATGCATTTTCCACTGAACGAGGGGAATGGTCCATAATGGATTTTGTTTCCAAGCTGAGACAGAAGGGTTTTCTTCGTATCCTAGCCTACTTTAGGTTTCAGAAATGAGTCAATTCATTTCTATACAAACACAAGGAGGGAAAAAAACCTCAAATATTCAAAAGTAACAAGTGTATTTTCATCATCATTTGGCTTAATCTTTTACATGGGCAAACTACACTTTGGTGCAGCTTCTGAATAGCAGACAACCATGTCTTATTCATTGTAAGCTACTGCTCACGTAATTTGGGCACACTATGAACAGATAATTAGAAAAACATGATTATGCTTTGCAAAATTGAGAGAAGGAGAAGACAATGACAAAGGCAGATAGGTGGGCTCAAAGAGATTACTGGAATGGCTTTGGAAGAGTTACAAGTTACTAAAAGGAATAGGTCAAGATACTGCACATTTCTCCATGCATCACTGGGCACCAACTCAGCAGCACTTAACTAACTGCTTTTATGCCTAGAGAACCAACTTAGTCTAGTAGTTAAGGTGTTGGACTAGTACCAGGAAGATCCAAATTCAAGTGTACCTTCAGCCACAGAAATTCACTGAGTGGCCAGTTGTCTTCTTTCAGCCCAACGACCCAACACAGTTGATGGGAAAAATTGGAAGAGCATTATATACATTGCCAGAACTCCTGGATGAAAAAAGTATATATGGAAAGCGCTGATCATCTCACCTGACACTCTCTCTGCAGAGTGAATCATGTCAGAGGGGAAGGGAGGGGAAACTATGGCCAAGAAGAAATGACAAGAGTGGAGGGAGGGATTTACAAGCACCAAGTGCAAGGCTGGAAGGGAAGGAAGATGAGCTCCAATTGTTATCCCAGTGTGGCTCTGCTGAGAGAGAAAGCCAAAAGCAACTTTAAAAGCCTGCCAGTGTTTTGCAAGCTGCAGTATTTTACAAGCAATCTAAGATTATTTAAGGCATGAAAATACCATTCATTTTTTTCTCCGACTTTGGTGAATGAAAGTGGTTGTCTTTAAAATGAAACACCTAAGTCAGGAATTATGCAAAAGTAAACAATCAATATGAAAGGAATTTATTTTATAAAATGGTAAGATACTGTCATTGTTCTGTATGCCATATAGCTTAAAACTAAACTGTATATTTATTTCTTCCCTAATCATAGCACCAATGAAACCATTAATTTTATTCTTGGGAAAGGTGGGGGTTGCACAGATATCATTTTGGGACTTGGGGTATCACACCGTTTCAGAGTCCCTGGCGTACAAACTTAACGAATGCACATGGAAAGAAATGGAATGAGAAAAGCAAGCTGTTTCCAAGTTATGCACATTTCTTCTTCTGAACAGATGTCATGTGTGAATATAGGGATTCTTCAGAATTAGGTATATACATTTCACTCCACCTATATTCTCCGAAATCAACTAAGGGGTGCCTTGATATATGTTGGACACAATTAAATACTTCATTCTCAGTTCTCTAGACACAACTAAGTCATTAGTAAAATTTTACAGAATAAGATGTGGAGGAATAAGACTGAGTAAAAATGCTACACATAGATATTGGAGAGTGGTGGTGGTGGTGGACGAATTCTCCTCAGGAGGTGTAGGCTAGACTGTGAAGTTTTTTGTTTTTTTTTAAGAAGAATATAGCAAGTCCTTACCATATCATTGCAAGTAAAACTGCATGGATACATGGTTATGTGTATGAAAGTTGTTAGGTGCTGCTTTATTTATTTTTCCTCTTTTAGGTAAGATGCACAAAACAAATGTCTTACTTTTATCCTGAAAACAAATCTTCATGCCACTTCAGCAGGACCTCTCCACTTGCCTAGTAAACCTTTCTTTGTTTGCACTATGGAAATCTCCCCCTGAATTTGTCCCCTTTGCCCTGACCCAGGAGTGAGTTCACCAGAGGAAGAGGTATGAGCAGCCTGAGGTGCCAGTCTCTAGGATGAAAAAGCAGCCATCTATATCTTGCCTTCATTTTTATTTTTCATGAAAAGGCAAAATAATCTATTTCAGAGCACATGGTCCTCAGAAGGATTGATATTTGATGCATATCCACTGAGATATAAGACCCACTAAACAAAGATCATGAACAGGATAAGGTTAAATAATCTTATACAGGTAGTCCTTGGTTAATGACCATTCATTTAGCGACTGTTCAAAGTTACGATGACGCTGAACAAGAAGACTTACGGCCAGTCCTCAAAGTTGCGGCTGTCATCGTATTCCCACGGTCACATGATTGTGATTCAGGCACTTGGCAACTGGCTTGCAATTACAATGGTTGCAGCATCCCACGGTCACGTGACTGCCATTTGCAACCTTTACTGCCAACTTCCAACAGGCAAAGTCAATGGGGAAACTGGCAGGAGGTTGTAAATGGTGACCATGTGGCATCTTGCTTAACAATTGCGCTGGATTTGCTTAACAACCTCAGCTGGAACTTCTGGAACTGCTGTTGATACAGTCATGTGATGTCACACTTTATGATTGCATCACTTAGTGACAGAGTTCCCAGCCCCAATTACTATAGTTAACCAAGGACTATCTGTCATAACTAAAAACTATCAAAGGAAAAACCAATTGAGTTCTTAATATCTAATGCAGCACAGTAAGGAAAAAATACACATAGCTATCAAATAATGCAACATTTGTGAAAAGATTATATAAATAAACTAATTTCATGAAATATATGGGACAAGGTCTTACATCTCAATAATCCTGAATTGGTGTCTTGAGGCTATAAGGATCTGGATGAGAAAATATATACTGAAGTTGAATTCCAGCAAAACAGACTTGCTGATTGTCCACAAACCATCTAGCTGTCTGTTTTGGTGATGACTACAGATAGGGTGTCACTCTCCCTGAAAGAGGAGGTCTGAGGACTAGAGGTTCTTCTAAACTCTTGGCTACTGCAGGATAAGCAGGTGGAAGGCATGTCTAGGGGTTTCAAGAGCCACTATTTCAAGAAGATCCTCACCTTCACTGGGATGACCAGGCATCTCAAAGTTATTGGGTTAATAGGTTCTGGAAGGAGAAGAGCATTGTAGAGAGCATATAGGATGCAGAATTCTGTAACCATAGCTGTTCTAATAAAAGTAGCTTTAGGCCCACACACAGAATGCGGGGGGGGGGGTCTGGATCATTTTCGTAAACCACTTTCTTGATCAAGCCATGTTTATCTGATCATTGCCTTGGTAACAGATGTTCCCTCTGTTCCCCTTCAAGGCCATCCTTTATACTCTCTACCAGCATATACTTGAGGGGATGAGAATAAAATCTCACCCATGGTATTACAACTATGCAGATGACCATCTGGCCTGGAAACTGGCATGAGTCTTGTGTTCTGGGCATTGGATCTAAAGAACTGCCACAACTTATAGCTGTTGAACTTATTTCTTTCTTTTGGCATCTAGCATGGTATCAAAGTGATACAAGCTGGTTGAATGATGCTCTTGTCTTTCCTAGGATATGTTTGTCCGTTCCCCCCCCCCCCCCGAGGCATTCTATGATAGAGTGCAGAGTTTTTACCCCGAACCTACAGTATCTGACATGGTGATTCAATTGCTTCAGGCCCAAGATGGCACACCTGGGAATGTTTTTCTTGTTATTCCTAGGAATAAACAGCTCACCTGTATGTTGAGAAAGTGATTAATGCTCTTCAAAACCAGAGGATGTTTGGTTGCCTTACATGATATGGGGGATAAAGTAATATAAGGGGGGCTGGTGAATGTTATGACATGATCATATGATAGGACCCATATTTCTGATTCTATTAGCCTCCTACCCAACTGTAAACTGAGGTGGTTACTGCGTTTGTGTCCACCTTTTTCTAGTGGGGAAAAATGTTTCTCCGTAGATTGGGGTTGAGGCTGGTATGATTTGTTTGGGTTTTCTGTACTTATATGTAGGATCTGCTTTAGGTACAGTAAGAAAAAAGGAATGGGGGGAGGAGTGTCCTGAGGTTCTGCTGCCTTTGCATTTGTATTTTTGAGGGTTAGGTTATTTTTATTTGTACTGGTCATTAAGCATTGGTTATTTTGTTGTCAGATTCAATTAGGGTCTCATCTAGAGCCTCTCCAAACAGGATCCCTTTGAACAGGCTTAATATTAGGACTGATTTTGATTTAAAGTCTATATTCCAGTTCTTCATAATTGTGTCTTTGTGACTCTGCTGGCCACCACGGCTGAGTTGAGAACCAGGCATTGTGCAGACTAATAACCACCATGATACTAGCTAGATCATGCCTTGACAGGTGTCCCTATGCTCTGGAGGAATGAAATAAGTTAGCTGTTTGGCCCATAAGATAGAAACACTAAGGGAAAGAGTTAGGGTGTAGTGTGGCCTTGGCATCAACTTCTGTGATAAGGATCTGGATAGACTTCTGCAGAGGACAGGTGGTGGGGACCCCTGCAGTGCCATTTTTCACCATTTTCTTCCTTGTCTTCCCTGTCATTTGATCCAGCTGGGGAGTCCCAAAATCTCTTTCCTGCCCCCACCACACAGAGTTTGGCCACTGATGTAGGCCTGATGCAAAGAGGATATGGCCTGATTTGGCATTCCATGGTCTTTTTCAGGGGAGAAAAGGCCAGGAAGTTTTGGAGGGAAATTACCTGATAGAGCCAGCTAAGGAAATCAGAGAAATAAGTAGTGGGAAGATCATCCCCCTAACACAGCCTACCTCTTTTCCCTCCATTGGCCAGGCCATCTTTGTTTTTTCATATCCAAATCAAGAGTGAGCAGGAACTCATACCTGATAATGATATCATGCTTGCAAAGTCTTCTACTACACAGACATATAATATGCTTCATTTGTTACTTATATCAAGTTTCTCAACTAAAAGGCTTATTAAAAACAGCCCCCGGTTATAATGCAGGCATTAATGTTAATGACATTAGCCTTGGAACAGGAGTGATTAACAGCTGGTTCTCAATCTGTGTGATCTTAATCATGAGAAAGTAAGCAGTAATGGCTTGTTTAATTACAGTAAACACAGTGTGTCACCAGCTAATTAGGTATGATTGATTATTGCTAACCTCATTCTCTGCTCAAGAGTTGGAGGCAAATGTTTGAATTCAATAATAAATGCTCAGAATGAACTTTAAGAATGTCACTTTGAGTACAGTAAAAGATATCAGAAACAAAAAATGTCAACAATGCTGAGCAGATCAAGGATGTGCAAAAACAGATTCAATGATATTCAAGTAAAGCCTGTCAGGCAATAAAGACCTTAAAGAAAACAAAAATCATAAACCTGTTGGAGGGAATACCTCCATGAGAAGTGAGGGGGGCATGGGCCAGGAGTCAGGCTTTCTCTGTCATAGCCCCAACACTATGGAACACGCTGCCCTCAGAGATCGAATTGGCCCCCTTGCTTTTGGTCTTCAAGAAAGCACTCAAAACTTTTCTTTTTAATGGAGCTTTGATTATTTTGGTGTCTAATTGAGGGGATTAGGACCACTCTCTACTTGATTTATTATGTCTCCAGATTCCTCATGTATGTGTATGTGTATGCGTATGTGTATGTGTGTGTATGTGTACTGTTGGTTTGTTTTACTGGCCAGCCCTAGAATATTTTCACCAATTTTCCAGAACAATCACATTTAGAATATACCCCAATCCTCTTGAAAGAGCATTTTAGCAGGTGTAATGAGCTATAAAAGAATAACAAATCATCAGCAATTGATACCCCACTACCTACCTTCAGGGTTAGCAGAAGCCCAGATCCTACCCAGTAGTTACAATGATAAACTTTAATTATTTATTATTTAATTTAATTGTTAATGGTACCCCATAGGATCAGGTAAGATTTTACAGTCTACTATAGGTTTTTCATTGACTTTTAACTTAACTTAAATACAAACCACTTAGTTTTATCTGTAATTTCTATAGGGAAATTGTTGGAATAAATCTGTTCTTAGTAAATTCTTCCAAATTATTTGGGAGGCAACATAAAAGTCTAGCCCCATAATATTTATTTATTTACAAGAGACCAACTGTTTTATGAAGCTTAATCTTTTTATTGTCTACTGAAACTTAGGGTGAACAATATAACACAGCTTTATCAATGCATCAGAAGGAAAGGGTACTTAGTGGGATTATGAGGTGAAATAAATTATGTGTGAGAAAAAATGCATATAACATGACTTCTGCAAAAACTGATGAGAGAAAGAGTAGAATAATATAAAGTACATACAAACAAAAATAGTTGGTGTCAGAAACAAGAAAGAAAGCAGGAATGGAAGAGTTCAGTTTCTGTGAGAAGAGAATAGTCCCAATGTGAGAGACATGAGAAAAAAGTGTTTCAAAGACTCCAACTTAATGATCTATTTTTACCTCACACCAGCATTAAAGATACCTTCCTGAAATCCATGTGGGTTTTGCTTCTTTGGTTTACCAGCTACAGTTGCAAAAATGTAGTCAAAGGGAGCAAGGACTAGATAAGAGTTAAAGAGGGAGAGAAAATGCAGAACAAATCTGATGGAAAACTAGTTTTGGAAATGGGTGAAATGGCTTAAACAAGGACCATTCACTGCAGTGAATGGAATTAAAAATAAAAGTGATGAAATTATTTAGGATGAAATTGAATCAAGGGAATACTGGAAGGAGTGGTTTAGGGATTTATAGGTGAACGACAGTGATATGACAAAGAGGGTCAAAACAAATGCAAAAAATGTTAGCGTCCAAGGAAAAATTGATGAAAAGGAAGTTACAAATACAGTGAGAATGGTGAAATTTTATACATCACAAATGTAAAGAAATATAGAGAGGGAGGGAGGGAGGGAGGGAGGGGCACACTGCAGGTGTAGCTGTGGTAAACTGTTTAATGTGTGCATAAAAACTACATCTGTGCTTGATGATTGGAAGACTATGGAAAAACTGTGAGCAAAATTTGGGAAACGCAACATGACTTTATGCTGGACGGAGGACTGCAGACCAGATTTTGCTTTTTTCAGGTTATCAGAAATGTATCAATGTGAAAAACAAAAGTTCATTATATATTTGTTCATTTAGAGAAACTATATGATAAAGTGACTAGCCTTGAACTATGGAGTTATTTACATGAATATTGAGTTGAAGGCTGTTTGTTCAAGAACAGTATATATTGGAAATAAAGATGCATGATAATAAATTGAATGCATAGCAAATGGTTCAACACTGAACAGCAAGCAGGCAACAAATGTGTGCTATCCCTTTGATTTTTTTAATGTATTTATGGATAAATGTAGAGTGAATGCTTGTAATAATGATAGAAATTTGTTCAGGAATGTCCATGTACTTTTGTATACAGACAAACATGTTTGGCAGAGAAAAGGGAATCAACCACTGTAAATTATTTATAAATGGTGAAGAAGTAGAATAAGTAGATGAATTCGTACCTTGATAGAATGTTTACTAATGATGGGAAAATGGATGGAGAAATTCTAAGACATGAAAATGTTTGTAGAAATATAGTAGGAAGTATGGGTAATATATGGCCTGTTGATTGGAGCAAATATTTGTTGAAAAGCAAAACTGGGTGTGTATAAGAGCATGTTTCTGTCCACTTTGTTCTATAGGAAAAAGAATCAAGTATGTCAAGAGAAACATAAAAGTAAGCTGTATGCAGTGGAAATAGTGATTTAAGAACTGTTGTAAAACCAGAAAAGACATAATATGAAGGTAATAAATTAATATGGGTCATACAAAAGTGAACAACCAGTATAAAAGAAGCACACTGAGGCAGTTTATTCATATTGAGAGAATGAATAAGGAAGAAATTGCAAAACAGAACTGAATGTGTCAAGAAGAAGGGACCAAGAAAGACATTTGATGAAGTTGATGAGATCTGAGGGAGAGGGAGAGGGAGAGGGAGAAGGAGGGAAGTCTAAACAACAATAGGCAACTGTATGCATATGGTAGAAAAACAGAAACTATGGGGAAGATTTAGTGAATGGTGTTGATGTGAACTAGAATTCTTACCTCATGCCTTTAAAATTTTCTGCTTACTATTATTTACTCTCTTTGTGTACATTGCACAATATTGCTTATCTCAAAAGGGAATAGTGTGATGGGAACGCACTGTAAATCTATCTGTCTGTCTATCAGAACTACATAAAAATGTACATTATTTCTCATCTTTGCAGGCCAAAATAGCTATGTTCATTAATACTTCAAGTGGTAGACTGGGGACAATTAGCTTTAGTGACTTCAGAAACTAAGTGAGCAACCTTTCTTCATGATGACTGCATGCAATGTAAAACCAGTAACACCTAATATTGACTCTGCATTCACTCCATAACCTCTATCTTGTGATTATGCTGAATTGCAACCCTCAAGGCTTAGATATCCTTTCTAAATTTTGGATTTATTTGTTTCTTCCCAATCTTCTACTTTTTGCCTGATGAATAATTCGATATAATTCAGAAGCTTGCACGTGTATGTAATCTTGGCTGGTTAAGCATGATTAAGTTGGTGAGAAACAAATAATCAGCAAGAAGATAGGATTCTGAAAGCTGGATTATTATTCTGAGAGAAATAATATGCAGATAGTAAATTACTTCTGTTGCTCAATAATAAAAACTTTATCCATGGCATCTATTATATAGATGAAGAAATACTTCTGCAGAGAATCGAACATACAGGGGGGCACCATAATCAGTTGTTGCCTTGCACTAATGTAAACCAGTTGTGCAAGGTGACTTGTCTGATTTTTACTGTTCTTCCCTATGTGCTGCAGCTTTCTACACCTCTACCTCCACCACCACCACCACCACCACCTCAAATATGGAAACTTGAAGTACCTTTTATTTTTGGAATAAACCCAGCCTTAATCTTCACATAGTTGCTGCTCTAATCATTTTCAGGAATGGCTATTGTATGTTGGTTTGGAATGAAGCTTATAGTATGTAGATGACACCTTTGTCATAATAAAAAAGGAACAACTAGAGAAGACACATGAAACTATCAACATCTTCAAAGGAATAAAATTCAATAGAGAAGAAGAAAACAACAACACACTACCCTTCCTGGATATCCACATCAGCAGAGGAAATGACTGCAAATTAGAAACAGAAGTCTATCGAAAAACAACCCACACTAACCAAGTACTCCATTACCAAAGTAACAACCCGGCCTCCCACAAGAGGAGCTGTGTAAGAACATTATTCAAATGAGCGCAAATGCACTGCAGCAATCCAGAACAGCAGAAAAAGGAAACAGACCACCTATACAACATCTTCCAACAAAATGGTTATCCACGCAACTTTACCAAAAATTGTCTGACCACTCAACCCACTACAGCACAACTATGAAAAGGATAACACTGCCATACATCAGAAACGTCTCAGAAACAACCAACAAGCTATTACAACCACATGGTATCTCTGTAGCACACAAACCAACTAAAGCCCTCCAAAACATCTTAAGCAAACCAAAAAACCCAGTAGCCCAAGAAGAAAAAACAGGAGTCATCTACAACATGATATGTAAGGACTGTAATAACCACTATGTAGGACAGACAGGCAGAAGACTAGCAGAGTGCATCCATGAACACCAGTCAGAAGACTCAATGAAAACTCCTTAATCTCACAACACATTGACAGATTAACCATAGTTTCAACTGGGAAACTGTTAGCATCTTAGACCAAGCTAAATCCAAAAACATGAGGGAATTCCTAGAAGCTTGGTATTCAAACAAGTCAGGCATCAACAGGCACATAAACAACATTTACACACTATTCAAAAGAGACAATAAAAAGGAAACAAAAAGACCAGAACACCACCTGACCATCAATCAACACCCAGATAAGCAGAGATTAACATCAGGATTAACACCAGACAAACAATCAAGCAGTAAATAATACCCTAATCAAGGAACTACCAACTCAGACAATCAAGCAGTAAACAACAGCCTAATCAAGCAACTACCAAAAAGAAAACAACACCCTCAACCAACACTGACAGGGAAGGCTGCTTTATATAAACAGAGTGCAAACCCTACTCCCTTCTAGCACTGAAGATGTTACCTAGTCAGGTAATGAAATGTCTGGAGGAAAACAACCAAGCTCAGAGAACCCCAAGGATTCCATTGACCTAGTGCCAGGAGGAACCAGCAGTTGGAGTTGTTTGCACTCTGTGAGTGTAATAAGCTGTGAGAATAATCTTGAGGAAAAGAAGGAAGAGCTGCAGCCAAAGCAACAGTCAGATAAGAGAAATTTCAGGCCAAAGCAGGACTCAGACTGAACTCTCCCTAGTTCTCTTTAGGATAAAGGCAGAGAAAGGAGAGGCACATTTAGAGTAGCAAGATTCTGTTACTGTAACCTATAATAAAAGTAATTTTAGTAGTGATTACTTTGGTGTTCAAGTCTGGTGTTCAAGTCTACCTTGAAGGGCTGACACTGACCTGGAAACAGAAGCCTTCAATTACTTTGTCAGATGCAGTGGGTTTTCATCTACATTCCATCTCTCCAGCAGGTCTCCTATTCTATTTCTGAGGAAATCTGGGCAGCTCCATCTCTGTAATGACTATGAGGCCCTAAACTTGACTGTGTATAATCATTACCCCCTTCAGCTGATCTTGGACATTCAAGAGTGGCTATGCTCTGGCACCATCTTTACCAAACTGGATTTTAGGGGAGCATAAAACCTGGTCCAAATCAAGGAAAGGGTTGAATGAAAGACCTCCTTCCAGACAAAGTTCAGCCTTATTGAATGCTTGGTCATGCTGTTTGGTATCTGTAATTTACTGGTGGTCTTCCAGCATGTCAAGCACAACATTTTCAGGGACCCAATTCTTCATCATTTCCTTGGCTAACATCCTTCTCTATTCTAAGACAACACCCTTGTCAAAAATCCTGTAGCCTCTCTGAGAGCACTGTCTGTATGCCAAGCTGGAAATGAACACATTCAACAATTCAAGGTTGAATTCCTGAGGTAATCCAAGTAATCCAAGACTGGCAGCTTCCAAGGGGTCTGCAAAGCTCTTTGTATTTGAAGCCAATGTCTCCAACATTGCCACTGCAGTAATCCTTGTACAGTCCACAATGCCGGCTCAACCACCCTTGTCCTGTGCCTTTCACTCAAGGAAGTTGAACCTGGCTGAAGCTGACTCTGGCTGGAAGAAAAAGCTGCTTGCTAACAAGTACACCTTCAAGGTTTAGAGGCACCATCTGGAAGGGGTGTGGCATCTGGTACAGGTGCAGACCAACCATTGGAACCTGGAGCACCTGCACATATCCCCAAAACTCAATCAGTGCCAGGTTTGCTAATCCATCTCCTTTTTGTGCTTCAACTTCATGGTGTCTACGTGTTCCAGGCCTACAACAAATGGATGGATGCCTTGTCCAGATTCCCAAACTACAGAGCAGATGCTACAGATCTACCCATAATCACCATCTTGTGGCTAGAAAATCTGCAGCCATCATGGCTGCAGACAGTGTATATGACAGCCTCTTGACAGTGTGTATTCAAGACCTATAGTAAAAAGCTCAGTTCCCCTAGGCTAATCTTTAGTAATTCTAGTCCAATACAGACCGGTCCAAGACATCTCCATTCAAGGTTATGGATACCTTTTGTATCATTGTGGCCACTTTTATATGCCTCTGGAGGAATTGTGAGAGGAGATGCTGCACATGAAACACCTGTAGTAGGACATTTCAGCTTATATGTAGGGGCCACATATCAAGGCTGAGGTGCACTGACATGTAACCACTTGTTCTGTCACCAAGCTAAAGTTGTCCCAGGCAAACTGAGCTTCCTTCAACCTCCACCAGTACCCTCAGACCCAGAGAAAACCCTATCCAAAGACTTTATAATGGACCTCCCATGCTCTCAAGGAATTAACACCATGCAAATGGTGGTGGACCACTTAAATAAAATAAGGGACTTCATCCCTTGTGAGGGTATCCCCACTGCCAAGGAAAGCACCAGCCTTTTCCTGCACCATGTCTTTCAACTGCCCACATTCTTTGCCTTGGATCATAGGGCCCAGTTTACCACCAGGACTATTTGGAGTTAGGGAAGTGGATCTCCATATTTGCATATTTGGATTTGGCTTGGTCTAAAATGCTGACAGTTTCCCAGTTAAAACTGTGGTTGAGTCTGTCCATGTGTTGTGCAATTAAGGAATTTTCATCATGTCTTCTGACTGCTAGTTGGTGCTCGTGGATGTGTTCTGCTAGTCTTCTGCCTGTTTGTCCTACGTACGTACGGTCTCAGAAACCACCCACAGATTATTACAACCATATGGCATCTCTGTAGCACACAGACCAACAAAATCACTCCAAAATATCCTAAGTAAGCCAAAAGACCCAGTTGCCCAAGAAGAAAAAACAGGAGTAATCTACAACATACAGTGTAAGGACTGTAACAAACACTAAGTAGGATAAATATGCAAGAGAATTCTTGGAAGCCTGGTATTCAGACAAGGCAGCAATTAACAAACACATAGAGATAAACAGCATCTACATGCTGTTCAAAAGAAACAAAAGACCAGAAGATCGCCTCACCAGCATTCAATCACCAGCAATCACCTCCAGCAATCATCACCCAGATAAGCAAAGGTCACCACCAGGCACACAATCAAGCAGTCAGCATATGCTAATCAATAAACTACCAGAAGAGCAAAACAGAATCCCCACCAGCACTGGCAAAGCAGGCCACAGCAGATAAAGAGAGAGCAAACCTCATCCCATTTTAGCACTGAAGATGTTACCTAACTGGGTAATGAAATGTTTGCAAGAAAAGAACCAAGCTCAGAGAACCCCAAGGACTCCACAGTTCAACCCTGAGCTACACATATTCACCTCCATTGTTCACCACTTATCAGCCAGAACTGGGTAGGCAGGCAGAAAGAACCTACTCTCAAGCAGCATCTCTGCTGTTATACCAACTATCAACAAGATATCTAGATCCAACTATTGCCCCCCACCAAGTTTGCCCACAAGAACAATCTACACACCTTCACCCCACACCTTTACCCTACACATACTGTTTAATGCCAGCTATGGATTCCATGCTTGGTTATTCCATGCATCTGGTTCCCCATCCACTCTACCAGGTACAAAACCCCTGCACTTTGCAATAGTGACTCATGAGTAAACAGCAAACCCCACCTGAACCTGGCAGCCTGGCCACCTCCTGATTGGTACTGGCTGTACAAAAGAAGCTACATATGTTCACCCCCAGCAGGGAGTGGATTTAAACAACAGTCACCCCTCAGTTGCTGAAAGCAACTTCAGCATCTGGCTCTGTGTCTCTGATTCCTGTTACGCTCTTGAGCTCAGCTTGTTCCTGACTTCAACTCTGGCTCACTCTTCAGCATTCAAAGAGTTTGCTATGCTGTCTGACCTCAGACTGGTCAACCTTGCTTTTTGTCACGCCTTCTGCTCTTGGCAAACTCTGCATGTGGGTGCACATTCTAATCTCTCCTTTCCAGCAAATCTACGTGCAAACGTTTTCATTTCCTACTTCACACTCCTTGCCCTGCCAGACCACAGACCCTCCACATGCCCAGCTTGTCTCCTTGCTATGAACTTCCAGCCCAAGCACACTCCCAAGGTGTGCTTGGCTCCAGCTCCTCAGAATGCCTGCACTCAGATGGCATTTATCCTAACTTCTGAAGTTGGACCATGAAAGAAGGTGAGGGCCAAACATTATCCCACATTACCTCTCTAACTGAACTTTCTTCAGGCTCACATCCTCCAGATATATAGGGACTATAACTCCCAGAATTCTCAGCTAATAAAGTTTAACTCTAGTGCTTTCTATTTTTAATTTTTTATTGGTGAAATACTGTATATAAAAAAGTAATACAACAGTGATAGTACAGTAAAACAGTTATACAAATAGCAATTAAAGTGAACTAAAAATTAAGGGAAAAGAAAAAAAAATCCATGTAATATTAATATAAAACCAGCTGAAACATTTAATATATTATTAAATCTGGATCACGTAGAAACATTTTGCTTCATCTTCTTATGTTTAGAATATAAAGAAATGATAAATAGCATATCTCTTAAATTCATTCTTTAACATTAAGTGTTTAAATTTCTTTCCACCTACGTAGAATAATTCTTTTTGCTAAATGCCTACTCAACAGAGCCAGAGTTCTTCATAAATGTCAAATTCCATGTTTTGGGAATATAATTCAGTATCATATTTACATCTTTAACTACTGTATTTTTCTCCAAAGTTATATTAACTTATGTAATGTATTGAAACAAACAAACAAACAAAAAACCTAGCTGGACATGACCAAATCATGTAGGCCAGAGGGCTCTCACATTTCGTGCCTGGTTTCTCTTCAGCTCATCTGAATCTTCTGCCTTTTATTCCAATGTATCCTAAATTGCAGCACATCTGATGGGTGCAAGTTGCAGAAGACTGCTTTATCTGATTTCAACTTGATAACAGCACTGAACTGACATCCAGACCTAAGTCATCTTTGTTGTAATGAGAATTTCTCCTTAACACTACATAAACAAAATGTATAGCTATGTCTTTTTTCAGATTATAGACTCCACCTCAGCTCAATCTTTAAATTTAATAATTAAATAAATTAATAAATAAATACAATCTGAAAAGAATTTTCAAATATGTTATTGGATTGGTGGATTCTTTATGTTGCACTCTCTTTATATAATCATTGCTTTGAGGACTTACGAGCAGTTTGTCCAGCTTGTAAATCAAGCAGTAACACATTTGTTTCTCCCCATTCTGCTTTCAAGAAGACAGTTTCTTCACTAGCCTGAAAATGTATAATCTTGATTTTCTGTTATTAAAATAATAAATTTTAAGACATGCAGTTGTGATGAATAGTGAATATTTTCAGTTTACTCCTCTTTTTCTTTTCTTTTTTTTCTCCTATCTTATTTGTTCAAGATAGAATAAACTCTTGCTACTTTTCCAGTTCTTGGATGGGGATACCAGAGAATACAAGATCTGCAGGCTAAATTGATAAATATTTAAAAAAAAGAACAAAAAACCCCCTCCTATAATAAAGCAGTAGCAAAACCTTTTTTGACTGTTGCTAAGAAAACTACATGGATTTGTCCCCTTAGGAGTTGAGCTGAACTTGAAGAAAGCTTTACTCTTGAATTTAAATAATCAAAACAAAACTTTTCTAAAAACAAAGCTTTTGAGAATAATGTCTCGATCCAGTATGGCCATGATATGGCCTCACCCATTCATCCCTTGAATTTAACTCTTCATGTTGTCATTTTAAATGAGAAATATTTCCATGCAAATGAATGAGCAAGATGATGTAAGGCAGATAGAGAAGCCCATCCTTCTCTATACCATGCTTGGTTTCAGCACTTTACAATCAGCATATACATGCAACAGGCTGGTACAAGAAAGTTGGAGCACCCTACTGTCATCATCAGTCTACTTTTTTTCCATACTAGTCATGGAGAAAGGGACTTTTCTTCTTTTAGGACCAGAATAGAAATACAGTGGACTGATGAGAAAGGAACAAACCACTTGGTGGGAGATGAGAGACAGAGAGAATAGCTTGTCCAGATACTGCATTTCATGTCACACACAGAAGACAGAATTCTTAGAAGGCGACTAAAATATGTCTCAGCAGGTGGCAGCTTGCGGTCAAACTTGTTTAGGCTGAGAAGCAAAGAAGGGGCAGGCCTTGGAGATCTTGGCAGACAATCAAGGCTGAAGGCTAGACTGGGAAGTTGAAAAAAAAAAAGACACCTTGGAAGAAGACACCTTGGCATTGATATGGAAGAAAACTGCTTCCATATCAATGCCAAGAAACTACAAGGACTTATCCATGAAGTCACCAGAGTTGAGCTGAGTACAAGGAGATTTTAGCTTGAAGTCACAGTTAGTTACTTCAGGCATATTTACAAAACTGGGTTAATATAACAAATGAAGAAAATGTATGGTGCATAATGTAACAGGTCATTAAATAAAAATGCTGAAAAGCACGAAACCCAGGACAGAGCCCTGTGGAACTTCACTTGATACCCTCCAAGCTGATGTGGAGCCATTTATAATTACTTTCAAGGTATGGTAATTCAGCCAATTATAAATCTGCCAAACAGTTGTATCATCTAGCCCCTATTTTACCATTTTATTAATATCATAAGATAATCTGCTGAATGCGTTGCTAAAATCAAGATGCACTCTATCCATGTCATCCACTTTATTAAGCTAGCAACTTTTTTTAAAAAAAGAAGATAAGGTTAGTTTGGCAAGCATATGCCACTCTTGTTAGTGGTTGCATTCCTATCCAAGTACAATAATTTGTTGGGGACCTTGCCCAATACAGATGTCAAGTTGACTGGTGCACAATTTCTCAGGTCTTCTTCCCTTTTTTGAAAGTAAGGACATTTGCTCACCTCCAATTTTCTGGGACCTCACTAGTTTTCTAGGAGTTGTCAAAGATTACAGTTAGCAATTTTTCAGTCCTCTCCACCTGGAAGCTCACATTTATTTAAATTAGCTATGTGTTCTTTTACCCTCTCCTTGTCCATCATCCACTACAGCTCCATCCTTCCATTAGTGGCACAAGGATGGTTTCAGAGCTTTGTTTCCTGTTTGAAAGAAGAGAAAGTTAAGGCATTCCACCTTCTCACCATCACTCATTACCAAATCTTTCTGAGTAGCAAATTCTTCCTCACAACGAATCTGCCAGCTCTTTGCTTTCTATTTCTGAGCTACCAAAAAAGGCCTTTTTTGCTGTTTTGCACATTTCTCACAAGCCTCACCTCATTGGGGAATGCCTTCAAATACGCTGAAGATAGTTCTTAATGACATTGGCTGTATGTTTGGGGTCGATGTCCTGCTGCAGAATAAATTTGGGGCCAATCACACGCCTCCCTGATGGTACGGCATGCTGAATAAATATCTGCCTGTATTTCTTAGCATTGAGGACACCATTGATCCTGACCAAATCTCCAACTCCATTTGCAGAAATGCAGCCCCAAACTTGCAAGGAACCTTCACCATGCTTCACTCTTGCCTGCAGACACTCATTCTTGCCCTTCGGCAAACAAACTGTCTCCTGCTACAGCCAAATATTTCAAATTTGGACTCATCAATCCACAGCACCTGCTGCCATTTTTCTGCACCCCAGTTCCTATGTTTTCATGCATAGTTGAGTCGCTTAGCCTTATTTCCACATCAGCAGTATGGCTTTTTGGCCACAATTCTTCCATGAAGACCACTTCTGGCCAGACTTCTCCGGACAGTAGATGGGTATACCTGGGTCCCACTGGCTTCCACCAGTTCTGTGCTGATGGCACTGCTGGACATCTTCCAATGTTGAAGGAAAGTAAGCATGATGTGTCTTTCATCTGCTGCATTAAGTTTCCTTGGCTGACCACTGCATCTGCAGTCCTCAACAATGCCCATTTCTTTGTGCTCCTTCAAAAGAGCATGAACAGCACATCTTGAAACCCCAGTCTCCTTTGAAATTTTTGCTGGGGAGAGACCTTGCTGATGCAGTATAACTACCTTGTGTCTTGTTGCTGTGCTCAGTCTTGCCATAGTGTATGACCTGTGACATGAAACTGTCTTCCACAACCTCACCTTAGTAGCAGAGCTTGGCTGTTCCTCGCCCAGTTTTAAGCCTCCTACACAGCTGTTTCTGTTTCAGTTAATGGCTGTGTTTCAACCTACATATGAAATTGATAATCATTAGCACCTGTTTGGTATAATTGGTTTATCATACACCTGACTCTAATCCTACAAGATCCCTGATTTTGTACAAGTGTACAAAGTGTACAAAGTGTGCACAGTGTGCAAGTATAAGAATTGACACTGGTTTGAAGCCAAAGGGCAGTCACACCAAATATTGATTAGATTTGGATTTCTCTTCTGTGCGCTCACTTTGCATTTTGTAAATTGATAAACATAAACAATTACAATATATATTTTTGAAAGCATTCTTACTTTACAGCATTTTTTCACACCTGCCTAAAACTTTTGCATAGTACTGTATATGTCCCCTTCTTCTTTTCAGCATTTCAGAAAGCTGTATGTGTGTCCACAGTCATGTTCTTCAATGCCTGCCATATTTCCTTCTACCCTGAATATTAGCTAAGGCTTTGAAGGTGATGTTTGCAGATGGAGATCAATTAAACATATTTACAACAAATTAAATTTATTTACAATAATTGAAATAACAACTACAAATGAATATTAATTGCTTGTAAAATAAGGTATTCTATTTATAACCTTATTTTACAAGCAATTAGTTTTAATTTGAAGTTATTATTTCAATTATTATGTTTTTTCTTTGTCCTGGTCATGTACTTCTTTTGGAGTATGTATATGCAGGTCACATGGAGTAAAGCATATATATATATTCTGGGAGACTGAGTGTTGCACAAAATTTTATCTGTCTACTTTTCCTTTTCCTTGTTTGGTAAGACTGTCTTAAATTCAAGATCATTTTCCTGTTGGGTAAGTACAACAATACATATCAAGCATGCTGTGTTTTGGTTTAATACTCTTCATAGATGCATAAAACCCACGTGACCCTTCTTTCAAAGGATGAGGCCACTCAAGAAGAAATCAAACCTTATGAACCTAGGATCTAAAATACAGCAGTCGCCTGCTCTCATTTCTCAGCTCTACAATTGTAGCACAGATGCTCCTTTTTCTAGACCTGAAAAAATAAATAAATGTACAAAAACTGTTTTACCTACCAAGCATAATATTGGGATGCTTCATAGTTCAACTATATAAATTAGGGCTATGTACTCATTCAGAAATATTCTGGACCTCTGTGTGTGCAAGGAAAAAATGGTATGGGTCCTTTAAGGGGCTGGTTTAGGTAACTCTTATATCACTCTGAAAAAAGAGGGTTTGCCTTACTGAATAGCAGAAAGGAGCTGTGCTCACACTCGTGCAAGGTCCCAAGTATTTCCTCCAAATAATTTTCAACACAGGCAGTCATATTACAAATATACTGGTTGATTAAGAAAAATCATCTGACATTCCCAGAAAGTTCTTCTTAAATCTGTCTCCAAAAAAATCAGAAAAGTAAGGAATGGAAGAATTTAAAAATCCAAGTTGCAAAAGTAGACACCTTTCCAAATAAACACATAAACAAGAAACATATTGTAGTCTCATAATTCCAAAGAAAATAAGCAAAACTAAGATAAGAAATTACAACATGCCAATTTAAAAATACTTAGCATGTCAGTTTATCTATAAATATTACACAGTTCACTGAGCTGTTGTTTCCTTCTAACACCACACAATTAGCATTATTTGCACAAGAACAGAATTGTATAACTTTGTCTTCTGAAAGTCATGCTACTTCCTTGTATTGTCATAGCAAAGCAAAATTATGACAAGTCATAGTCTTTTCCACCATTATAAAATATATTGTATTTCTCTTTGAAGTACAGAAATTTTAATAGTTCTCAAATTGCTGAAAACAAACATATGAAAGTTTTATGAATTCAAGAAAGCCTTAAAAGACCTGCCTTTCTTTTTCCAGGGTTCTCAGATGTGATTGATTTTTTTGTGCATGTATGTGTTGATGTTGACCAGACTGCCATATTATTTCTCTTAATGTATTTTTTAATTTATGTTACTGCATCTGTATTCTGTGAGCCACCCAGAGTTGTTCTGGAGCTAGGTGGTGCCAAAATTGAATTAAATATTAATACATATTTAATAAAAACTAAAATATATGCCTATTTGTGTTTTCCTATGCCATCTTTTTCTGGGGATTCTAGTTTATCTGTATATACAATGTACTCTACACGTGTGCAAATGTAAGCACAGATCTAGAGACTTCTAACTAAAAAAATAGACACAGATGTCTAGACCTCAATGCAATCCAAAAATCAGTCATCACTCAGAATCCTTCTCTTTATTTTCACTAAATCTCATACTTAGGCTTAGGCTTTCTTCCAAGGCTGCCCTAGCTGGAACTAGATCTGACAAGGTTGAGCTTGAGGAGCACTCAAATGATACAAATGGAGAATTCACTATATGAACAATGGTAAGTAACCCTTCCTCTATTTAATCATGCTGTGATATCAGTGAAGAGCTGCCCATCCACAAGTATTATAACTGCATTGCGGACATATATACTGCAAAGGCTTCTTTGCAATTCCAGTCCTTGCACTATCATGTTTTGAGCTTATATGTTCCACGGTACACAACTTCTATTTGAAATTGTTAGGAGTTGTCTGGTGCAGGCTATAGTGGCATCAATTTGCCAATATAGTTTTTCTACCTCTCCTTTTTCATCTGTAAATCCTAGGGAGTTGATGAAACTCCTGATGAGATACTTTATAATCTCCTGAACAGATATGGAAATTATTTTGCATTGGATGTAAGTGAACAAGTTGAATTTAAAGCAAACAAGAGGTGTGTTTGATGGAAGGGTATAACAAATATTGGTCTGAACTGCACTTAACTGAAATAACTGTAACTAAAGCATTCTCCTTGTTTGCTACTATCTATGAAGATAATGTGGTATCACTGGCAAAGAGTTTCTCTTAGTAATTTGGGTGGTATACTAGATGGAAGCCTATTAGTAGGACATAGACTTTGTCAGTTACCTAGTATACATTATAGGTAGACAGCTGTGTTTGTCTATGGTCATCAAAAATCAGGAGTCTGGTAGCCCCTTTTCAGAGTAACACATTTTATTAAAAGGCATCAGGTTTCATCTGATAAAGTGAACCATAGCTTACAAAAGCTTATGCCTTTTAATGAAATTTGTTAGTCTGAAAAGGGGCTACCAGACTCCTGATTCTAGGCACTAGCTTGTAATTTGAATTTGACAAAAGAAGAAAACAACATTATATATTATCGAAGGATGCTTTTGTAAAAATAAGTAATTGTCATGAGTTCATGGCAAACATCCAAATCAAATCTAGATTTACTGCAATATATAGGGAGTACAAGGGGGTACACAAGAGGCGCCATGTGGGTTGGAGAGGGTCAGGGAGGGGTGAGAAGGGGGTGTGCGAGAGGCGCTGCATATGTTGGGGAGGTTGCATTGGGGTGCAAGTGGGTGCATGAGGGAGGCGCGGCAAGGGTCAGGGAGGGTGCACGGGGTGCACAAGTGACCAGCGTGGGTGCAAGTGCAAAGGGGCTGGGAGAGGGCTGCGTAGGTGGGGGGGACTTACCCCAGCAACTTGCAACCTTCCCTGCCAGCTTCCCCACTGACTTTCCCCATTGAAGCCAGCAGGGAAGGTTGCAAATGGCAATCACACGATCATGGGGCACTTGGCAACTGGCCAAAAGTACGAATGGGTTGCCAAGTGCCCAGATTGCAATCACATGACTACAGGAGTGCTGAGACAGCCAGAACTCCAAGGACAGGTCAGAACCATGATTTGTTCAGCACTGTTGTAACTTTGAATGGTCACTGAATGAATGGTCATAGGTCAAGGACTACCTATAAAAGCTTTTGTCTGCCTCCTAAGCGGCTTGCGGCGAGCACTCTAGGCAAACAGCGGGTGTCAGTGCATTCCTTTTGATGTGTATTCCCCATTGTGTGCCTGCTTACCCTCTTGTAATCCCTTCTCTCCAATAAATGTAAATATGTCAGGCCCAGCCCAAGAACAGTGGAACAGTCCAGTTGACTTAAATTCTTTTATTTGCTTACACTATAGACAGAATCATCCCAGACTAAATCTATACTACTACAACAAGTGAATATACCCTGGGAGATTCTAGGGAGTGGCTATCCTGAACTTCTTCCGCTTCCCATGCTCCTCCATCACACTGTGTTGTCTTTTGTCTCCTTTCCCTTCCTGGAATGTGCCCCCTCCTTCCTGATAGCCTTGACTTTGCTTCTATCCCTCACATCACCTTCCTCTTCATAAATATATTCCATCACAAAATATAAACATTAATTTGCTTCTTATAATTATCCCAGCTCCAGGGTGAGCATTCCAAAGGGCAGGGGAGTAGGGGAAAAGGGCTATAAGATTTGCACTTTTACCCGGCTTCCTTGTGAGTTGAGTTCCGCAAAACCTTTGGGCTCACCCAGCTGTTTTGGGTTGTGTCATTCTGACCATGTAAAGCAAAGGAAAGCTAAAGTAAAATTGTAAGCACAGTTGCATGTGATTTTTCACTTAGTGACCACTTCGTTTAATGACCGAGTTGCCAGTCCCAATTGTAGTTGCTAAACAAGGACTACCTGCATAGCAATTTTAGGATACAGTTTCTTTCCTCTGGGATATAGGCTTAAAAACAAAAAAATACTAACGTATATATATTTATAAAATGACATTCAATTTCATAGTACCTAGGATGTTTGAAAGGACTTTTAAAATAAACAGAAATTTCTTTACATACAATTTATTAATACATGGGCCTATTCAAAAACATTATAAAAGATCTCTATTTCATATAAATACCCATCTAACAGTACAACAGAATAAGAAGTAATCAACATTTTAAAACACGCTATAGTTAGTATTTTGAGATGTTCATGAAAATGCTGTAACAGCTTTCATGAAAAATTTTAGCTTGACATGTCTTTTTTTCAGTAAAAGCCTCTTAAAATGTATATTCCCTGTCAAAATGGCAACAGCAGAGGTGAGAATGAAGAAAGTGAAATATGATAGAGATGGAATATTTAAATACTAATGAGTTAAAAGCATATTAAAAAGAGCAGTTTTATATTGGAACACCAAAAACTAGTGAAAAACAAATAGCAAGAATATTTGACTCTACATAAAATATTAGTAGCAGGGCATGCCCTGGCAATATATTGTTTTAAATAAATTTCCTTCATACTTTCCTCCTATTTAATCCATGGTGGCTTTTTAGAGGCTGATGATTATTATGGTTGGACACACAGTCAGCCACTTGCCTAGACTGGATTTGGCATTTTTATCCAACTATCAAGTTCTTCCCAAGAACCTGGGATAAGCGGATGTTGTTGTTTGCTGGTGTTAAAGGTCACAGGATGTAAGCTGTTCCAAGTAAAGCTGACTTTTGCAATTGACTGATGATGATTTTGTCAATGCCGATGGTGTTCAAGTGGTGCTCCAGATGTTTTGAGATTGCACCTAAGGTGCCTATTACTACTGGTACTATCTTTGCTTTCTTTTGCCATAGTCATTCTATTTGCAGGTCTTTATATTTTGTGATTTTCTCCAGTTTTCTCTTCTATTCTACTGTCTCCAGGTATTGCAATGTCCACTATCCAGACTTTTTTGTCTTTCTTATCAACAATTGTTAAGGTTGGGATGTTGTGTGGCAAATGCTTGTCCATTTGAATTCTAAAGTCCCAGAGCACTTTAACTTCTTCGTTTTCTATTACTTGTCTGTTTTGTGGTCCCACCAGTTCTCACTTGCAGACAAATGGTATTCTTGCAGAAATTCCAATGCACCATTGTTGCTACTTTGTCATGCTGTTGTTTGTAATCAGAGTGTGTGATCTTGCAGCAGCTAACTAGGTGGTCTACTGTTTCTTCAGCTTCTTTGCAGAGGCAGCATTTGCTGTCTTTTGCTTTCTTCTCAATACTGGCTTTATATGCATTTGTTCTTAAGGCTTGGTCTTGTGCAACCAGAATTAGTCCCTCTGTCTCTTTCTTCAACTTTCCTGCTCTTAGCCATTGCCAAGTCTTGTTGTTATCTGCTTTGCCTGCTAGTTTGTGTGTGTGTGTGTGTGTGTGTGTGTGTACTGGGCATGTAATGCTTTGCCTTGCCATGTCTCTTTTGTATTCTTCATTTGGTCTTTCTTATAGGCCAGTTTGGTTTCTTTGGTGTTCAGTAAGCCTTCATGGTGTACTAGCTTCAGTGCATCTTCTTCACTGTCCTTCAGATCTTCTTCCAATGCCCTTTTTCTTCTTCACCTGTCTGTTGTACATCCCATGCCCACCTATGCTCCTTGGTAAGTTGAGTCTGTCAACATCGCTGTGTGGATGAAGAGCATGATTCACTGTCATTATTTTTCTGTTCTGTCTATCCAGGGCTTCTAGTTCTGCTTGAGTCCAGTCCACTATTCCAGCTGTATATCTAATGACTGGAATTGCTCAGATGTTAATCGCCTTGATGGTATTTCTGCTGAGTTTGGACTTTAAGATCTTCACTCTTCCGATATATTCACTACTAACCTTCTTGACCTCAAAGTGCTTGATGTTGTCAGCCTGAAGGGTGCCCAGGTATTTGTAGTGATCTTCTTCATCCAGACTCTTGATGTTATTTCCATTGGGCATCTTGATTTCCTCAGTGTTCACTATTTTACCTCTGTTGATGATCAGGGTGGCACATTTGTCCAGTCCAAACTCCATTGAAATATCTTGGCTATATATATGGACAGTGCTGAGCAGCAATTCCATTTCAGATGGTATTTTTCCATACAGCTTCAGATTGTCCATGTAAAGGAGATGGGATAATCTGGCAGATGTTTTTGATGTTTTATAGCCAAGTCCTGACTGGTTCAGTATTGTTGACAGAAGAATCAATGCAGTGACAAACAGTAGTGGTGATAGTGAGTCTCCTTGAAAGATTCCTCTCTTGAAGTTAACCTCTCTCAGTCTATTATTATTATTATTATTATTATTATTATTATTATTATTATTATTATTATTTCTTCTAGTATTTCACTGAATTTGCTGCTGTTTGTATATGATATCAAACAGCATTTTATTATTTTATTCACATGGTAAGTTTGGAAATAGCATACTGGGTTATGTGTAAGAGCAGAATTGCACTTGTGCAATGGGACTTTCCTCTCCTCTAGTCTATGGCATCCAGCCCACCCTCAAACTCTCCTCCAGAGGCTCTGGAGAATCTTTAAAACACATTTCTTAGCATTCATGACTGCACGGTGAAAAATAATTACCCCCTTGGTTCTGTCAGCAGAAACTGTTTCCATCAATGAAACACATTATTGGATTTTGCCTTTGGATATTTCATGCATTAATTAGGCAATTTTTGAACTATAAATACAAACCAAAAGAAGGTAGACCTTCCTCACAGCTACAACGTAGTAGAAAACTCCCCATCTCTCATATATGTGCGTATGTGTGTGTGTGTGTGTGTGTGAGAGAGAGAGAGAGAGAGAGAGAATCAATCAATCAATCAATCAATCAATCAATCAATCTCATGGGTCATAGATATAGTTAGACTAGAACTCTTCTCCCTGATATTTAGTTTTCTTATCTACAGGAAATTGTTCACTGGGACAAGCAAGGCATTAGCTGGTAAGGCAAGCACCTTGGGCTCACTCTCTATGGAGGACAATTGGTTAATCCTATTTAAGTTAAAATGGAATGGGACAAACCAGAGTAAAAACTATGCAGAAAAGTCCTTTTAAATTGTTTTTATTTGCAAGGCAAGAAAGTGATCTTCTAGACTCGAGCTACAGCAAAAGAAGATGACCATCTAACCTCCCTCATATTCTAAAGTAGCAATACTTTGCATTGAATAGAACAGAATGCCAGTGAATATCAGATCCATGGGAGATGGTAAAGCCAAAAAAGCTTGCAGTGAATTTATTCAGATCATCTGAATAATCTGGTCCAAACGGATCCAGAGGTAGAAAGTAACAGCACTTACCTCATTTACCTTTTCCTCCACAGAGAAACTTAATTTTCTAAAAGCAAATCCTTCCAAATATCTGTTTCTTAAACAACAAACAGACTTCCAATCTTGCCATAAAATCTCTGGGCATTTTGCCTAAAATCATTTTGTGATGCCCACTGCCCAAAAATGTTGCTTGCTCTATGTTCAAATACTATTTGAACAGTCCTTAAAGGATTCAGTAAGATTGGTATAACTGTTCCCTTGTAAGAGGCTCATAAATATTGTCATTGGTGTAATCAAAGCTATTTCAGTTTTGGGGGAATGTCACAAATTCCTTTTCTTGTTATTTATCAAGTTAACAAAACATGAGAAGCAAATTCATTTTAGAAAATATGGAAAATATTAGCCACAAGTGATATGCATTAATTTTTTATGTTATTGGTATATAGAACATGGAGTACACAGTGTTGACTTCTTTCTTTGTTTGGAACTGAGCTTAATTATTTTATGTGCAAAAGCAGAACTTTTTGACGCAAATGCATCTGGCTATAAGGATTAAATTACAGAGAGTGACATAAAATCCATTGGCTTTTGGAGTAGAAAACTGATTTTCTGCTACTTGTTGACATATTAGTTGAAAATTAAATGGTAGAAAATTAGACAAACTTGTTTGCAAGACATCAAAGGCTATTTTTACTGAAATAGATGGGATTTTTTTACAAGTTTGAATAACTTGTGCTTGTAGTTTAAATTCCATTTCAATGTAGTATAGCTCTCAGTAACATCTGATTCATCTTTATGATATAACTAATGCCACAAATAATTTTATATTCTGTTCTGTTGCTTTTTAGAATAAAACCACAATTTTTCTTTTTGAGAATTGAGAAACGTAAGAGTTTGAACAAGAGGAGGTTAACTACATTCAGAAATACTGCTGAAGCTCTAATTGCAAGTTTTGAAAGTGCCTTGCTGTGAGGACAACATCTCACCAGCGATTTAACTGGAGCAATAAAGTCAAATCTCAAGTTTTCAGTTGTAAAAAAATTAAAAGAATCTAAATCCTGGGTAAGTACTATTCTTTTATCCCAAAGAAACTATATAGATTTTCTGCTTTTCTATCCTTTGTGGCAAGAGCAATGATGAAAGTGGAAAGGAAGGTGAGAGGGTTACACAGTAAATAAACTTACTGGAGCCCAATAAGTTTCTAGGATAACACAATTAATGACTTCTCTGATTAATGAATGACTTCTTCAGAAACTCTCTCTGCTCCCTTTTTATTTTCAGCATCAGTCTGTACTTTTGTCTCAATACCAAACAAAATATGACATTAAAATCCTATTAAGAAGAGTTTCTACTTGTCTCACAGAGATGCCATGGTTTGAATCTGTGATTATTTGCATGCATGAAGCTACAACTTTCCATAAAGGGTACTAGTTTCCCATGAAAGAAGGGACAATTAAGAATTATATGAAAAAAAGGAAAGAGAGCAAACAATATTTCAGATGAGCCAACAGATGAAAGCAAGGAAGAGGTAACAGGGGACCAAGTGAAAGAGCAGCACTTAGGAAAGAAAATTGGCCACAACCAACTTTCTATTAATTCCCATCATTTTGTGGGCATGTCCCTGATTCTGTTATAATGATAACAGAAACATTTTTGCAGTAGCTTTCTGTATGTTATATGTGTAAATGTTTCTCAAAATACACAATACTGTTAAAATGAGTATTAAAAATAAGTTTTTAAAAATGAGAATTTTCATAAATTATAGTCCACATCAATTATGAAGGTTTATCCTCCAACAGCTAGTGAAGAGGACTCTAAACTACGAATGCTGATGTCATAAATATGGGAACCATTTTACATTCAATAAACCTAACTGTTGTATTTACTGGTCTAATTACAGAACAGGCTGCAGTATTTTAAAATAACCTTCCTTTACCTTCTTCCATCATCTGAAAGCTTGTATGATCAGGAATACCAGTGCACAGACAGACTCCACTATATTTCATTGGGTTTTTTTTACTAAGGTCAACTTGGTCTATTGCCATTTTGTCTATGCGGCTTATGGCATTAAAGCAATTGCTAAAGCCAATGTTTGCTGGGAGATCGCTGTGCTAATCAGAGCACTTGTGGACATTTTGATCAGAGTCTTGGGTTATATTTGATTGTGGTATTCAGCCATGTGGGAATGCTGCTTCATATAAATTGCTTTTTAAAAAGAAAGGAAAAAGAAGTGCTAAAATATAGACAGCAGCCCTAAATACATTTATTAGAAGTGACCACTATGGATTATCATAACATTTACTTCAGAGTAAATGCATTGTGCTGTTAAGGAATCATTTAGATTTCGCTTGGAAGTGGTGTGGATTGCCTTTCAACTTTACTGCATAGCCACAAGCTTGTTGCAAAATACCTGTGTCAATGCCCTTTATTAATAGGGCATGACACAGACAGTGGAATAAAACAAAGCCCAAAAATTATTCTGGAATAATAAAGGGAACAATGGAAAGTAAGTACATTGAAAATCTAAATAAATTTGGAAAATAGACAACTGCGTACAAGAAAAATTAAACAGAGACATTAAAAAATTAAAATAACTGAAAATCAAAACCAAACTATTAATATATAAAACAAGCTTAAAACATATAAAAAATGAAGCACATCTAAAATTGAATAAAACAAAGGAAGGAAATAAACCCTAATTTTTTTTTTGTAAATCTGTAGAGCTGAACTAAAGAATTTAGCAAGTTGCAGTCATGTTTCTGTTAGCATTAGTATAAAAGGTATGTATCATTTTAGAAAACCGAGTTCAAAAAGGAGTAAAAACTTTAGTAAATTGTCCTGATTAAAACAAACAAATTCTTGCTTCAGTAACATAATACACTGTACAGAGTAAGGAAGATGACCTTGACCAAGATATGCAAGCTTCCTTATCAAAGCAACAAGTGGTGAAACATATCTTAAGTCCACGGAGACAGATTAGGAGACTCAGGCAGACATCTCCCTAATTCAGAGGAGTATAAGAAGGGGAGGCAATACAGCACAACCAGACTTGCAAGGTTTTGTTATTATAGCCCATCTCAATAAAAGTAGTTTTAGCCTTCCTGTGGAGTTGATTTCCTGATCTGGTCTACCTAGCAGGGGCTGATATACACACAGAGGTACACATCATACGGACTATTCTGAAAACAAACAATAAGACAGAGTGAAGGAATCAGGAATAGGCAACCCAAAATGTACAGTCAAATTATTTAAATAACTAGGATGGTCTTTGATGCACAGGATAAACCAAAAGACCTTGTAGAACAGATTCTGCAGGCTGCTGAGTAAGAATGTGGAGTATCAACAATAATAAGAGATTTAATTAGGAAATAATCCTGTGAAGACTTTAAAAAAGTTTACCAAAAATCCTAATAATGGCAATTTTAAAATAAAGATTGTAGCCCAAAAGTTGACTTAGCTATCTTTTCCAACATGATGGAATACAAAGAAAGAATATATATGCATGACTTTTAGCCAATATCTGAAGACTGTAGACGAAAATCTACATTCAATGAGAAAAGCCAACCTGATAACATAGAAGAAACCATATATTTGGACATACCACAAATGAACCCAATGTAAGTCAGGAAAATTTGTTTCATGGAAGATTCATACTGGGATGCAATAATATGATTCAGATAGCAGAAGCAAGTATTCTCCTTTTGTAAGGAGACGTCAAATGATGTTCTTGACATTGTTACTGGCAGATTGAATAGTAAAACTTTTGTGGGCAGCCCAGAAAAGAGACCTCTGAAAAATAAAACCTAGGTTTTTGGATTCTTAAGTTTGTTTTATGGGACCCTTTAAAGACTATTTATACAAAGATATATTTTCAGAAGAAGACATTATTTTAGATGTATTAACTATTATAGATGACAATAAAAAACTTATCAAAATAGTAATGTATAAATATAGCTTCAAGCTCTCTTGGTTAAGGAAAGCATGACGGCACTTTCCGCATAGAACAGGAGTGAAAATCTATGTAGCATCAATTTTGGTTGATGAAATTTAGAAAAGGAAAACTATTGATGTATCAGTTGAAAAGATCTGAGGCAAGGACAGACAGAACTCTGGCAATTTTTTAAAGCAGAATAAGCTTAGTTTTTACCCCTAATCAGTTAAATCTTGATAAATATAAAACAAATATTATCAATAGAAGTATTTAAATTAAAATGAGTCTGTTGAGACGGTAGATGCCAAACAAGGAATGGATGGAACCACCCAAAAGAGAGAGTAATTTTTAGCCCTTTACATAGAACAAGAGGGATAAAGATAAGTAAGAATTTGGACAATGATTGCAGTATAAATAGCATGTGTATTTATCATGTGTAATGTAACGTGTAGCACTGATGATGTTAGCTAGTTAAGTAATGAAATGTTGGCAAACAACCAAGCTCAGAGAGCACCAAGGACTCTACAGTTCAACCCTGAGCTACATATATTCTCTTCTATGTAATATCCAACAGTCACAGGAATTCTTTTGTAATGGTTGCTTAGCTTTTCTACAATAAATCAGAAGTTTTTTATATATTTCATTTATTAAATTTATAAGGCCACCTGACTCCTCTCTGACTCTGGGTGGTGTAAAATATTAAAACAATTTAAAAATACAGACACATCTACATGTGTGTCTATTTATCTGTGCTAGCAGAACTTGTTGGGGAGACAAAGTACACATTAACTGATTGGCCTGTGTTTAAAAGGACTACTTCTATCTACTCTCTTAGACATCAGAATAAATACAGCTTGGCTGCCCAAGAGATGAAAACAGAATCACCTTAATAATTTACTACCAGGAAGAGGCCCATCACTTAATTTCAGAAATGTGGACAATATGAAATCATATTCTATATTTTCCCAGGTTCAGCTTGGAGGTCAACAATGTTACAGTGGTACCTCGGGATACGAACTTAATCCGTTCCGTGACTCTGGTTGCAACTCGAGTTGGTCTCAAGTCGAGGTAAAGTTTCCCATAGGGTTCAATGTAAATCTGGTTAATCCGTTCCGCCCTCCAAATTTGGTCGCAACCCGAGGCAAATTTCCCCATAGGGTTCAATGTAAATCCGATTAATCCGTTCCACCCTCCGCCCGAATTTGGTCGCAACCCGAGGCAATTTCCTCTTCAGAGCCTGACTCCCGCCAAGCCTGCTCTGCATTTTCTTTGGAGCCATGCTAACATGCACACCAAAAACCTTCACAAAACACCGCAAAACACACCACGAGCCTCACCGAACATCTCCTTGCTACCGCGACCTCGGCCACAGGAAGCCGCGACTGCGTGACAGCAGGGAAAATGGCCGCGGATCCGGTTCGTAAGTAGAGGCAAGTTCATAACCCGAGGTAAAATTTTCCTGCCGAAGCTGGTCGTAACCCGAAATGTTCGTTAGTAGAGGCGTTCGTATCCCGAGGTACCACTGTATTTCAGATGACATACAGGAGCTTAACATGGCAGTCCAGAAACATTTAGTAAAGATAAGTTATTAGATAATCCTCTAAATCTTCAAGTAATGAGGAAAAGTAAGATTTCCACACACCCAAATAAATAATACATGCAACAGAACTAAAGTAATCAATCAAGCCTCCACTCACAGTTTGCAAATAGTTTTGCATCTTTATTTAGAGAAGAGTTAATTAATATTTTCCAATAATCATGAATAGCATATTCAGTAAATACCAGATCTAAAGCGTGTCCAGACATGTAAGTTACACCAATGGTTGTCATGGTAGGTATGAACTCTAATCCCAGGGAAGTGATAGAAATCATCCAGTACTAAGTACAGGTAGTCCTCACTTACCGACCACTTGTTCAGCAACCGTTCAAAGTTGTGATGGCACTGAACGAGTGGTACTTACAACTGGTCCTCGAAGTTCCAGCCATCACAGCACCCCCGCAGTCATGTGATCACAATTCGACTGCTTGGCAACCAGCTCGTACTTACAACTGTTGCAGTGCCCTGTGGTCATGTGATCACCATTTGTGACCTTCCCTGCCAGCTTCCCACAAGCAAAGCCAATGGGGAAGCCAGCAGGGAAGGTTGAAAGTCTCTCAGGTAAATTCTCCTGCCCTCCCTGAGCGCACACAGTGCCATGGCCTCTTTCCTCCGCCTTCCTCCACTCATTGACATGGTGCCCTGCTTCCCCCAGCCTCCCTACGCTTGCACGGTGCTGAAGCCTCCTTCCCCCAGCCTCTGTGCTCGTGCATGGCCAGCGTCAGGCCTTCCAGGGCTTCCCACCCCCCTGCAGCACCCCCCCACAGCACCTCCCACTCCTTACCTGAGACACCTGCCACTTCCCACTTAATGACCCATGCATCTTGGGGTTACAACGGCAACCTGGACTGTTGGGATTGTTGTTGCTAAGCAATGAGGTCATGTAACATTGTGCTTTATGGCCGCATCACTTAGCAAGAGCAATCCCAGTCCCAATTCCCAATGTAACCTGAAAACTACCTGTATCTGGGGGAATACACAACCAACCCTGCAATGAGATCAAGCAGCTCAGTGAGGGATGCTGTCATGCAGCTGGGAGGCTGATACAAGAGCAGCACCTCCTGCTCATCGCCTTTGGTCCAACATCAAAGGTTTGGTCTCACATCTGGCCATCTGTAGAACAGCAATCTGTGCAATAGCTAGGGTCTCCCAGTATGCAATTACCACACCACATCCCAGAGTCAGGAGTGATGCAAAACTCAAAACCTATTTGGACATATCTCAAGAAGGGGCATACCCCCACACTTCACCCTGCCATGTCTCCATACTGCATGGCAGATTTGTCCTCCCATCCATGATTAAATCATGGAGGAAGCTGGCTTTATTACAGACAGACCTGGCATTAAAAATGTAGAACTGTTCTACAATATTTGTCATATTGTCAAAATCATAACAGAATGCCACTAGGATGAGGCCAAACTAGCTGTCTGCGCAAAATAATAGTATATATGCACACACAGAAAAACAAACAAAAAAGGTTCTCAGCTACTGCATCTGGATTCTGAAAATTTACCACTTTCATGAAATTCATCACATTTCTCCACATCTACATGAGGAAACAAGTGAATCCCACCAAAGTCTTCTCACTTTTCTCTTCCCTTTCTTCCAGTAAGTTGTTTGTGTTCTTATATATCGTTGCCTTTTCAATAAAACGGGGTGGGAGGGACAACTTTCTTGGTTATGACCCGAAGTCTTAGTTCTGTTTTATGTTCATAGGATTTTTATATAAATTCTGCTACCCAGAATACCCTAAATTAGCCCTTCAGTACTCTTGTTAACAAGCCATCAGGGACAGCCCAAGAAGCGAGCTCCATTTGTCAGGTCTTCTCCATTTGTACCACCACTACTGCTCACGCTCAGGCTACGTTGGCAAGCAGCCGCCACAGCCACCTCACATAGTGTTCCTCTGGAGAACTCTTTAGAAAAGTCCCTAGAGACTGGATGTCTAAGACAGCAAGCTACTCTAGAGAGCCCAAACACACAGAGAACAATGAAGGTAATACTCGGGTAAAACTGGGAGGACAAGTAATACTGAGGTAAAACTGGGAGGACAGAACGTAAGGTGTTGTTCGAATTTGCCACTTGTTGCAATCTTCTCTCTGAAGCAGCTGCTTTACTCTCCCTAATAGTAGAACTGCTCTTTCAAGCTGTGTTAGTTTCTAGAAAATTCTATTAGACTGACAGTAGGTTATTTTCTGGCGGAGTCAGAAGCTGCAAAGGGAAGGTATTTTCCTAGCACCAGATTTGCTATTCCAAAAAGTCCTAATTCCCCAGAATGTACAAACCTGTTCAAATATATGTTTGACGCCACCCTGATAACAGAATCTTGATGACTGCATTGCATTGAGTGAAATTATTACTCAATCTAGACCCATCCTACTTACTTTAGCAGTGGAGACTTCCAGGTGTCTCCCAGCTCAGTTACTTTGACCTTTTTAGTTGGAATTATCAGCAGGGAAATTAGGACATTATGCATGCAAGGAATGAGCTGTGCAACTGAGATATCATTCTTGATACAAAGATCAAAACCATTTCATGGGAAATGATATTAAATCTGAAAATATTAGAAAAATGGGAAGGGAAGATCTGTTGAAAGTTTTGCTGTCTGAATTTCGATATTCCAGGGAATAACGGCCAGGTGGAACTCACTAAACTTGTGGAATACCATTCCCCTTTAGCACATGAAAGAAAAAACTGGGAGAACTCTGTTAGACAAATACTGTATATTAAAAGGTGTTTTCAAAAAATCATTCTGGGGAACATAATTATTGCCTGTTTGTCATTGTTTCCTACTGTTTCTCCCACTTTGGAACCTGTGCAGCTCCCTGCACTGATTACTGATAGCCCAAATGGACTGATGAGATCACTTTGTATGGCACACTTGCTAGACATCTACTACTAGCAAGTGATACCACCAGCTAACAATAATGCAGCATCATGCAATTTCTGTAACATAAGGACTGAAGCATAATAATTACGAAAATGGTATCCTCTGCTAAAAATAAAACTGGATCTAACCAATGAAGGAAACAGCTTAACCTGCTTAAGCTTAACCTAAGGCTATAGTTCAAAACATATTTCATTAATGGCCAATGGCATTCAGAACAAACTGCAATGATGTAAAAAACATGAGCTGCGTGTGATAACATTATCATGCAAATGCCACAACTGCACGCATGCCTCATGTCTGACACATCAGTTTTGTCATTTGCATGATCCTGTGTTGTCACATATATCATTTGCTCCCCTTCCCCCCATGATTCTTTTAAACTGGATTTCTGGATATTTGGTGGAATCCAATGTTTCTATTCCATTCCTGGAAAATCTTTAATCCTTCCTCAATTAAAGTTCTTTTTCCCCTACCTCTGCCACATTCTGGACTTTAAATCACTCTCACACAGATAATAATGTAAATAAATATACATATAACTGAACAACAATCTGATCCTAGGCATATTTATTCAGAAGAAATGCCTGTTATTTCAATAGCATTTACACCTAAGCATACAGCAGTAAATATCTGGGTGGAATTTTTTAATAGTTTAAAGAAAAATACAATCATAGCACTACTTCTACATGTTATCTGTTCCTCTATAACTGTCTGGTTTGATTCTGCAACCAAACAGGACAGACTCAGACTCCAACGGATAGTTAAGTCTGCAGAAAGGATAATTGCAACCCGCCTGCCTTCTATAGAAGAACTATATACTGTGAGGGTCAAAAGGAGGGCAGAGAGGATATCTGCAGACTCTTCCCATCCTGGATATAAACTGTTCCAACTTCTTCCTTCAGGACGGTGCTACAGAGAACTATATGTTAAAACATCTAGACATCAGAATAGTTTTTTCCCTTGTGCCATTGGTCTGTTAAATACTACAGGACTTGATATGTGCTGGACAGTGGCTTCTCCCTTTGAAAAAGTTATTTTACTGTGTAGTGTTATTGTTACTGTTTATTATTTTTCTGTTGCTATCCAAACACACCGTTGATCTTGCTGTTCATCACCGAAGATAAATTCCTTGTATATATTTTATACTTGGTCACTAAAGTATTTTGTATTGTACTGTATTTGTAAAGGGCTCAAATGCTCCCTTTTTGTACTTTGCAGCATTTTTCTCAATAAAATGTGTGTGTGGTTGTGTGTGTATATAGAGTGATATTTATAGTGTCAGTCAGACAACCATACAGTAATGTATTTCATTATGGTAAAAGAAATGAAAAAGAAATTTCAAGCACTTGGCCAAGCACTACAGTGGTGATCATAAATGGATGAAGAAAATGGAATGGCAATCTTTTTTTGAGGTTCACTATTGCCCATTTAATTTCACTTAACTCTCCAATGGCACTTCTTTTTAAATCATAAACTATCATAAGAAAGAGCAAAAGCTAAACATTGTAGAAGAGTGAGAATTAGCCAGTACCCAATGCAACCAAAGGAGAATATGTAGATCACACAATATATTAAAAGGAAGTTTCCTCTCCAAAATAATTACCTGTGAATTATGAGGTTATTTTACATTTGCTGACAAGAATAAAAAAATACATACTATATTATTCCTTGGAGTTTGCCTGTGCCATTTCTATCAGAAGGGTGGAGTAATTAAGAGACATTTTGAATACAACTATATTATACACATTATCTCACTAGACATTCCCAAAAAGAAAGGAAGCATAAGGACTGTGGTATTGATCTCTGCCTTCTATCTGCTATGAGGTTCACCTGTACCTTTGCAATTCAAAATGTTATCATTTCAGTCTAGTATATGGAACCAGTTATTCTTCCCTGTCTCAGTGGTTCTTTCCCACAACATTTTTGCTTATCTGTTTCCAACAATTGCTAGCATTTTCTGCTACTACGTAAGATATATCCCATTTTTTTTACCCTTCCTGTTCTAATTCAACTTGCTTCCCCAATTATATTTCCTTCCAGTCCTTCTCTTCTTTATGGATGTTCCATGATAATAGGATAACCCAGCCAGTAACTAGCTTGTGAAGAGCGACATCACCAATTTTCTAGTCTAGCACATACATATAGGATTAAAAGTTAGGAGTCCTTCTGCGTTTGATTGTTTGCCCGTAGATGTTTCATTACTCAACTAGGCAATATCATCAGTGCACTTTATGCACATTAGAATTTTATTAATGTTTAGGTATGTGCACTCTTAACTGAAACACTCTATGGTGAATTTGTGGGCCTCCATAAATTGTTCAAAGTCAATTCCAATGAGCTACAACAAATATGCCCAATGGTAAAAATAATGTCGGGTCATATGTTTTCCACAAAAAAATAATTTTAGGATAAAATTTGATCTTAAGGTAAAATGCCCTGTCTGTTGTTCCCATCTGTTGATTTTTGTTCTTCCTTTTTTAAAACAGTTTTGATATATTAATATTTAATATTTGATGGACAGTAAAATTGTGTATGCTGTTCTAAGAGCTGTGACATAAGTAGGATAATAACATTTCTAAATAAAGATAATAAAACACAGAAAACTTTTTACAGAAAAATATCAGTGATCTAAAATAGCTGAAAATGCATTTTCACAATTATACTTGCTTATTTTGGCCATTTTACTCACCAATTCCCCTTCATTATGTTACCCTTAGAATGCAATGTTATAGACTACCATAAAACATTTTACCCTTGCAATTACCATGTATCCAGAGGTTCATATGAGCAAGTTTACAACTGCAGCAAAAAAGATATAAATATTTTGGCTGACCTACCACTCAAGCTTAGAAGAAAGGATACGTATATTCTCCTGGGAAAATACTGCTGGCTCCTGGAATATGCAAACTATAGTACAAAATCCTTAATTTTACATGCTAACAAAATAATGCTTAGGATCATCCAAAGCAGATTAGACCCCATACATGGGAAAAGAGATGGCAGATGTTCAAACTGGCTTTAGAAAAGGCCGAGGAACAAGGGACATTATTTCTGGTGCACACTGCATAATTGAAAAAGCCATAGGGTACCAAAAAGAAGTCAATATGTGTTTCATTGATTATAGAAAAGCCTGTGATTGTGTTGATCACATCAGGCTGTGGAATGTGCTTGGAAAAATGGGAATCCCAAAACATCCTTATGAGAAACCTATATATAGGTCAGGAAGCCACACACACAGAACATTAAGAAACAGACTGGCTCCTGATTGGTGAAGGAATGAGACAAGATTGTATTAAGGGAAGCTGGATTGGAAGGAGATCAACATGGTTTTAAAACTGGAAGAAGAAACATCAACAGCCTGTATTATGCTGATGACACTACTCTAATAGCTGAACATGCAAAGGATCTGCAAGTTCTAGTAATAAAATTCAAGGAGCATAGTGAAAAAAAATGGGGGTAAAATTATATATAAAGAACAACAAACTAAGGTACAATGACCAGCCTTAGAATTGACAATGAAGTAGTAGACAGCTTCTGCCTTTTAGGATCAACCATCAATAGTAAAGGAACAAGCAGTCAAGAAATATACTGCAGACTAGTATTTGGTAGAGCAGCCATGAAGGCCTTGGAAAAGATATTCAGATGCTGTGATGTGACTATACCTACAAAGATCAGAGTAGTGCAAGCCATAGTATTCCCTGTGATGCTCTATGGAAGCAAAAGTTGGATTTTGAAGAAGCAGGATAGGAAGAATACTGATGCTTTTGAACTCTGGTGTTGGAGAAGACTCCTGAGACTCCTTTGGTGTTGGAGAAGACTCCCAAGAAAACAAACAAATGATCACTGAACAAACCCAACCCAGAGTTCTCATTTGACGCACAAATGACCAGGCTCAAATTACCCTACTTCAGACACATTATGAGAAGACCCAGCTCTCTTGAGAAGGATCTAATGCTGGGAAAGGTAGAAGAAAAGAGAAGAAGATGACCAGCAGCAAAGTGGATGGATTCAGTTACAGTGGTGATGGGTGCAATGCTGGAAGACTTGAAACACCAGGTTAAGGACAGACTGACATGTAGAAAATCTATCTATGTCATCACTAAGAGTCGACACCGAATTGATGTCACATAATCAATTAAAAAAAAATCTTTACCTTATTTTGAATAAAGTAAACGTGTTTGGTTGAATTATAATGGGTAATCAAAATATACAGTTTTTAAAATAGTTACTCCTAATACTCACTTTATCCATTCAGTTATCACAACTATATTCTATATTTAAACTCAATTCAGACTTGACATTTTTAAAAATTCAATTTTCTCAAATACAGACTTCTTTAAAAAAAAGCAGAGCAGCTTTTTGAAGCCATCTGTGCTATAGCAAAGTCTGCCCTATGGATTACAGCACTTCGAGGTAAAAGAACACAGTTTTTTTTTCCCATCCCTACTTGATGGCTTCCATAAAATGTTCCAATGAACTTAATGTCAAACTTACAAAACCTCACTGAAGTCACAGCTTCTCCTTTGAAATACTGATGAGCATAGAATTCCATATTTCTGCAAGGACAAGAATGGACAAGTTGTTCTCCCTCAGTCCTGGGACTGCTTCCAGATATCATCTGAGACATCAACTCCAGACTGAACTACTGCACAATGTAAATCCATAAAACTGTTCCCTGGAAACAGCAAACACATCTTATCTGATACACACATACACACATGCACACAAACATGCTTGTTGCCCACATCAGGATTCATATAGAGTTTGACGACTCATATTAATATACTCAGACTGATTTTAAATTTATAGTGTTGCCCAGAAGAAATTAGTGTAAACATTTCTAGTGTTCTATTCAGCAGATATTGTTATATAGCTGTATTACCTCTGAAATTTATATTGGCAAGTTGAACATTATACATGTTATTCTCCTACAAAGAATATTTATTGTGTCATTAACCTGCAGTACAAAATGCATTATTCTTCTCTGATCACCTTATAGTACATAATGTACAGCATGCGTAATGAATGCAGGCACAAAATGATTAAAGTACAAAAAGGGAATGGTTCTAACGTGTAAGCTGCTATGTTAGAAGTAGTCGCTTTTCAGCTGTCTTGCAGAAATGATAAAGGTTACAAGAACCAAGGCAGGCAGAGACATCCTGACACTGCATGGATGGGCATTAGGTGCCTGTAGCTGACTGTGTTAAACTGACATCATTTTCTGACATCTTTGTTGCTTTATGACATGGCTATAAACCTATCTTCTTCTAGCCCTTTCCCTGCAATGACCACTTTATCAGCAGAACCTCTGAATTAATTCATATGCCATTGGAAATTAAAATTTTGCATCAGGAAAATTAGAATGTAATACTGCATATCCCAGGAGAGATTGCAAAGCTCAGGAATAGGAAGAGTGGAGAAGAGAACATAGGGAACTGTGAGAGTGCCATCTCTAAAAGAGTTACATAATAAAGAGTTGTAAGTTACAACTTTAGAATCTGTGTTGAAAACCCTCTAAGACAGAACTGATCACAAATAGTTAAGATTCCTTGTAGGCCAATAAAGCAGAGCTCATGATAATCTCTCAGACAAGATTTTCTGAGAAATTCTGGATACAAAATGCATAAACTGCAAGTAATATAGCCATTAATTATTACACACATTGTATGTTTCACAAGACATCTATTGTAATCCTTTCCCACTTGTGTTATTCATGTATTTTAAGACAGTGGCAAAACAACACATAAATAAGGGTGTGGTGTTTTTTTTTAACTAATACAGCACAGATACTTTATTTTCCAGCATGTTACCAAGATATCAGCTGACCAAAGACATTACCCTGAAACTAATTGTTCTAACTAGTAGAGAAAGTGTGTTTCCTAAGAACAGATAAAACAAGTATTTTTTCTTCAATTATGATATTGTTTTAATTGCTATGTTGTGCTGTGAGTTAGGAATTCATCACTGACATCTTGTCACAGGCTCTTTTTTAAGCTGTACCCAACTGAATTGACTCAGACCCAAGAGAGATACAAAAGCACTGGACCCTGGACAGGTGGTTTCTTTATATCTCCCTATAAAGGTTGGGGAGATGTTTTATCTTTAAAAATGAACATATAAAAGTGATATGTGAGTGCTTCCTATATTCTATTCTATTGCTATCTCTATACTATTACTATGATAACTACTATTACAATATATTACTACTTCAATTACTATTACTATGACAATCTTTATACTCTATACTGTTACTATTCAATTACTATTGCTATTACCTATTACTCTATTACAATTACCTACACACTATGCTCTATACTATTACTAGTATGCATCAACAATTCTTTCTTAGGCCCGTTCAGTCTTAAGTCCCCTCTCTGTCTCAGATTTCTTCTTTTTCTGTTAATGGCCATTTCTTGCACCTTTTTATATTGTGCTTTGTCTTGCTGAGTCTCTATACTTCTTTTCCTCTCTTTTGGTCCATCCATTCCTTCTGAAGGAAAAACACCTTTCATTTGGCTGCTGTACTCAATTTGCTGGTGGCTACAGAACTCCAAAACGCACATCTCCTCCCACACCTGTGTCAAAGTCACAGTTTCACTGGCAACTCTGCCATGCTGATGCTGGGGGAAAAGCTCAAATAGGAGGGAAAGAATGCAGCACAGGTGCCTGCAATTTTTTTCAAGCAGCCTGTTCTTCCACACATCTCAGCCAATTAATTCTGTTTCATTTGGTGGCAATCTGTGCTGAACAGTTTACCTCCCACAAGAAAGAAAATACTGGCACTGAGAAGCAAACAAAACCCCTTGGAAAATTGGGGAAGTGGACAAAGGAGGTAGCATAAGTTCCATTGCACAAGTTGAGGCAGAAAAATTAATGTTGCTAGAAGTTCTACTGCTTGCAAATTTTCCTACTGACATGTTCATACTTCCCTACCCTACCATAAATGTACATAAGATTGCTTTTTATATTTGTTTAAAGTGTTTACGCTTCCAATCCATAGTAAAAAGGAGTTACATAGGAATGAATTATTGATGTTAACAGAACTTTCATGCTTACTGTACATTAAAACTATATTGCAAATGCATTTATCAGGCACTAACCAAAACTAGAATATCATCACCATTTGAAACAAGGAACTGGGATTTTAAATTAATTTGTATAAAATAAGCTCAGGGACCTGAACCAAAATCTAGGCATTGCACTTCAATTAACCAAAAATGAGTATGTTTGCACTACTGCTATATATTGGGCCAATGTTGTTTTCCAGGTAATCAGCGATTCATATGACAATTATGATACCTAAACATTTTCTCTCTGCATCAAGTATAGTCCTGAGAGAAAGTTCTTCAGCCATAAAGAAAGGTGTCCTTCAGAACTGCCTCTAGGGTGATGTGTCCCAGCACCACTCCTAAGTGAGAAATTTGCCTTAAGGCTCACTTCTGCCTGTAGGGAAATCTGCTGCCATTCTTCCTTGTGTAAACACAGAACAAGGCCCGATATGACTCACAAGACATCTATCCAATTAAATATGCTACTGTGCAGGAGAAATCCAAGTACGAGGTTTGCATGCTATTTTTTAAATTTTAATTCTTGTCTGTTGTGAAAAAGAAGTGTAAGTTTGATTTATTCCCAATGACTATACTAAGTCCCTCCTTTTAAAAGCCTCACACTCAATTCTGCAGTTTCAAGCTTCAGACCATCAGAGGAAATGGGGGGGGGGTGTCCTTTGATTCAGCAGATCCTGAAATGTCTTACAATTGTTATGGCTGTAAGAATGGGATTACTTACTCTTCTTTACCTTCTCTCTGAGCTTGATCTTCTGCTGATCTGCTGCTCTGGCTAGGCAAGTGGGGTAACACTAGTAAGAACTAGCATGGTATATTGTGTTTGAATATGATAAAAACTGAGTAAGTTCACATGATACTGATGAGATAAGACAAGCTCCCTTTCCCTTACCAGGAACTTTCTGGCAGACAATTCGGTAGTGACATTTAGGACAAGAGTCCACACATAATTTATTGTTTGTTTCCTTGCTTGCTTGTTTGTTTATAGGGACTCTGTTTTTTTTAATTCATTCATTCATTCATTCATTTTTAAATTTGTATGCCGCCCATTCCCCCCCCCCCCCAATGGGTGGCTGAGTTTATATGCCACTCAGGGAATCTGAGCAGTTTTCTTGGTGGTGTAATGGCTGGCTGGAAGGACCAGAAATTGCCAGAAAAAGGTGTCCAAGAATCAATTAGCTGAAGCCAGCCAGCTTTGCTCTGGTTTGGCTCTCACCTAGTGTTCTAAAATCCTGACAACCCTGGGTCTTTCCCCATCAGGCGAACTGGGAATGGGCTCTAGGAGACAGGATGCCCAAAGCATTGATTGAGAATCTGAACTCTATGCTGCTCTTATAATGCTATAATCAATAAACTTGGGATGCTTTTCCAATAACCAAATCATAGTGTCATACCTCCTTATACTAAATTTGTCCTACCAGTGCCACTGGCATTAGAGTTGGTACTGTCATCACAATTCCATTAATTATTTCCAGTCAGCATTGTTATATATAGCACTTAATAGCTTGGTTTGAGCATTAAATCTGAATTGTATACACCTTATTTAATATTTCAAATTATTAAAGTTTTTCAAATAATTCATGCCCACCAACATAATTTTATATGTATTTATGCCATTTTTATGTTCCCCTTATGTTCCCCTTAGAATCAGGCTTGCCATTTATCAACTTTGTTAAAGAAATTATGAAAAGTAATGATACTCAGAAGTACCGCTTCAAAGGAATAAAATCATATAGGCAACATCATATAGCTTGCTTCCCTAGAAACACTTTTCAGTAACAACAAAACTATCATAGAATGATAAATGCTAACACTTAACCCGAACTATCATACAACCTATGAGACAAAATATTTTGTTTTAAGATATAATAATTTCCCCAGCTGCAATTAATACCTATGTAGAAGTCACAATTATCAACAATGTCAAGTCAGGTTAATAAAGCTATACAGGTAGTCCCTGGGTTAAGAACGTCCAGGTTACGGATGACCCATAGTTAAGAACGGAGCCTACTGTAGCAAAATTCAAGTTAAATACACAATGGTTCAAGTTCATTATACAATACTACTTCTACAGTATTATACAATAATACTGTTCTGGCTTACATACAAATTCGACTTAAGGACAGACCTTGGGAACAAAACTCATTCTTAAACTGGGGACTACCTGTACTGAAGTCCTGGGTTTATTTATTCAAAACTTTCCCAGATGCCTATCATTCTTACTGCATATTCTAACTCTCTGTGATTTCTTTAAGTGATGAATCTTTTGTAGTTTTAATCAACATATCTCTGAATATGATGGTATATTGCATTGTGAATTCCACTCAGATTTTATAATAGAGCTCACCATAGCACCACCAAGAGCCATTTTGTTCTCATAGTATAGGATAGTTTTCACATTTCTCTCTGAAGCTAGGAATAGGACTCCAACCTCAGAAAGAAATACATAGTTATGGATTGCCTCTTCATCACCACTGTGCTATGCTTTTGCTTTTACATCAGAGATCTCACATCAAAAGAAGTGAAATGGATATTGATAAGAGATGTGATGTGGGCATATTCTGGAAGGTTCTAAAGGTGATTTCTCCCATTGTGAACCATGGAAGAATGTTCTCCCTATGTGAAGCATGGAATAGAAATAAATTTTAAAAGAGCAGCAAATTCTGTGAATACTGTTTTTCTCAGCACATCAATGGTGGAGCACTGCAAGACCAATAAGATCGCCCAGACCATAACTTAAGAAATACTTTTATCTACATAAAATTATACTTAGAGATATTTAAGTGGCTATTAAAACTATCAATATTGTGCTGTCACAACATTGAAAGAAAAGTTCAGAAAAAGTTATTAAAAATAAAGGAAGAGATCTAGTGAAACATGTGATTCATTTTGAGGGCATAGGTGGTTGTCAGGTATTTCTGAACTTGGTTCTTTGTTGCAGTTAGGTGTTCCCTGATTCTTTACTGTAATTGGCCTCCTGTTTGCCCTATGCAGTGTTCTTTCTTTTTCTTTTTATTATGTTACTGTAAATCTTAGTACATTATGTCATTTCCATACACTGATGTTTGTATAATACGTTTAAAAATTATTAACATTCTATTATTTAAATAGCTTAGAATATTGAGAATAGAAAAGAGAAAGAAAAAATATTCTATCAATGTTAATTACAATTTAGGATAGCAGTATTACAGGCATAAAATTATTTAGCTTTTTCATCCAAAATTGGGTATAACATTGAAAAAGAACCACTACAACTCACATCAAAATAATAGTTAGATACTAGAAGTTCAATCTTAAGATGAGTACTTATTAAAGTCTCCCTTGTATTGTTACTTAGTGTGTCTGTGCATGTGTGTGTATAAAGCCTATTACTAAAAGGAAAAAAAGAAACGTATCAAATTTAACAATAGTTAATTACCCAAAAAAGAAAAAAAGGAGAAAAAGAGAAAAAGGAAAAGGAAAATAATAACAATAAAAAAGAACTATTGCCAGTTCTTTCTTGGGAGGTGTGCAATCTTTTGGTTTACATACAATTCTTTGTAGCATTTTTGTGGATTTGTAGGCAACAGTCATGCCTAATGGTCAGAGTAATCTGGTGGCATGTTCTGATACATTTCTTATGTATTGAAATATTATTGTGGCAGTGTTTGGGTTGTCCTTTGGTCCTTTTTCTGAGTTGTCCATTAGCTCTTTGTTTTGTTTCCTGGGGCATTTTTTAATGAAACTGGGTGGGGAAATGAGTTCTTCTTGAATACGCTATGGAGGTATTTGAATTCAGCGGCTGCATAGAGAACTTGCCTAAGGGTGAAATGGACTCAGCTCATGGAAATATCCCACACTTTCTAGTAAAACTGGAAGCAGCCCTGCAAAACTCAGGTCTTCCCCAAGAAAGATAACACGACATCAGGCTAGCCGTCATTGCCAAAACAGATAACAAAATGTCTGCAGCACTCGTGATCTACCCTTTGGTGCAGATCTTCTTCCTGAGCCCAGAAAACTCCAAAGAAAGGTGGGTGGCCTGGAATCAGGATTTAATTGCCTGTGCCCCTAATTTTTGAAAAGTACATTTATATCGTGAAAGAGAAAGAAAATCATTTTATACATGCCTGTACAACATATGGCCCATGACTCCATTTAGCCCACCAAGCACCCTTGTGCAGCCCACTGACTTTTTTCAAAAAGTAGTAAATTTACAGCCTCCACTGCCACCCTGAAAGACACGCTGCAGAGCGCCTCCAAGTCTCCCTGCCACAGCCAGCTCCAAGGCTACCACCGCTCTGTAACAGAATATTTGATCGGTAATCCAGGTATTTGCTGCCCATGAGGATTTTTAAGTTATCAGTGTGGCCCTTTCCCCTTGACAAGTTGTACGGTCTTGGACTACAATAAGCCCTCAGCAGTGGGGAGAGGTATCTATTACTCCCACATATGTATTCAATCTATACTTCCGTTTATTCTATAGATTTTAAAGTATTTCAATTTTTAATGCTCATCAAGGATGTTTTCATTATTTTTGTACCTTTTGTACTGTACAAAAAGAATAAAAACATCCTTGACAAGCATTAAAAATTGAGAGTTTAATGTAATAAGGTTAACTGTAGGCTTTACTGTAGTCCAAGAGTCCTGTGGGATTGGAGTGGGGTAGAAATATAATCAATCAATAAATAATTGAAAACAGTACAATTTGCAGCAATTTTCATCATTAGCATAATATTGTCTTATGCAAATCACATAAATTATGTAATTGCATTAAAGTCTGGAAAGAATTTTTTGGTATTTCATCTGAATCTTCTAAATTGGGGGAAGAGTCAATTAAGTCAAAGTTTTATTTTATACACATACAAACACATGCACACTTGCACATTCCCATAAAAAATACACTAAATACTGATGTACTGCTCATTTATGCCAATATTTCTCTGAGGCATTTATAAGATCCCAATACAGGGCATTCTGTTATTGTTGCTGCTGTTCACAAGTCAAATTGGCTGTTCCTGTAATATAAATATTACATCTTTATTTTATATTTTATAATAATTATATTAAAATAAATTAATATAATTAACAAACCTATACATAGGGACAAATTAAATACTTTAAATTATCTGAATCATGGTACTTTCTGCTTAGGAAAATTACATGAGTACAACAAAATTAACTTGTATTTGCATGGCTGGACAGTTTAATATCCAAAACGAAGGGTAAATTACTGGCTGTGGCTGAAATGTGTGTTTTTCTAGCAACAGATGTTCCTGTCATTTAACAAAAGCACCTGCTGTCCATCTCAAACTAGCAAGTTTTATGTTGACAGTGTTTCAGTAAGGATACAGTTATGAAGCACACAATGTTTCCCCCCCCCCCACCTCTCTCTCCTTCCTCTTCATTCTTGCAGCAATTTCATGAAGGACATTTGCTCATATATACAATTTTATGCTGCCAAAATGCAGTGGATGAATAGATATTTTTGACATTTAACAACTCTAATTGTCCTTCCTGTCAAAAGCAATCTACAATTCTCTAGCATGTGTCAAAAAAGTATGACATAAAAATATGTTTGTTTTTTAATAAAGGGTAAGCATGCAGAATGAAATCCCTGCTATTCTGTAGCGGGGGTGTGTGTGTTTAAATAGATATGGATGGGTAGATGGTTAGACAGCAGGATGGTCCCAGAGTTCCCATGGAGCTCTCATCACAAGTCCCGCTAGAGAAAGTTGGGGGGCAGGGGAGCAATAGTTGTCAATTTCATCTTTCTACAATTTCAATTTCTACAGTCCATTAGATTCTCTGAAAATTGTTCTGGAAGACTGCAGAAACTGTAAGGAACAGTCTCGATAAGGGTAATTCCTTCAACTGCATAGGATGCTCCAAAAATTGCCTCTAATCCTTCCTTTCACTAAGAAAATAACAATGAACAGCTATCCAAACATTGCTGGACTCCAAGTTCCACCATTCTTCACCACTGGCCATATTAAGCTGATGGGAGTTGAAGCTGGACAACATCCGGTGATTCTGTTTGTGACAAGATCCAACATTTTCACATCTCTATCTAGGATTCTCACTCATACAGCAGCCACAGCCATAACATATCTCTCTTTGCCTGCCACCACCCCATTAGACTCAGCTGCCCTATTACTTATGCTATATTAAACATATCTCACTGAAATCAATAGGACATCAGCCAGCTTCTGGCAACAGAGTCACAAAAATATTTGTTATGTTCATGTACTTAAATTTTCTAGACACTTCTTCTAACTAGGACTCCTGCAAACTATAAAAATCTGTCCTTGAATGACAGAAAACCCTCCCATATGGTAAGGAATAGAGCAGGGTTTTCAAATGTTTTCAGGCTGTGGAATCTGCTCCTTAAAAAATTTCACAGAACCCCTGATCAAGAACCAAAACTCTATTGTTAGAAAATTGGGACTTTTTGAGTAAGGGTTTTTGTTTTGTTTTTCCCCCTTGGTTTCTCACAGAACCCCATTTAGTTCTTACAGAACACTAAGGTTCCATGGAACACAGTTTGAAAATCCCTGGGATAGAGTGTGGGGGCTCCAAGTCAGTGGAGACATTTTGCCAGAGTTGGACCTGCTAAAGGTCCCAATAGTTCCAACCTATGATGTTGATGGGGATGGAGAAGAAAAAGAAGTAGTAATTGTTACACAATTAGACTAATTCCTTTTTAAACCTCACTAAGTATTTTGCAGACATAATCAAAAATCTTCTAAAGGGCTATTTTTTGGGCGGGGGGCAGATTTTGAATAGAATATGTGCTTAGCATAGTGATAATACCACAGTAATATTTGCTACCTGGAGGAAGATAAAGTAGCGTGGTATGCTGCATGTGTGTGTGTATATATGGCTTATGCAGCATACCACGCTACTTTATCTTCCTCCAGGTAGCAAATATTACAGTGGTATTATCACTATGCTAAGCTCATTATTTCTATCTATCTATCTATCTGTCTGTCTGTCTGTCTGTCTGTCTGTCTGTCTATCTGTTAAACAAACTGCATTGGTTGCTAGTTTGCTTCTGGGTCCAGTTCAAGGTGTTGGTTATTACCTTTAAAGCCCTTCACGGCACAGGACCAGTATATCTGAGGAGCCGTCTCGCCCCAGTTATATCCGCCCGACCCACTCGGTCCGGCAGAAGGGGCATGTTGCAGACCCAACTAGTCAAGGAATTTTGGCTGGCAGGGTCTAGGAAGAGGGCCTTTTCTGCCATGGCCCCCACCCTGTGGAACAGCTTATGACTGGAGGTACGGGCCACCCCGACTCTCCTGGCCTTCCAAAAAAGTGTGAAAACATGGCTATGCTTGATGGCCTGGGGGCCTGATGGGGGCTTGGATGTTGGAATTGGCTGGTGGGATGATCGATACTGCTCCCCCCCATCTTGAATTGTACAGTCTTTTTATATAGAATGGTTATTAGTTAATTTTAATATGGATATTTATATTTTTATTGTTTTTACTGTTTTGGATTTTAATTGGGAGCCACCCAGAGTTGCCCTCTGGGGGAGATGGGCGGCATATAAATTTAATAAATAAGTAAATATATCAACTGAGTGGGCCTGCCCTTCAGTACCGCAACTCAAGCTGTTGGTCCTCAGTCTTTCCAAAAGACTGGCATAGCCCATTTTGTATTTGTATGGTCTGCCTTGGCAAAGACATTTTATTTCTTAAACAAGAACAACAACAAAATATCCACAGGAGCTTCTCCTTCATAATCTGCATAACAATATAAATAATACCTTTTAACACTGAATTATAAGATTAAACAAATTATTGTCCAAATTCCATCCAGCAGAATGGACCTCGGAGAAAAAGAAAATGTGCAGTTGCAGACTGAAGCCTTAAAAATACAGCTATTGTTGTTTGAGCAAGAAAATAATTGTACAATATGAGCATTATGTTTTCTAATAGATGAAAAACAAAAATGAAACAGATGTCTGTAGTATCCCCACAAATTAAAATAAAATGAAACATCTATTCAAAATAAGAAATTGCTTCTGTATTTAAAATAAGTTTACATTAATCAGGCCAACTCGAGTTAGCTTCATGATATATATTAGCAGATGTTTTTCACTGTATTGACTATAATAATCCAAAATTGAATAAAAACAGTGGATAGTAATGGAAAAGCTTGTTACAAAAATGCAACCAGTTACATATGACACAGGGGGACTAATGGCAATCAACTAGATTTTAGACCATTGTTGAATAAATGTGCAGTACCACAGAATATATCAGAATAAAAAGTTAATCTCTGCACAACAAATCACTAACAAACTTACACAGAGCATATTTCAACAGATCAAATCTAAAGATCTAATCTACTGCACCTCCAATATGAATTTTCACCTGGATTGACATCTAATATCAGTTTCCCATACCTAATGGAAACAGCAGAATGTAGAAGGGAATACACACGGTCAGAAGGTGAGAAAAAAAGGACAGAACTTTCCAGACATACACAGACAGTTCTTCTCTACTGACGGTGATATTTAATGCATACAATGCCCTAAGCTCTATATACAAAGTTCTCTACAGACAATTTTAAATGGAGATTTTTACCAAGTCTTATCTGTTTCAGTCCTCCCTTGCTCCCTTAAGGAGCTTCTTTCTGTGTTTTCACTTCTGAGCTCCCTTCTATTCCAGGAAGAATGGGAAGCAGGAAAAATAGCTATTTTCAGACTTTCTTGGATTCCACCACCTTTGTCAAGCTGTCCTGACCTCTGCTCTGTTCTCTGAAAATGGCAGTCATTTCCACCAGCCAGTTCACTCAGCAAATCTCTTTTTTGGATCCTTCTTGCTTCTAATGGGATTCCAACTGCTGATTCCTTCTCCCTGATACATAGAGCATCACAAGTCCATGCCATACAAAAACTATTCCAGGAATACCAACAACCTCTACCCTCCTTTATTGTTTCTGCCCTTTTATATGTTTACAGCTATAAGGCAGAAACACAAACTTTCTCAGTGTCTACATGACATTGAGCCTGATTTTGGCCCACAGGAGGGAAAAAAACTCTTAACCTTGAGAACATGGCATCATCACAAGTCCATCAAGGCAACTCACTGAACCAATTAAATTTTTATTTCCCATCCAGTTTTGTCCCCAAATAGCCTAGGATGGGTCACTGATCCAGGATGCAGAATATCAAAATAGTTCCATTCTTCAGAAATTAGGACATTTTTTTCTCTTTTCTCCCAGCTCCCAAATGCAGGCTCAAGCCTTTGGGGAAAAGATGCAGAAATCTATTGCAACATCTTGTAGGATGGAGATGTTTGACAAGCATTCTTGTTTTGGCTCAGTATACAGGTAGTCCTTGTTTAGCAACTGGCTCATTTAGCAACCGTTCACAGTTACAACAGCAATGAAAAAGTAATGTTACAACCAATCCTCAAATTTACGACAATTCTTTGTAGCATTTTTGTGGGTTGGATCTAATTTTAGTCCTGCTTGGAACAGATTCATTTCTTTCAAAAGAACATGTTTAACAAATCCCATCTATTGCAGTAGGTCCATACTGAGTCTGCTTACAATACAAATAGATATATATAGTACAGAATAGTGTACTTCATTTATCAAGAGCAATAAATCAACCAGTATCTGATAAACAAAAGATTCATTTGAACAAGAAATGTAACCCTAAAATATTGCTTTAGAAGAACCTGGTTTAAAAATTTTGAGCACTTTTTGTTAGAATACAAGCAGTGCTCTCTAATGTTTTGTTTGCTTATTTATTTGTTTGTTTCTATGTATTGGCTGCCCAACTCCAGTGGACTTAAGGGACTCTATTTCATATAAATCTAAGACAGTATTTTAGGTGTCATTTGAGATTTGAGATTTCTGCTCTTTTTTGCCAAACTGGACAACATGTTGCATTAAGCCTCACTTAGCTTCTATGGGATAAACAGCATTTACAGCAATGCCTAGAAGGAAAAATTCAGTGGAAACATGTACTAAATTGGTAGTAAATGCCCATGCAGAAAGGGCTTCTGGTGTTATTATCATAATTTTATCATAATTAGATCTTAGCTTTTCATCCAAAAAGGGTGCTAGGGTAGCTTAAAACAATGTACAAATTAAAAAATTCAATGAAAAATGTACAGGTAGACCTCACTTAGCGACTGTCCTGTTTAGCAACCGTTTGAAGTTACAATGGCACCAAAAACGTAACTTTACAACCAGTCCTCACATTTACCACTGTAACAGTGTCCCACAGTCATGTGATCACCATTTACATTCTTCACCACTGGCTTCTGACAAGCAGAGTCAATGGAGAAGCCAGCAGTAAAATCACAAGTCTCAGTGACATGATGTCTCACTTAATGATCCGCAGTGACTCACCTAACAACCAAGTGGGAAGTGACGTCGTAAGTCTGTCACAGTCACGTGATGTTTCACTTAGTGATTGCATCGCTTAGCAATAGAGTTGCTGGTCCCAATTGTAGTCACTAAGCGAGGACTAACTGTAGTTCAAATTATACAAAAATCACATAAACAGTAATAAACTCCATATTAAAAGCACTCAAAAGGCTTAAATTGAAGACAGTATCTTGACATCTTTTCCAAAAGCAGAGGGAATGTTGACCCATTACAATTCTGAGGCAAGTGCATTCTAAACAGTAAAGGAAGAGGCCCTCTCTCATGTCTCTCTTGAAAGTATTAAAAAGCAGACAGGTTCATAACAAGAAATGTGGCCCTCCAATACCAAACTCTAGGTTCCATAGGACTTTAATAAAATTAAATTATACTTTAAATTGTGCCCAAAAACAAATGATATAGATTTGGTCATTTACCATTAACCAGTTAGGAATATAGCTGCCATACTTGGTACTATATCAAATTTTCAAATGGCGTTCCAGAACAGCACTAGGTGTCTGGCACATTAAAGTAGTCCAATCATGAAGCAATTTCACCATGAATAATTGCTGTTAGGTCTGATCAACACAAGAACAATCATAGCTGGCACATTAAATGTATTTGTTGAATAAATCTCTGCAACCTGACTGTACAAGATGAAGGATCATGGTCAGACCCCTTCTAAAACAGTTATATTCTAATCTCCAAGTCTGATTTTCTCCTGACTAACAACATCTTTTTCTATATTTAATTTCAGGTTGTTCGCCCTCTTCTAATCCTTTGTTAGATTAAAGCAAAGTTCAAAACTATTTCAAAATTATTTGACAAGGAACCATGCAGTGTCATCAGCAGATTGATGGCATTTTAATGCAAAGCTCCACATTGTCCTCTTTCAGCAATCAGGAGACAAAATGGAACCCATGATGCCAGATAACATCATCTTGTGAATACAACTTAACAGGAAGGTCCATAACCACTGCAATATCCAAGCCTGGCAAGTGAATACCATCATCAAAGATATGAAGGACAAAAAAGTACAAATAAGCATTTGAGTACAGGGAAAGATTGTATACTTAAGTGACCATAGCAGTCTCAGTTCTATATCTTACCCAAAATTATAAATGAACCAGATCCAGTTCTTTAGTAAACCCCAGTTGTGTCTGAAGTTGCAGAGTCTGTCTACCACCAGTTTGTCTAGGCATTACATATTTGAGACTGGCATAGGACAACTTTGAATTTTCTGATTTATGTCTAAAACATTTGCATTAAATCAAGGATCACACTTTTGGGAAAAGGGAAAGGCTTTACACAAGCTGATAATTTTATTTAATTATACTGAATAATTAAACAATTTATCTGTTACTGTTACCCATGAAAAACAAGAACATGTTATTAACAATAGTGTTTTTTTGCTCCTTTCTGAAAAATACACTCAATATAATTAAATGGATCAATCATTCAATCATCTATTAGTCAACTTCAGTTTAAGATATGTTGTAGGTACACTTGTACAAAAACAATATAGATAGTACATTATCACATAAACATTTTGTTTCTTCTTACACTGATACACTGATCATGAAATTCAAGTAGATATACAGATAGTCCTCGGCCACTTATTCAGCAACCATTCAAAGTTATGATGGTGCTGAACAAGTGGTGGTTCATGTAATCGTAATCTGGGTGCTTGGCAACCAGCTTGCACTTAATGATGGTTGCAGCATCCCGCAGTCACATGATCACAATTTGCGACCTTCCCTGCTGGCTTCCCACAAACAAAGTCAATAGGGAAGCCAGCAGGGAAGGTTGCAAGTTGCTCGGTTAAGTCTCCCCCACCCGTGCAGCCTCCCTGAGCCTCGACGCACTCATGCCGCACCTCCCCAGACACTCATGCACCCTTCCTAGCCACTCACACACCCTCCCTGGTCACTTGCCACCCTCACGTACCCTCCCCCACCTGGTAGCAGCCACCCCAAGCCCCCTGCGCTCACACCACTCCCCCACCATTTGTGCATCCTTGTGCATACCCTCTCCTACCCGGTAGCAGCCACCCCAAGCTCCACCACACTTGCACCGCGCCTCCTCCGCCACTCACACAACCTCTCCCACCTGGCAGCAGCCACTTACCTGCCTGCCGGCTGGCTTGCAAGCCACCTGGAACTTGCAACTTCCTGCTGGCTTCCCTACTGACTTTGTTTGTTGGAAGCCAGCAGAAAGTTGCAAGGAGGTGTTCCCTTAATGACGCATGATCCTCGCTTAATGACAGCAACATGGACTGCAGGGATTGCCATCGCTAAGTGATGTGGTCACGTGATGTCATGCTTTATGACATCACTTAGCAACAGAAATTCTGGTGCCAATTGCCATCGTAACTCAACGACTGCCTGTATTTTTTCAGTACTTAACAGAAAAATAAAGAAGCTGTAAAAGGTCATGCTGTTTCATTAACATCAGACTACTGCAAAATTGTTAGTGAAACAAGATAGAAGGAAGCTAATGGTAAGAAGAGCCAGGGATATCACACAAGGCAGACCAATCAAATCTACTTTTCTTTCAGTTCTCCTCACTGACAAAGACTCCAAAGCTATTTAAGTAATGTGGTACAATTATTTAGCATCTAATTAAACTAATGAATAACATCCTATTTGGTCCACAAAATGGTGTATTATTGCTCTCTTCTGTGTAACTCCCATTGCAGCCAAGGTGGGCAACCTGTGGCCTATGGTTGCTTGGACTGCCTACCAAAGATTTTCCTTTCCCAAACAGAGACCCTGATTGGGCATATTATAAATAAGGGTCTTCCAAGCAAAGAAAAGAAAGCTGTGCATCACTATTTGTAGTTCTTCCCCTCCCTATTCTAATTAACAAAAACTGTGTACCATGTGACGAGTAGTATTCTACAAAAAAGTGCTACTCAGGCATTAGTTTAGAATTTAATTTAGCAGAAATTGTTCATTGATTTGGTTTAGAAAATCATGCTTAAAAGCCTCCCAGTCGGTCTAATCTTAAATTCCCCAATTTGTTGTATCAGAGCAAAAAAGCCAAGTATTGTGAAAATAGCATTGAATCCATAAACGTATAGTATCAGTATATACTAAGTATAGCATCATAGCAATTTACCTATTTGTTGCTAGGCAATACTAGCATGCCTCAAGTGAACATGCAACTATAAAGAGATGTACAGAAGCTAGAAATTTGTACCTTTATTAAAAACTACAACACACTATCATGGATTAATAAATTAAGAATCTCAAAGCTAAGTTATAATTCTGTTCTAATCCTTGTGACACAAGGATTAATAGCCTACTAAATCAATCCAAGATCAGAAAGCTGCCAATGGAAAAATCAATCTACACATGCTATGCTTGCTGTTCCTTGTGGCTAATCTTATATGGCTTATGACAATTAAGCAATGGTCTGATACATACTGTATTTACCTGAGAACAGATCAAACTGAAGTCAATCTTATTTACATCTGAATAGGCAGGTATAGTATAAGATTGTTCTTTAAGAATTATACTGCCTCTGAATATTATCAAGGCTAAAAAGCCATTGACAAACCTTTTACATTTCACTGGCATTTTCAGTATGTTTCTGAAGTGCATGATGCACTTCATTTAGAAAGGGTAAATTACACAGAGCATCACAAATATTTTTGGGAGCAGCTTCTTCAATTGGAACCAATCCACCCAACAAATTTGTCCCAGCTAATTCCCCTTTTCCATGAGATTCATTTAATGGAGGCTCATAGGCAATGCTTTCCAGTTGTAGCATCTATACTCCTTCTGAAGTGAAGTTGGCTCTATAGTTTTATCCTTCTGGAAATTATTAAAACAGAGTTGTTGCCAAGATCTACAGTGATGCTAAGATAGATGACTGTGCTTTTTTATGATTTTATAATTATGTAATTTTAATTACAACTAAGGATTTTTTAAATGTTTTATTACCATAAACCATGGAAAGCCTCTAGATTGCAGCAGGCAAGAAATAAAATTAGATACAGATATATATATATATATATATATATATATATATATATATAGAGAGAGAGAGAGAGAGAGAGAGAGAGAGAGAGAGAGAGAGAGATTGATTGATAATTATTTGTACATTTAAGCCCTTTCTGAATTCTGTCAATTTTCATCCACTTCCAAACATTTTATTTCTATCAAAATCACTCTGAATTTTGTCTGCCTCTTTCGTTCCTGCTCTCTTTGAATATATTCTTTTTCTCTGCATGCATACCACTCAGTAGCTTTCAGTCAACCTCATTTTTTTTGCAGCAATTATTTTCTTATATACATTTATATACATTTTCTTAAATACATTTTTCTCACCCCTAGCTTCTTTCATTCCTTCATTCCACCAAGCATTTTTTTCATACTTCCTCTTAGTGTATCTCCACATACTTCTGTGACACTCTATAACATAATTGTTATTACAACTATAACATAACTCTTTTCTAACAACTATGAACATCTTCTTTCCTTATGTTTCCATGCATTCTGTTGGGATATTAATCTGTCTTCTAATACTTTTTTTAAACAGGATTCCTACTTTCTTTTCCCACATTCTCTTTTTACCTTCATTTCTTTCCTTTTCTTCCATGTCCACCTTTTGCTAATATTTACTTCTGATGCTACTAAAAATAATCTTGTCAGAGTACAGCCCAGAATGAAAGACTCATAATGAGTCTCATTAGTTAGGGTAACTGTGAAGAATGTAAGGGGTTAATATGCAGAATCTTGGAAACAGAGTAAGTCAGATCTCTAGTACTTGTTTATTAGTGAATTTTTAAGGCACAGTATCTGAAATTGGTTCAAACCTTTTTCCCAAAATGCAAGACTGAAGGTCTACCACTCTTTTTCCAGATAAAAACTGACTCTGAAATAACCATCTCCTCATTCATAATGTGCAGAAATACTCCCATTTCTTTCCCAGTCCTGGAGTCAGTCCTAGAGTTCTCTCTTAGAGATGTGTCCTTTAGAACCTCTCATCACCCTTATAAATCTGACCTTAATTCTCTCAAACTTCCATCCTTCCGGTTAAGTGACAGTTAGTTTGAGGGGCTCAAACATGGTTTGCCCATGTTTTTGTTTGGTTTTATCTGGTTTATGTTATTTTATGCATTTTTGTTTGTTTGCTTGCTTGCTTTTTGTGATTCCCTGGTGTCAGACTGGGCCTTAGTCAGTGGCAATCTAAGTGGGGCAAGACTGACTTTAATGGGGCTGGCGATTAGGCAAGACATTGCGTCAGACTCCCTGGTGTGCTCCATTTATTCCTTGCCACTTCCCTGGACATTTGGGTTGAACTCCAGACTTGAAGGCCTCATGGGTGCTTTTTGTCTGAGAGAGTTGCCCATGTAGTTGGCTCTTCTGTGGCTTCAAAGTCAGGAGGTCCCTCACCCAGAGTCAGGGTCTTGACTTTTTCCATCTACCCAGTGATCTGTGACTTTAAATTCTGCTCACCTAGGTGGGGAAGGGAAGGTTGGGGAGCTTGAATGGTGCTGTGGGACTTTCATGGGCCCAAACACTTGTAGCTGCTGGGTGCTGAGGCAGAAGCAGCTGACAAAGTATTGGAGTCCATGAAGGGCTAGGGTGACTTTGGGTCACATTCTTCTGTGTTGGTACTGCTGGCTTTCAGCCAGTAAGATAGCAAACTGGAAGCCTGCCACAGTCCAGTGATAAGCAAAGCACAGGCAGGACGTTTAGACAAAAAGGGTCCTTTTTACCACTACCTTAAGATGGCAACTATAAATGTAGTCACAGTCAAGACCAGGATTCCAACACACAAGCAACAAATCCATGGGAAAAGACAAGAGACATAGTGAGGTGGCATCCAGAGTTCTAAGCCCAGTTCAGCAAGGTTTCCATGAGAGAGCTGAGGCTTCAACTGAGACACTTGTCTACTACCAGGGTGTGAGGCCAATAAATAAGCCACACTGAGCTTCCATCCAATACACAGTTGAAGCATTTTACCCCTCAGCAGTGGCTGTTCTGTTGGCTTGTTTCCTGACAAGTCTCTCAGATCTACGGAGTGCTGCTCTCTGTTGTTGAAACTTTACCATGTTCTTCTGCTTAGGACTGGCTGAGTGTGAGAGGTTGTCACTGGGTACAGGCAAAAATCCTGGGCACTTGCTGGATATGCCTCAACCAGAGTGGAGTCATTGGTTCCATCATTGCTGGAATCACCCATGCCAAGACTAGATGCACCTGACTGCAGTTCATCCCCACCCTCATCTGAGGACATGTCCAACAGGGTCATAACACCTGGTAGGTGTGGTGTAGGTTAGTGGATGACCATGTGAGTGAATGAGTGTGGGTTGAGTGACTTGGCCTGGGAGGTGGGAGCTTGGGTTGGGAAGGAAGCAGGGGTTGGAAACAGGCAGGAATATCAAGGCTATAATGGGCAGGGGTAGATATGAAGGGAATCTGAGGTCAAATTGCACATACAGATGCTATGGATACTGCTTGAGAGTGATCTCAATGTCTAGCCCTCACAATTTTCCTTATATTCCAGTTAACCAGATCTTTGGGGGCCCTGGCCTCTGGCTGCTGCTTTTGAATTTCAGGTCATTAGGTAATAGATAAACAGCCACTCATCAGCCTTATGTTTAGGGTGACACGTTCCTTGCTGGGTAGGGATGGGTCACAGAAACATCTTCAGGGCCACTATGAAGAATTTTCTTGCTATTTGATAAAGTCACTTGGATTTACTCAGAGTTGGATTCTGACTGGATAGGTTCATCTGAGGTTTCTGGAGCATGCTCTTGTGTGGTTATCTGGACTGAGTTTCAGCCACTGACTCCTGAGGAAGTGGACTTTGGCCATCTGTCTATTAGATCCAGGACCTACTTGGGTTATTAAGACTGCCCAGGAAGTGAGCTGTAGATGGGTCCATGCAATGATCTCATTAAGGGAATGGGTGGTCCCCCTCTTTCAAAGAGGTGGTGGTGAGTCCCCTCAAGAAGCCCTAACTGGACCCAACAGTGCTAGTGTCTAACCTTCCCTTTTTAAGAAAGGTTATTGAGAAGGTGATCAGAAAGCAGTTGCAGAGGACTTTGGAAGAAGCAAATTATCTGGATTTCAGGTTGGGGTACAACATGGAAACAGCATTGCTTGCTGTTGACCTCTTCAGGGCCAGGATGGGGGTGCTACATTCATCCTTGTGCTCCTTGATCTCTCAGTGGCTTCTGATACTATTTATCACGATATCCTTCTGCACCAGCTACAGAATTTGGGGGTGGGAGGCAATGTTTTACAGTGGTTCTCCTCCTTTCTTTGTGGCCAGTTCAGATTGGTGTTAACAGGCAGGAGCCTCAGGACTCAATATTCTCACCCCTCCGGTTTAGGAGGCAATGCTATCAATGTCCTGACCCACCATCTGGAAGTTGTTTGGGTCTGGATAGAGAGAAACAGACTCAAACTCAATCCTGACAAGACCAACTGGCTGTGGTTATTGGAGAATGTTTCATCTTTAGTCTTGGATGGGGTCACATGTCTCCATTCAACACTGGTGCACAATTAGGGGTCTTCCTGAACTCAGAACTCCTGCCCATGGAGCAGGTGGCCAGGAAGACCTTTGCACAGGTCCAACTGATACACCAGTTAAACTCTTTCCTAGAGAGAAAGCCCTTAAGACACTTACACCCTAATCACCTCTTGAGTAGGTTACCACAATGCACTTTATATGGGGCTTCCTTTAAAGACCATTCAGGTACTACAGCTGGTGCACAGTATGGTGATGCAGGGAGTGGTGGCCACATCACATACACCCATGTATCATCCCTGCTTCATGAACTGTACTGGTTGCCAACTGGTATCTGGGTGCAATTCGGGGTACTTTATACACCTATAAAGCCCTACATGGCATAGGGCCTGATAATCTGAGGGACCATCTGTCTCTGATAGTTTCTGTGGACCCAGTGAAATCAAGCAGAGTGGGCACATTCCAGGTCCATTCAATCAAAACACCTTCTCTGTTGCAGCACCTGCCCTCTGGAACAGCATTCTTCCAAAGATTTGTATGGCTCTCACCCAAGAACTGTTCTAGTAGTTGTTAAAAACGTGCCTGTGCTCCCAGGCCTGGGGTTAGGATGGATGATGAGCCTTTACTAGGATTTTTGTTGGTTTCAGGTAAGTTTGGTTGTTTAATGCTTCTGGACAGTCATGCTTTTTATTATTTGGGTTTTCTCTGTGTCTACTGAAAGCCACCCAAAATCTTTTGGGAGTCAGGTGGTCTCTAAATCCAATAATAATTTTTTTTAAAAAATAAAAATAAGTTAAAATCCTAAACAGTCAAATGAATTGTGGTTTTAGATTTATTAATATTCTGCATCCATTCACCATTTCTTTAAATACTGATATTAGATTAGTGAACTTGCAGTTATCTACTCAGGCTTAAAGAAGAATAGTATTTCCTGATGTGAGAACGCTGCTGGCACCTAATAAGTTGGTAACATAAGAAACTGTGAAGACAATTCAGCAAGATTGTCATAGCCTTTATGTTATGCTAGATAGGAGAAGGAATTCAGAGGTTACTAGACTGTAACTATAGGTTTCATTTACAGTACAATTCTACAAGTAAATCCCAGTGACCTAAACAAGCCTTCTTCCTAAACAACTCTATGATTGCAGGCAAAATTCAGATTAAAATATCATAAGGACACAAAAGATTATTTCATGTCGTATTTGCTACAGAAAAGAAATGAGGTCTTGCTCCATCCACTGGAAGAGTCACTATGTGAGATGGGCAGCTATACAAATGTGATTAAATAAATAAATAAACTGGGCCACAACTTTATATATTTAAAATAATAATCTCCTCTAACTCCATTCAAGATGATTTTGTAACTTTAGGAATAGTTGAGCCTCTTACCATCTTCCCAAATTGGATAACGTGCTGCCTTTAAAAATTCTTCACCTGTATTTCATAATGAAGGCAGAAGTGCCTGGTATCATATGGCCTTCAAAAGCCCTGGGTAAAGCTACAAAGATCTCCAAATTGTTACTAAATTATAATTCTTAATGTGACAGAAGGTAGGACGGAATTTTAAGTAACCAAGCTGACCCTGTAGCCTGAAGCACACACCTGTTATCTAGCTAGTATCTCCTATTAATGAATTATTTGAAAGGAGAAACATACCATACCAACAGCATATGAGGGTGCCTGATTTGCAAGTTCTATATACTCTTTTGGGGAAAAATAAAATTTTGTCAGAGTTCAGAAAACAAAGTCTTTACTTAGATGCACAACATCCAAAAATTATTTGATCCACAATAAAAAGCTTATTTTCATGAATCAATGTTTCTAAAATAAATAGAAGAAAATAATCCTTAATCTTCTTAATTAAATGGACACAAATAGTTCTTTATATTGTTTCAGAAGATTTTTAAATAGAAAAAAATGAGCTGCAAACAGTTTTATTGAATTTCATTGTGTCCAGATGATAGTTTCACATGACTATAATATTCATATAGAAAAAAATCTTATCAGTCTCATTGTGTTGTTTTATCTATATTTAGATTTGCAACAAAAATTACAATATACATTGCAGAACATATACAGACACATGTAAGAGTTGTAGAATTTCTAGTTTTTAACTGTAATATGTAAGCCAATCTGTTGGTAATCCCAACAAAGGATAAGGTGCTGCAAGCAACATTTCTCAGTTCTGGCTCCTACATTGTGGAATAGCTTTCATCTTGATGTACAGGTAGTTCTTGTTTAACAACTGCCTCATCTAATGACTGTTTGCAGTTACAACAGTGATGAAAAGGTAAATTTGCAACCAGTTCTCGCATTTATGACCTTTGCAGGTCTGTAAAGCAAAGAAAAGCTGAAGTAAGATTGTAAAATCATATTTCACTTAGCAACCATTTCGCTTAACAACCAAGTTGCCGGTCCCAATTGTGGTCACTTAAACGAGGACTACCTGTAGTTGGTCCCCTCATCACTGATTTTCCAGAAAGTGTTGTAGTCTGAACTATTCTGAAATGAAGACATTTCAAGAGCAAGAACTGTCACAATTCTTCGTATTGCTTATTTGCACTGCCTGTATTTTACTGTTTTATCTTTATATTATTGTCTCTGAGTATTTTTTTATGTTTTAAATGTTGCACATCACCAGGACTCCTTTAAGGTTCAGCAGTATAAATATATAATAAATAAATGACATTGTGGATATAATTTATACACAATTCTTTTCTCAATTATTATGTATGAATAATTATATAATTCATACATAACTGTTTCCTTTTCTGGGGTAACTTCTATCTCTTCAAATCTCTCCTGGGAAATCTACATGGTTCCTTTCACTGCCTGCCTTTTTATTTAGCTCCTATCTGCAGCAGCTGCATGCTATTTTGTTCTTTCTAGACTGGTTGTTCAGTTTTCGTAAAAATATTAGAAGCATTCAGAGAACAATTAAGCACAAACTACTGTCAGGCAGGAATCTTCTCTTTACATAACCTGCACACTAATCATGTATGTAATATGTGTGTATACATATGAAGGTGGGCACATAGATCCCCAAGTATGCATTTTTAAAAATTGATACATAGCTTATACACACATACTGACCTTAATCAATCACCATTAGATATTATTAGAAAATTAATTTTTACATCACCTTGGAACTTAGCATTCTGAAGGTCAGTCAAAGCTTTAACTTGATATAATTGTACTAACAGCTGGAGGTCAAAACCACTAGCAACATTCCTTTAATTGGCTAGCTTGATAGGTAAGAATCCAAATTTCAGAAGGGACTCACTTTCCTTTATTAAGTCCATGAAAAAAGACTTAGGAGTCCTCTGTGTATGTGCAAGGACATAAATCATTATAGTAATGTGAAAGTGATAAACAACAAAGTAATAAAACAAGTCCAATTAGTTGTAAAAACAGTAAGACACCAAAGAAATGTGCAGAAACTTGGTTTATAAAGAACCTAATGAACTGCAGTATCCCAAAGCAAGTACATTAATTTTGGAACTTGACCTTTGTGAATCAATAGGAAAGATCTCTTAAGAAATAGTTAATATTTTATTTTGTAAGGCTAGATGTCTGCAATCTTAAGCATTGAGTTAATGATGACATTTAAAAGATAAAGTGTTATTAGCTATTATGGTGAAGCAGAGTATAAGAATTACTTCTGTGTGCATCAGAATATTGTTGTTGTTATTCATAAATATCTTGTTACTTATGCATGCTGTATAGCTGTATTGCTGACTGATAAGTAATAATTATTAATGTAAAATATGTCCACGTTTGATATACTAAATACACCGTAGTATAAAATAATATACTGGCATCTCAGTTATTGTTCTTTATTTCTAAATATAATGTTTACTGTGTGAAAATCCAAGTCTTGAAAAACAATTATGTGTGACCATTTACCAGCTCAAATTACAACTGCACAATAATCTATGACACATAAATAGAATTTTTTTGACATGGATCTAGAAAAGTCAACTGAATATGAGTGTATCTCTATGAACATCAAATGAACAGATGTAAGGTGCATCTATCTATTGCCTTCTCCTTCTGTTAGCCACTGTACAGACCTTAATTCATAGTTCCTACTGAGAAAGATCTCAGTTTGGGCATAGCCTGGAGATGGCTCTGTATGGACCTCATCAGCAGACACCTGCGATATTAAGTGGGCAGAAGGTAAGGGCAAAGGAAGATCTTTCACATACAGTACATAGAAGAGTACATGTAATATCCTTTCATACTTAGTTCATTTTTCCAGATTCCAATTTGTATTTCACTATTCTGTTTTCCTTTCCTTTCCAGTAAAAGCAGGATTCTACTTTCCTAAGCACACTTCAGCAATAAAACATGGTTGCCTAAACTGCACACTTTCTACTCAAATCACCATTACAAAGAGAGAGAGTGAGAGAAAGCCATTTTGTTTCCATATCTTTTGGCAGAAATTGACAAGATCAATTGATTTTTAGGTTTTTTTTCCTTCACACGGTTGAGCTGTACAACTCAAATACATTCCTCAACAGTATTAGCCTTGCCAACTGAAATTATTCTATATATGTATATAACCTTTAGTGGCTGTTGACATTTAAGCATTCCTCTCTGAAAATTTCCTTCAAAGACTGCAGCCACATGTCCTATGATGCCGTAAATAGGAGTATATCCATGCTAATCTTCCAATGTCTTTTCAGCCTTTTTACTATGTCATCCAAAAGGTTTTTGAACATCAAGTAAGGTTGTTTTAATACTGTACTGCTGTTTTGCATGTTGTTTTATTTGTTGTCTTCACTGTGTTTTCTGAATTTATTTTTTATCAGCAAAAGTTTATCTGTCTTCCCTACTTATAAAGCTTATAGGATCTGCAATCCACACATTCTCTTGTGGAAGTCGTGTCTAACATTGAGCTATGTGTATGCTATTTAATACTGTATATGGAATATGTACATCAATTCCCTGAATGCTTTCTGGGGAGTCAGGTGTATAATTGAGACCTACTTAATTTTTTATATGCCTTGGGCATATAATTTTATATGCCGTTGGGCCTGTCATTCCCACATGAAAAATGGAAATGTGTCCTTCTCCCACTTTATATTAGAGACTAAATCTGCCAGATACATATACTGTTATTATGAGCTAAGTATTAAAATGCATGGAACATATTACCTCTAAATAGTAAGCATCAGGTAAGAAATTTGAGATAGAACTGAGAAAAAGATGTTTCTTCTGATTCCCCTTCAATTGCCAATTTTTTAAAATTCTTGGTATTTATTAATATTTTATTTCATTAACTCTAATTATTGCAATTTACTATGGCACTACATATATAGTAGTAAATAAATAATTACTACTATATATGTAGTAAATATAAATACTAAATAAAAATTAAAATAACAAATCAATAAATATATTGTGGTAGAAGGTAATGCTTTTTATTCAGCAGTTATTCAGCAGTTATCCATTTTTTATTCACTCCCTTCTAGTACTGAAGATGTTACCTAGCTGGGTAGTGAAACGTCTGCAAGAAAACAACCAAGCTCAGAGAACCCCAAGGACTCCACATTTTTAATTCAGAAGATGTTTAGAATTTTTGGAAATCCTTTTCTAATATTTATATTTTACATTTAAGGATATCACGGTGGCCACTTGAGATAGAAATTGTTTTGTACTATCTTCAAGTTTGTTTGTTTTTTCCAGTTGTGTATTCTGATAGTAGCATTATACAGCATAGCCTCTAGGAGGCAGAGGAACATTAATAAATCTTAATTGCCTATTTTGGAAAGAAATTTCATTGCTATATCAATTCCATTTTCTTTTTTAGTGTTTGTTATCAAATTGTGTTGCAATATCATTATAACTGCAGCAATAACAATAATGAATTGCCCAAATGTAAACAATGCTGGAGAATTTTACCAGGAGCCTGTGGATATTTCTAAAAGCCCCACATAATTATAAAAGACACTTTTGAGAAAATTTATGAAGTCAACAGTGGTTCTTTTATGAATGAAAATATAAATGAGATTCAGATGTATTTCTCCCAATGTGCATATAGTCTGAATTTTAAGATTAAATAAAAGAATCCTGTTAATATTTCAAATGACTAACACTTTAAAAATGACACCAGTAAAAGATTTTGGCAGAACAAGCGCTGAACAGGCAGCTACACAGACTGAATACCTGCCCTTTATTATATTTGGGGGTAAACTAAGATACATGAAACATGGCTGGTGTGGGTCTTCCGGGCTGTGTGGCCGTGTTCTGGAAGTTTTGTTTCCTAACGTTTCGCCAGCATCTGTGACCGGCATCTTCAGAGAGCAGGAGCTCCGGATGCCAGTCACTTCCAGAACACGGCCACACAGCCCGGAAGACCCACACCAGCCATCGTATTCCGGCCGTGAAAGCCTTCGACAATACATACATGAAACAGTTGAAGCTAAGCCGTCCTGAGTTCGATTTATGCTTACATGAATAATTATTTGAGAACCTTAGACACTGAGTTGAATAAAAACAAGAATGCGGCAGAATTTGCCAGGGGTTCCTAAGTCATTCTCCCCACCCCAAAGCAGGGAAAAATTGGTCTAACCAAGTTTATGCCTTTCAATCATCTATAGCATAAGTGATTTTTTTTTTTTTAAGGAAGAAGGATGAGCAGCAATTTTATACGGGTTTCCTCAGAATGACATTATTTGAATCTATTCTGACAGAGTCTAATTCATCTAAATGCTTGTGAAGTTTTGTTGGATACTTTTCATTTTGTTTTATTGATGTGAACATAATTCTTCCTTGAATATTGGCATCCACTGTGATATAATTGGATTAACTAAGTTAAAATATGTGGGTTAGTGAGAGAATGGATGCTTCATTTAGAAAGTGGCTCCTTCCTACCATGTTAATGAAAGCTGTTGTAAGAAGTTAAATAGCATCATTAGATTCACTGATGTAAACAACTGCTATTTGATATCAAATATACCTTCTACGGCAAAAGACTATGAACTTATATTGAATTTTTTGATGAAACTGATTATTTATCTTATTTTTAGTCACTCCAATAATGGAACTGAAACTGCTTTGCTAACTCTAGACTTGGAGATAGAGAGAATAATCCTCCTGGATCCTGCTAATGTGCAAGTGCTTTGGGGGTAGTCAAAATCTGCAAGATGGTGGGTAGGAAATCATGATCAAAGCTCTGCCCTAGGATTTCAGTCACAGTGCCACACCTGCAATCTTGCAAATTTTGATCTCCCCCACCCAATTCTCATACATATGTGCTTGATACTAACCTAGTATATTTCTAGACTGACTTGTGAAGATAACTATCAGAGATATGATATTGAATTGGTTTACTCATTCTGGGGTATAAAACCCATAAGGCTCTATTCTTGGAGTTATATTCTTCTTTTGTTTGGTGGTCTTTAGGATTTTCCAAAATTACATTTTGTCATCTATGGCATTCAATATCTAAACACAAGTGTGATCAGAAAATCTGCACTGTGAAATAATTCTCCTTAGTGTTGGAAATAAAAATGTATGTCAAAAATGCATGTTCCATAAATAATTGAGAATGCTTTTGCTACTGTAAAAGAACATAAATACTCCTCAAATTTATGAGTAGTTTGTGCAGATGCTTCAGTTACTGATATTATTGCTGATATAAAGAATATAAAAATATAATGAAATATAATCCAAATGTATAGATTACATTGTGAGCTAGGTAGAAGTATAATATTTACCTTTTTAAAGTGTCTATATTATCTTTTGAGTTGCATGTGATAATAAACTGACGTGTAGAGCAGAACAGAGAGCAGTAGCTGGAACTACACATAGGTAGAATGGGTTAATATTTAAATATTTAAAACGTTGTTAGATAACAGCTCATACAATTTGGTGTTGCATACGACAAAGACTGAATCACTGGATAGTCCAATTGCAGACACATTTATGTACCACTCATATAGTTTCAAAGAATGAATCAAGAGAATAAATGACAACAGATTTTACCAATCTACTACCGCTGGATGCAAGAAGAGCTAGATGCAGTAAAGTATAATTAGTTTCAACTAGTTTAAGAAAATATGATCAGAAAGTAAGCTGACATGTTCATTAGAAAGCAAGGTGACTGCAGTCTGAGTAGGAATGCCTAAGATCACATTATTACATAAACTGGCAGCCTATCCTACTAAAATAATGACAACAGGTGGGACTGTCTAGTAACATTTTCAGAACATTTTATTTTTTAACAGATCCCAACCACCAGCAAATATATATGTATGTAAGTCAATTTATATGACCACCCGTCTTGCAAACAGCAACTCTGAGCAGCTAACAAAATTTTAAAAATCAATAAAAAACAACCAGTCACAATAATATACAGGTAGTCCCCAGTTTAAGAACGAGTTCCATTCCCAAGGTCTGTCCTCAAGTCGAATTTGTATGTAAGCCAGAACAGTATTATTGTATAATACTGTATACGTAGTATTGTGTAACTAACTCGAACCATTGCATATTTAACTTGAATCATTGTGTGTTTAAATTGAATTTTGCTACAATAGGCTCCGTCCTTTACTGTGGGTTGTCCTTAAACCAGGGGTTCAACCTGGGGACTACCTGTACATAAAGTAGCAGCCAAGGACAGCAACAATCACAATCAAAACAGCTACCCCGTGGCCACTTTAACTTCCTGACCCTCACCCTGTAGAAAACAGCTATGTTTAAGGCTTTCCAGAATATCAGCAGAGTTGAAGCCAGCTGAATCTTGAGGGTATGGAGTTCTAGAGGGCAGGTGCTGCAACTGAAAATGTCCACTTACTGCGTCCTGTTAGATGACATTCTTTAATAAATGGGAACTGGAGCAAGCCATTGTTAGACTTATTGGGGTGGATATAATAGAATCCCTATTATTAGTAGTAGTGATATAAAAGAGCCAATGGTGATTTAAGTGTTAAACTAGGTCTGTGAGACCCAGATTCAAGTACCCATTCAGACATGAAGCCTCTTGTTGAACCTTGGACCAGCTACTATCTCTCAGCCTAAACTATGTCACAGCATTATGTAGATAAAATTGCCTCTCTGAGTTCCTGGAATAAAGATGGATAATAAATACAGCTAGCAAATACATAAAGAGTCTGTTAGAGTTGGACAGCTATAACAAATTTAAATAATAATAATAATAATAATAATAACAACAACAACAATAATAATAAGTCTATAACCTTTCCTCTTCAGAATCAAACTTAAGCTATTTTAGCACTTTCAAGACCAAAGAATTCATTCCTGTAATTTCCTGAAGTAGCTTAAAGCCTAAAAGAGTCTTAGTAACATGCTTTTGTAATAGCTTTCTACATATTTTTTCTATTGAAAAAATCAATATTGTTTTCCTGCCATTTTATATTTTATTTAAAGAAAAAAATAGGTGCTACAGAAATACACTCTTAGGCACTCTTAAGTAAGACAAAATTGGCTACTTGCTGTAACTAGTTACTGCCATAGCAGGAACTTGATTTAAACTGTCAACAAGTTCATTCACTTGCCTTTGTTCCCTGCGTGGTATACTTTATAAACATCTGACAGGATAATGGAGCTGTTTAAATTCAGGACCACCTTCAAATCAGCCTCCTCCATATGCAATGGACTTTCCTTTAACTGCATTTGCTGTGTGTTACTAATCTACCTCTCTAACAGAAGGAAGGAAGGGAGGGAGGAAAATTTAAAATAACATTCTAAAGATTGTGTTGCATGAATACAAGCCTTAACAGCAATAATTCCTTATGGTTTTTTAACATATATGTTATACATATTACACTGAAAAAGTCACACCGTGAAGTATGAAAACGTTAATAAATAATAAATTAATAATTAATAACAGGTGTTTGTGAGATTATAGCAGCAGCAGCAGCAGCATACTCTGGTTTCTCTTCAGATCATATAAATAATTAATAATATTTTAGACCTATCACATAATTATTAATAAATGCAGGTATAATAGTAAGACTGTGTATAAGACTTTTGCCCACATTTTTAAGAAAGTATTAATTGGTCCACAAGTCCTGTTCCAACAATGGCCAATCACCTGCCTAATTCAAAGCCTACAAGCAGGAAACAAATGCAACTCTCTGACCCTTCTTGTCTTTCCTATATTATTTGTGCAACATTTGGGTGTCATTGCCATTAGCAATTTACTAGAATGCAATTGGATTGCCTTCAAAGTTGTTTAAGCTGGAAGTCATCACATCTTGTGACAGGCAATTCCATAGTTTAACTATATACTCTGAAGAAGCATTTTAAGTAAAATGATTTGGATTCCTTGCATGACTACTGGTTTTACAAGGAAAAAAATCTTCCAACCTGCTTTTTCCATACCATGCATATCAATTCTTCTCCACCATACATTCCATATGCTTTCATTTTTCTAAACTAATTTTCTACAGGCACAGTTTTTCCAAATCCCTGATGACCCCCTGCTTTAAATTCCTCTTTTGAAAAAAACAGTCCTACTATTGATGTATGTTCTTTAACCAGTTACCAATCCATTAAAATATTAATTATCCCATCACTATTGCATTTGCTTAGGAGTTTTTGACAAGGGAGTTCGTCAAAATCTTTCTGAGATTCCAAGTAAACTATAACAGAGGAAGAAAAAGAGGGAGGGATACATACACATATACATACACACAAAGAGAGAATGATGACTGATTTAAGCCTGTTCAATACTTAAAAAAACAAAAACAAAAACCTTTCACCCCTATGAGTGATATGTGTCTTCCTCAATCTTGGATCCTCTACCAGAGGCGTGGGAGTGTGAGGGTTCTGTGCAGTATCTTAGCTGTTTCTAGCACTGCACTCTTCCAGAAGAAAGCTCTGATGTTATTCCTGGGATCTGTTGGAGCCATTCTCCCAGCTTAGGAGTCACAGCCCTGAGTACTCCTACCACCACTGGGACCACTTTGGCCTTTACTTTCCACATCCTCTCTATTTCCTCCTTCAGGCCCTGGTACTTCTCCAGCTTCTCATGCTCCTTCCTGATGTTGCTGTCACTTGGCACCGCTACATCTATCAACACTGCTGTCTTTTGGTCTTTGTCTACCACCACGATGTCTGGTTGATTGGCCAGTACCTGCCTGTCCATCTGGATCTAGAAGTCCCACAGGATCTTAGCCCTGTTATTCTCCACGATCTTCTGTGGAATCTCCCATCTGGACTTGGAAGGGTCCAGCCCATACACAGTGCAGATGTTCCTGTACACAATGCCAGCTACTTGGTTGTGCCGTTCAGTGTATGCTGTTCCTGCCTGCATCTTACACCCTGCTACTATGGTTGAACTACCTCTGAGGCCTCTCTGCACAGTTTGCACCTTGGGTCCTGTCTAGTGTGATAGACCCCTGCTTATATGGATCTGGTGCATAGTGCCTGTTCTTGTGCTGCTATGGTCAGTGCCGCAGTGCTGTCTTTTAGTCCAGCCCTTTCCAACCACTGGTAGGATTTCCCAATGTCAGCCATCTCAGCAATCTGTCAATGGTACCGCAAGCTCCATCAATTTTATAATATAATCCTCTACTGTGGGTATTTCATTATTCTTCCATCTTTGTGCACAGAATAATCTTGCCGCAGTTACCATATACAATATTAGTTTCCCATATTTTTTTCTAGTTCAGCATCCACAAAACCCAATAAAAATAATTCTGGTTTCATTGTAATATTAATCCACAGTATCTTTTGCATCATTGTATAATTTGCACCCAAAATTCCTCTGGTTTTTCACAAGTCCGCCATACATGGTAAAAAGTCTCCTCTTCCTTTTCACACTTCCAACAGTTTTTTTGATATTCCTATATACATTTTAGACAATTTAGCCAGTGTCATATACCATCAGTACATCATTTTATAACAGTTCCCTCTTAAATTATGACACAATATAAATTTAACACCAGTTTCCCATATTTTCTCCCATATATCCGTATTAATACTATAACCAAAGTTTGCAGCCCATTTGATCCTGTTTGATACTCTCAAAGAAAGTGTTAGAGAGACAGGACTTTGCAGAAAAAAACGTGATTCTCCTACAGTTCTTCTACAAGCTCCATAATTCTATCATTAATACAACTTTTTTTCCAATTAATTTGCGATAGATATTAAACTAGCCAGCCTATAATTTTTTTAATTCCGTCCCCTCACTGCATTCATTTTAAAAGTTCATTTTCTTATTTTCTTACATGTTTTTAAGACTGGCCATTATGCCAGAAAACAGGACAGCAATTTCACACTTTATTTAAAAAAAAAAAAAAACTTGGTGCTTTACGAATTTTCTGTATTTCAGCAAGGATTCCAGATCTGCATCTTCTCTTTTCACTACTGTGAAAATCACTTCATGAACCAATCACTCAAGCCAAGTGTTTGACTGATCGTTAAGCATAGACCTCTTCACTATTATTTGCCTCATCCTCAGTATCTCCCTAATGGGACTTTTTCTTGCTTCCCAAAGTTGAATATATAGCAATAATAATTAATATCAGGTCAGACAGCTGAGCTGGACTAAACCTGTGGTATGTATACATAGTGTCATCTCAAAGAACAGTGGTGATAACTTGCCAACTGGTAAAACTTTCTGCCATAAAAAACTCTTGTGTAAACTCTGTAATAGGCTTAACATACGTTTAAAAAATAAAATAAGATAGATCCTAAAACTTCTTCCCAAACCAAGGAAAACATTAACATTCCTGCCATCCCTACTACAGAAGTTAAGACAAGTAGCAATGAGGCTAATGATCATCCCTAAATAGTGCTTCGGGTGCCATGATGTGCAGAAAGTAAAAGAATATTCAACTTCAGAGTCCCCAATCTTTTTAGGCAGCTAGGGACATTTGAAATTTTGAGAGCATATTATTCATATAAAACAGTTGCCCTGGATGGCAGAGCCAGATTTAAAGTACTTATTGACCAAAAGGAAAATGGGTGAGGCTTCTGTGCATGGTGTAAACATTTAATGAATAAATAAATCTTATAGTCCCCAAGCAGGCATCTCGTTGTCATCTCAGCTTACTTTTGCCTTTTGTTTTGTGCACAGGAGCCTATTTCCAAATTTCCTATCATTATTCATGGAAAGAGGGGGAGGGGCAGAATATAATATGCTGACTGACAAAAATCACCCAGTTGGGGTAACTAGAAAACATCCACGGAGGAAAAATGAATGAAGAACAAACAAATTAAGATTTGAAGCTGTGTTCATGACTAAAAAGCATGGAATGCCTCCGTGTATTTTTAAAATAAAGTTTTCATTACTATAAGGTCACTGCAGGTACACTTAATGAATGATTTCTTTGAACAGTAAACCTGTCAAGTTGTATCAGATAAAATGAAGAGCTTCTGTTAGATGAATAACAAAATAAAACATCCCATGATGGTATTAAGAAATGACAATTTAACCAAGCAATTTTATTCCATTTTAGACATTTTACTTAATTAAATCGGTGAAGTCATGAAGTCAGTCTTGACCCAGTCTAAGTAAAATATAATCTTATCTGAAAAGCATGAAATTATGCTGACTATATGCATTACTTCTCTTCTTGACATCTATTATGGCCGTTTAATAACCTAATTACTAAAAATTAAATTGCAGAATAGAGAGTATAGTGAAAATCATTTCAATGTGAACTTTAAAAAATATTAGCTGACTGTTGTTGATTTGCCCTAAATAGGTATAGACTACATTGAATGGAATGTTGATAGCTAAGCATGTTTATAATTTTTGAACATTTTTTTCCAATCAGAGTTCCATCAAAGTTAGTTGTTAAAACACCATAATAGTCTGAAACAGACCTAATTCACTCCACATGGGATGCCTGTCAGTAGACGTGGACTGTCCAGGGATAGGAATATAGGATATGACTTATTGCTGCAGCAATAGTTTCTGTATAATATTTTATCTATTTATCATTTCATTTATTTGAATTGTGACATCGGATGTTTCACAAATTACCATTATATAATGCACATGAAACACTGTATACACTTGAAAGCAATACAATGGTTAAATAGTCTATTCCAATATGTATCTTCAGAATTTACAATATTAGGGTAGTCTCAAGTACATAAAAATTTATATCCAGATTTACTAGCAACAGAGTGAGGGAAAAGGCAGCATGAAAGGAAAAAACAGGAAATTTTAAAAAAGTAAAATTAAGTAAGCATATACTCTATGCATATATAATGATTGAAAGGTAGCAAGGTAGCACTGTTACACAGTTTTTAAGCAAAAGAGAGTATAATGAAAATCATTTCAATGTGAACTTTAAGCAAAAGAGGTGCATATTTACATCATGATGCACATGAACTTCCCTCCATATAGATAAAAGAAAAAACAGATGGAAAAGTAATGCTAAAGCAGCATGGCCCAAATCAAGCGGCAAAGTGGGATCTATGTTATTACAACAATTTAGAGGTCTCACAAAATTCATTTTCAATTGGCAAACCAGGGCACAGAATTCGATCACAGTTGATCTAAAGATAGGCCAAATAAATGCCATACTGTAATCATTATTCAGTATGTGAAAAAAACACAATTTCTGTAATACATATATTAGATAAAAGTAGGTTACATCTGAAAAGGACCCATTAACAGCAGCTCCACACCACTACCAGCACATGTTTGCACACTTGCTGGTCTGCTTGCCTGTCTATCCCTCCATTATTGTTAAAATCCTTCCTAGGAAAACATACATGAATGTTCTTACTTAATGCTATTTCAGGTTTGGTTTTTTTTAAATAGACAAAAATGTGTTCTTGTGCAAATTAAAATACCAATTTAAAAACTCTGGGACAAATGGAGCCAAGATGACAGTGAAGGTGTTCCAAAACACATGAACAATATTGGGAGAAAAGAAATGATGATAAAATCCATTAGAAAGCTTTCATGAATGTGAGGCATTTGTCTCAGGCAGCCGATTGGGAGGGACTCAGTGCAGTTTTGCACCTCCTTCCTGAACCTCAACCCCATTCCCCAGTACATTCACATGCTGCTGGAATAAATACCTTCTACAGCTGCATGGTTTGGACTACAGCTGGTGTTTCCTTTTTGTGGTTCTCAGAGCTCCCATCTCCATTATTACTGAAAACTGATAGCACAACTACCTGACTTTTTGACTTGGGAAATAAGTTCTAAAATTGGTATATCCAAATTAAAAAGCAAAGAAAATCACCAAAACTCCCCTTCAAAATCAGCCCACACATGATAGGACTTGGCCACCAAAAAGTGGTCTGCCCATTCTACATATAACAGCCTAACAAGAAAATCCTACCATTTGCTCAAGCCCTTTACCACCACCATGCTACAACCTGGTAGTACAGTGGCTTGGCTACTGAGTCCCTGGTCATTTGGTTAGTGGTGATAAAGTCTTGAATAATCATGCTCCTACAAAATAACAGTCTAGCCTTGACATTCAGAGGCCAGCACATTTTTTTTTCGGTACTATAGCAAGAGACAGCTGTATATGGTATATAGTGGCAAATCAGAAATTTGCCTATGGAGGGGTAAAGAGCACCATTTTGCTCTTTGAACTAAAGTGGGCTATGGTAACAGCCTATTCAATTACTGGCAAGTTACAGTGGTGGTCAACAGATAACAGACCACAAGTCTTGAAAGATGTAATCTGGTCTTGCAAGACGTTGCAGAAATTCATGAGATTTGGGTGACATTTTGTGAGTTTCTGAAAAAAATCTCATTAAGACATCAGAGAAGCCATGAAAGATTTCAAAAAGGTCTTTCAGTGCTCCAACAACAGGGCAAAATTACTGTGGACTCCAATGGTAATTGGCCATACCATCATATATGAATGAAGAAAGGACTGTCTCAGAGAAGGCTCCTAGTGTGAAATTAACACTGCATGAATTTGTGTGTGTATGTGTGTGTGTGTATACTTTTAAAATTCTCATTCTGTTTCTCTGTTTCTCTGTTTGTACCCTCAAGTTAGCCCAAACAGTGCATTACACCACAACAATTTTTGAATCAAGGTACCTAAAATCCACTAAAGAACGTGTAAAAAATCTGGGACCCATTACTCCTGTGAAATTGAAATTTCTAGGATGTTCACACCACTTTTATTCACAAAGCTGTGGCCACTGCAGGGTCCCCGAGGTCACATGAGCATGATTTCTGATGCCCCCTCCTAGCTTCCCACAAGCAAAGTCAATGGGGAAGCTGGCAGGAAATCAGAAGTTGCTCCCAATGCTTTTTTGCCCACCTGTAGTCATTTTCAAAGCAAAGCGATAGCAATATCATTCAGGAAATTTTAATGTTCATTCTGGTTATATCAAACTACACTACCTTTCACTCAAAGAATGATCCAACAGGACACAGGTTTTCTGGTGTGTACATATGTGTATGTGTGTGTGTGTGTGTGTGTGTGTGTGTGTTACCAATAGAAGAGAATATACGTAGCTCAGGGTTGAAGTGTAGAGTCCTTCGGGTTCTCTGAGCTTGATTTTCTTGCAAACGTTTCGTTACCCAGCTAGGTAATATCTTCAGTGCTAGAATAGAGTGGGGTTTGCTCTCTGTTTATATAGAGTGTTTGGGGGGGGGGGTATTTTTACTTTATTTTATTTTTCTTCTCCTGGTAGTTCTTTGGTTAGGGTATTGTTTACTGCTTGATTGTCTGGTGATAATCTTGGTGTTAATCTATGCTTATTTGGGTGATGATTGCTGGTGAGGAGGTATTCTGGTCTTTTGTTTCCTGTTTTATTGCCTCTTTTGAATAGTATGTAGATGTTGTTTATCTCTATGTGCCTGTGATGGCTGCCTTGTCTGAATACCAAGCTTCCAGGAATTCCCTCACATTTTTGGATTTAGCTTGGTCTAAGATGCTGACAGTTTCCCAACTGAAACTATTGTTGAGTCTGTCCACGTGTTGTGAGATTAAGGAGTTTTCATCATGTCTTCTGGCTGCTAGTTGGTGTTCATGGATGTGCTCTGCTAGTCTTCTGCCTGTCTCTCCTACATAGTGGCTGTTACAGTCCTTACACTGTTTACTGTAGATGACTCCTGTTTTTTCTTCTTCAGCTACTGGGTCTTTTGGTTTGCTTAACATGTTTTGGAGGGCTTTAGTTGGTTTGTGCGCTACAGAGATGCCACATGGTTAAAACAAAAGACCATAATACCTCCTCACCAGCAATCATCACCCAGATAAGCAGAGATTAACACCAAGATTATCACCGGACAATCAAGCAGTAAACAATACCCTAACCAAGGCACTACCAGGAGAAAAAAATAAAAAATAAAAAATAAACCCAACCCCCCCAACACTGGCAGGGCAAGCCACTGTATATAAACAGAGAGCAAACCCCACTCCGTTCTAGCACTGAAGATGTTACCTAGCCAAGTAATGAAACATTTGCAAGAAAACAACCAAGGTCAGAGAACCCCGAGGACTCCACAGTGTGTGTGTGTGTGTGTGTATACGTACACACACATACACACACAGAAATATATAAAGCTCAAGAATACACTTCTTTAAAAAACAAGCATGTATTGAAAATATTAAAGTATTAAAAATATGTATAGAAAGCACGAGAGTTCCAGAAAAACATCTACTTCTGCTTCATTGACTATGCAAAAGCCTTCGATTGTGTGGATCACAACAAACTGTGGCAAATTCTTAAAGAGATGGGGGTACCAGACCATCTTACCTGTCTCCTGAGAAATCTGTATGCGGGCCAAGAAGCAACAGTTAGAACCAGTCACGGAACACCCGATTGGTTCAAAATAGGGAAAGGAGTACGACAAGGCTGTATACTGTCATCCTGCTTATTTAACCTATATGCAGAGTACATCATGAGAAATGCCAGGCTGGAAGAATCACAAGCCGGAATTAAGATTGCAGGGAGAATCATCAATAACCTCAGATATGCAGACGATACCACCCTAATGGCAGAAAGTGAAGAAGAACTAAAGAGCCTCTTGATGAGGGTGAAAGAGGAGAGTGCGAAAGCTGGCTTGAAACTCAACATTAAAAAAACTAAGATCATGGCATCTGGACCCATCAATTCCTGGCAAATAGAAGGGGTAGAAATGGAAGCAGTAACAGACTTCATTTATTTGGGCTCCAAGATCACCGCAGACGGAGACTGCAGCCATGAAATTAAAAGACGCTTGCTCCTTGGGAGGAAAGCTATGGCAAACCTAGATAGCATATTAAAAAGCAGAGGCGTCACCTTGCCGACAAAGATCCGCATAGTCAAAGCTATGGTTTTTCCAGTAGTAATGTATGGCTGGGAGAGCTGGACCATAAAGAAGGCTGAGCGCCGAAGAATTGATGCCTTTGAACTGTGGTGCTGGAGAAGACTCTTGAGAGTCCCCTGGACTGCTAGGAGGTCAAACCAGTCAATCTTAAAGGAAATCAACCCTGATTGCTCATTGGAAGGACTGATAATGAAGCTCAAGCTCAGATACTTTGGTCACCTAATGCGAAGAGAGGAGTCTTTGGAAAGGACCCTGATGCTGGGAAAGATTGAAGGCAAAAGGAGAAGAGGACGGCAGAGGATGAGATGGTTAGATAGCATCACTGAAGCAATGACCATGAAACTGAGCAAACTCAGGGAGGCAGTGAAGGACAGGAAGGCCTGGCGCAATATGGTTCATGGGGTCACGAAGAGTCGGACACGACTTAACGACTGAACAACAATTGAAAATATTATTTGTAGTTTACTTTTATTCAGTGGATAGAGTTCTGTGATAATCAGAATTAGCTCAGCCTAGGAAAACCTGCTTTTTATTTGAGAGTTGCTGAAGCTTTGCAATATGTGATCATGAATGGTTTGTGTCATTATTACAGATAATCAACATATTTTGTTAATTTGCCACTTGCTAGTGTTCACTGTAAAAATGAGTAATTACTCTATATCTGGAACACAGATATGGTTAGACAGCGGTCCTGACAAGTAATATACCTTCTGAGAAGACAGATTACATATAAGCAATCCAATTCTCACTCTACAATGCAGGACCAAAACACAACCTCATTATCTCAAGTTTAATGAAGCTTTATGAAGAATAAATTTTCAGAAAGCAACTTATATTCTCCATTTATTAGTGTTTTTTCTTTAAAAAGCTGTATTATCACAGGCTTAGAAAATTACTTTGTACCTAGAGACCAACATTCAGAACAGTTGTACATTTTGAAAAAACAAACTTTTATATTCCACTGAATAAATTACTTCCAAACTTCATTAAATGTTATGTCTTTCTTTCACCAACCACAATTCTAGCTTCTTAATTCCTTAATTTTTGTTATTTCATATCTCATGAGTCATATTTTTATAGATATATAGCTAAGTGTGGAGAGGGATGGAAATCTCTACTTGGACATCCTAAATGGTAAGGTATATCCATATTTTCTATTAATTTCATATACCAATGTTAAAGCCAATAACACATGGATAATCATAGTAAAAGCAAGCCCAAGCAAACACCAAGCATAACTGATAAATGTATGGAAGTTATTTTAATACTTTAATATAATAGTGTATTAGCCAAATTGATCCCGGCTGAAAAAGGTATAATCTCCATTTCAGTTTCCTAGTTAGTGAGCAAAAAAGCACATTTCTTAATGATGAAGACAGCATAAATACTCTGTCATACACTGTACTAAAATGATACATGTAAAATTTTATATAAACAGCGTATTTCAGGATTTGCCTAACTATGTGTACATATGAGCCTCTTTAGGGATAGTGAGACAAACTATCATACCATATAAAGGAAAATCAGAATATATAACATATTTATATATCAAAACATTTAATACTTCTGGCAATACCCAGTAAAATATTTTCTGCAAAAAGAAGTTTATTGCATCTGAGGTTTTTTTTAAAAAAAATCCATTTTTCAGCTTGGTTTATATTAGATTTGGTAGATATACACATTTCCCTATGCTGCACAACTTCTCCAGGAAAGGCAAATCTGTTTTCAGTTCATGTCACTTACCTATTTCTTTTTACTTATAATTCAATACCATACCTACATTTATCTACAATTTTAATCATTCCAATTTATATGTGTTAAGTACATGTTTAACTCATACTTAAATGTGCATTTTTTCACCCTCCCCCCAAAAATCTACCTATGAAACACTACAATTATTACTAAGCAATGCAGTGGTTTAGTCACTGAAGTGTTTTATTTGCATAGAAAATAATATTGTGAAATTATATTGTCATTTTGTAAATATTGTATAATTATACAATATACTAAGACAAACACTTGATTAATTGACGCTAAATAAGAACCATATGTACCTGTTCCGACTTACCTACAAATCAACTTAAAGACAGACTTAGGAACGGATCTTGTTCATAACCCAGGGACTGCCTATACTGTGTTTTGTTACTATTTTTTTTTCCTAGCATTTGATGCTTCTTGCTTTGTTGTCATATTACTGGGGCAATTTCAAAATATTTCAAATAAATAAATAAATGGTACAAATAGATTATTTTAATCCCAAACCACTTAAGATTTTGTAAATCAGAAAAAGTATGTGAAGCCACTATAGTTGGTTAGAATTTATTATCTCTACAGTGCATAAGGCACAGTAATTCATCCCCCATTTTCCCAACCTTCTCAGTTCCACATAAAATGCATTACAATATTCTAATCAAGGCAGGGATCACTGTAGCTATATCTAACTTCCCAAGGAAGAGATGCAGTTGGCATTCCAGCCAAAGTGGAGCAAAAATACTCTTGGTCAAAGTAACCACCAATCCTCCAGGTACAATTCTGGGTCTAAAACCACCTTTAAGTGGCAAAACTGTTATTTTAGGTTTCCAACTGTATCTAGAATAAGCCCCATTCCCAATACCAGCAGAGTTTGTATCTGTTCTGAATTGAGCAATAATGCTCTTACCCACACCAAATAAAATCCAAGGGATTCTAAAACTAAAGGCACCAGGGCCAATAATTCCCCATCAGTATCTCTAAAATTTTCAGCCAAGTGAGACTGGAACCAATGCAAAATGTTTTCCCACATGAATCAAATGTCCCAGAAAGATGTCCTGATGCATATTTACAATGAATCTTACATAACCAACAGGGTTTCCCTATCTAATTGTCAGTGTAAATCATCTGCTGAAGTCACTGAAGCAGTTTCTGCCCCAACACCACCACACTTGAATCAGATCAATGGATCGAAAGAACAAGCTCCATCTCTGAAAAGTTTTAATGTGGTTATCATAGTCCTAAGGAATTGCTCTCTTAAGACATGTATCTTTATAAATGGAGATACGTGTAGATGTTGGGACTACTCTAAATGCACAATTCATGATGCACGACAATGCTCTTTGCTGACCATATCCCCAATAGCTGCATAGCTCTACTGATATTGGTGGGTCAGTCCTTAACTATCTTGTGTAGCTAATTACAAATGATGTTCTGTAATGATGCTGACTTGCGGTTCTCAACTGAGTTTCTCCATTCTATAGTTAACATATCATATTCTATACTGAAAAGGAAATGGAATAGGCCTATATTACCTGCCAAAACAGACCCAGGGGATCCAAACATCAGCATTAGTCCAATATTGTGGGAAACAACTGAGTTTTTCTATTGATTTCTTGCCCCCAAACTTTTTCTTCTCAATGTTAGAAATGCATTTTTGTACCTACTACAGTCCAAGCTTCACAAGGAGATGATAAATGAGGTAATATCGATTAGACTCTGCTAAACAGTGCCTGCATTTCAAGGTTATATCATTTCAAGAGTCAGTAAGTCTCATTACAGAAATCTGTCTGCTGACATTTACAAATAAAGAGAGCAGCAAAGGAATTCCAGCATGATAGCGCAACCATTGCATTTTAGTTCCTTTATTGAGATAGAAAATTCAACACATATAGACACAAAAGTTGAAGCCATGAAAGCATTGAAAAAATAAAGCTAAACATTCTTCAAAATCCACATTTTTTTTTAAAAAAAGACAACATTTCTTTGACACTTGTCTACTTTCATTTTTCCCACTGAACTACTTATCCTGATGAGCAAATTGTGAAGAAAATGTTTTGCTATGACATATTCCAAGAAAATGTGGCAGTAAAACAGTACAGGGTAGTCTCCTGAAGAGAGTGTTTGCCTTCATCGACCAAAGAAAATAAAATGTTTAGAATTTTCAATTCAGTGGATTGTTATCATGTAGAATGGTATTCCAAATAAAAATGAAAAAAAAAATTATATTGGGATAAGGTTAGCTACTGCTGTAGTTCCCCATGAAAAAGAAAATATGGACATTAATAAAATTCCTTTGAAAATATTTTTAAAATAAAAAGTGTATGGGCAACCAGAATCTTGAAAGAATTGTACAAAATAGGGCTAAATATGATATTAGAGAAGTAAATACATGTGTAAAGGGTAAGGTCACCAACGAATTCACAAAAAGCAGTTTGCTTGCATGTTTGTATATATTTCCAGCTATTTAAAATGCATTGTAACTTATTGGTATCAAGAACAGAACTCTGTTCTGTTCATGCTTTCTAATAAAAAGCTACTTTTCCTTAGTTATTATATTTATGCTAAGACTTGAAATATGCTCTACCAGGCACCTTTGCTATTAACTTTTTTAAATCCCAGGGGGGAAAAAGTCTATTTGTTTCCCCAAGATTTAAAGTGCAATATTATTACATGTCTACTCAAATGTAAGTTCCACTGAATTCAATGAGATTTACTTCCAGGGAAGAGCACTGATTACAGCCTTAAGATTTTTTTTTTTTTAATTTAATCTGATTTCTATAAAAAGTTATATTTTCTTGAGCTGTTTCAAATTCTTGCTTGAGCTTATCCCACAGGTAATATCACTAAACTGTACCTTCCAATTATATAAAGTTTACACTTTCAAATTTTTAACATTTCACTTTTAAATCACACAATAGATTGGCCAACCTTATGTCTCAGGAAGGAGGAAAAAAACAAAACAGGCACAATAAACATGAATCATGCTATCACACACAAACCCGGCCTCTCACATACCTATGTGCAATGTTGCAACACCGATACAGAAGAGAGGTGCTTGTGTTGTCACAATGCATGTTTTATCATTTGGACATCATTACAGTTAGGAACAGGCACCTGTCCTTATGTGTCCTCATAACATTTGCCTCTGGGTCATTCTTAATTGGTTTATAATTGTTTTATATCTCTTCCATTGTTAGTGCATATGAGTAGCACAAATGATGTGCTATAATTACACATAAAAACAGAAACTCTGCAAAGCTGATCGGGAAATTTTTCTGCCCTAAATTCACCATTGATGAGAAAATGGCTATCTAGGAAATAAGGGACTGTTTTTTAACTTGGTTATTTAAATGGTCAGCGGTGTTTTGTTTTGTTTTTACAGAAAAAAGGTGAATTCCAGATTATTGTAAAAAATTTATTGTATAGAATGCATACTTCAGAAATGCAACTGTTTTGCGTTTTGCTTTTTTTTTTTTTTTTTTTTTTTAAGAACTCAGTGCACAGTAGTACTGCTGTACAACAACAGGAAACTGAAGTTAACAGTAGGCCCATCACTGAGGTTTGGGGCAGGAGGAGGAACTCTGCCCTAATTATTCACCCAAAGCAATCACTTTCTAAGTGAACCACATCAAACTGTTATGTTCAGTTTACTTTTTCAGTGATATCAGAGTTAGAACAGCTTTTACTAAAACAAGAAAATACTAGAGATCTTGAAAAAAAAATATTAACATCAATAGCTGTGCCCAAAGATAGATTTTCAAATTTCTGTTCACTGAGGCCATCCACTCAAAGAATCTCTGCATAAGTGTTGGACATGCACTTGTTTAGCATTTTACATTATTTAGAAATTCCTAAGCCTTCCAATGAACTAAGTTAAAAATATTTGGAATTAAAAGATAAAAAGGAATGTTGATATATGCAAATACACACTTGAGAAAGACAGAAGAGCACTGTTCATCAAGGACTTTTGCCTTTTTTCCTTCTTTAAGTAGCTAGAGAAAGAAATACATCTTCAGTCTGAAGCCTTCCAGTCCTGATTGTTTAAGCAAATCATAAGACTTGATTCTAAGAGATATTGCTTATACTGATTGAACAAGATGGATACTGCAAGAATACTTAAATCTTAATGCTTAGATTTCCAAGAACTCTTTATATTAAATCATTTCGTTGTTCTAATTATTCGCTAATATATTCTGTTTATATACTGCCATATTCTATACTGACTCCCAGTGGTTTACATCCATAAAAAGATATAAACCCCCAAAATAAAATATAAAAACATGAATAAGTATGGGAATAATAAATAAGACAAGAATGTCCAAATAGTAACCACTCTTTGATTCCCAAATACCCTTTAAAACTATTCCATTATCACTAATTTCTGGAATGCTAATGATGATGCTAACCTGACCTGGTCTTCAAAGGCAACCCCATATAAAGCACATTGCAATAATCCAGTCACAAGTACATGAGTTGCTGTTGCCAGAACTCCTTACTCCAAGCATAGCAGAAAGACAGGAAGTTTTCTATATACTGTAGCTTTTATATCTTTCCACTACTTGGCATGTTTAACTGATTGATTGATAGACAGACTCACATACACATACTTATACACTTTAGGCATCTGCCTGAATGCATGAGCGCTGCAAACCATGATGAAGGCTGGGCTGTGCATGTTGCCTGTTCTGTACAGTATGCCCCTTGCATATTCATTAATATACTTAGTATTCAATAATATAGTCACCAAATCAGATCTTGCAGAAAACTATTCACTTTCATGTGAACATACATCTCATCTGAACACACAGAAGCTGGGGTGAGCAAAAGTTAGGATAAGCAGAATATGCAGACACCATCAACAGAGCTATTGGAACATGACTGCGTGTCCTATTTTAAAGTATCCTTTCTGAAGGACTATTCAAGTCCAGTTCAAAACTAAAAAGCTATAAGAAACTGGGAGACAAAATATCTTGAAGTATCCCATCAATAATTAGCAGCTGAGCACCAAACTCCATAGGCACATGAGTCCTGTGGTCACAATGTTTCCCAGCAAAATCAAATATTACATAAACATATATTTGGAAATATAAAATAATGTAATGTATAGTAATTATTTATTAGCTATATAGATTAGCATGTGCTGAATTAGGCAGATTGGTATCCTTTTAGAGGATATATTCCTTTTCTTATTAACAACTACTTAATTGGATAACACTAAAATTAACTTTTTGAGATTGTAGATTTCGAATGGATGAGGGATAGGGAAGTTGTGGGAACAGTGTCAGTGACTCACTATAAGATTGCACCAAATCAAAGACCCCATTTGTCACACAGTCATGAAGGATTTCTTTCTACTTGTTTCAACAAAAGCTTTGACAGAATAATTATTATTTCTATTACCATATGTGAAATGTTTACAGTTGGGCCTCACTACATTTTTATTTTATTTATTTATATTTCAAATCTGTCATCACCCATCTCATACAAAGCGACTCTGGGCAGTTTACAGTAAAAACAGAATAAATATTAATTAATTAAAATACACATTTTTTTAATGTGGTATTCTATTATAAATTATCTAGTGTTTGTCCCCGAGTAAAGCATTTTTTTCATGCAGTTTTTCCAAAAGGACATAATCGTCTTGAATTGTTATGAAAACTTAGTAGGTTTATCGAAACTAAGAGAATCAACTGGTCATTCCTTCCTTTATTATTTAATAATTTTCAGTTATTTCCATTTCTTTTGTGAAGAACAGATTATGCTGCTTGCCTTGTAGAAAAAAACTTGACATTAGGTTTCATGAGAGTGAAACAACTATTTTGGAAGAATCTCCTTATTCTTGAAAAAGACATTTTAATGGCACTAACAGATTCAGACAAACAATTTGGAGGTATTTTATATCTTGAAGTAGTTTAGGCATAAACTTAATAATATATGGCTGCATCCACTCTTAATCGTGCTTAGATTAGGCCAATTGTAATTAAAGCAAACGAGGATTGGCCCAAAGCATTTTGCTGTGTGAAGCAAACAGCAAATGATGCCTTCCATCACCTGAAGTTAAGGTGGAACTGAACTGAAACCAGCCACGTTATTTTGGTTATTTATTTACATGCTTGATTTATACAGTGGTACCTCGAGTTACGAACGCCCCTCCTTACGAATTTTTCAAGATATGACCAGCTCCGGCCCCAAAAATTTACCTCGACTTGCAAATGCCGCCTCGAGTTACGAACCGGATCCGCGGCCATTTTCCCTGCTGCCACACGGTCGCGGCTTCCTGTGGGCGAGATCACGGTAGCAAGGAGACATTCGGTGAGGCTTGTGGTATGTTTTGTGGCGTTTGGAAGGTTTTTGGTGTGCTTGTCAGCATGGCTCCAAAGAAAATGCAGAGCAGGCTTGGCAAGAATAAGGCTTTGAAGAAAAAAGTGACGATCAAACTTAAGAAGGACATTATAGAAAAGCACGATCGTGGTATTCGTGTGACTGATCTGGCCTTGGAGTACAAGATGGCGAAGTCGACCATCTTGACTATTTTGAAGAATAAAGATGCCATCAGAGGAGCTGCTGTGGCAAAAGGAGTAACGATCTTAATGAGGAAGAGGACACAAGTGCTGGAAGAGGTGCATATGTTTCAGAACTGTTTAACCGTATGTATTTACATTGAACCTTATGGGGGAAATTTGCCTCGTGGTGCGACCAAATTCAGAGGGCGGATTAGCCATATTTACATTGAACCTTATGGGGAAATTTGCCTTGTTGTGCGACCAAATTCGGAGAGCGGAACAGATTAACCGTATTTACAGTGAACCTTATGGGAAAATTTACCTCTAGTTGCGACCAACTCGAGATGCAACCAGAGTCACGGAACAGATTAAGTTCGTAACTAGAGGTACCACTGTACTTGCATTTTTTAACCACAAAAGCAGCAATACTTGAGACCATTTATAGGTGATTTTAAATCAAACTTCTGCAGCCTCTGTGATCTTCTGATTTGTAGAGTTCAATTCCCTAAATTCCTTAGCTAGCATGGCCATTGCTGAGAATTTTGAGACATGAAGTCCACATAAATAGAAGGTGCCAAGACTGCAGAGTGCTGTAAGAATTAAACTACAGTATGGTCCCCTGGGTGAGAAATATTTAAGAGGAGGATTAGGGTGCAAGTTTTGTCTGTGGTAGCTTTCACACGTCCCCTCCCATATCTGTCAACTTTCCTCAAACAATTAAAAGCTGTTTTATATCTGTGGACTTTTGCTCCAGTAGATTGAAGGTTGACACTTATTTTATAGATATTAACTTGTATTACTGATTTTATAATTTTTGTTTTTCCACTTGTACACTGCTAACAATCCTCCAGGAACAGGACAGATTATAATTACTATAATTACTAGGAAGGGAACTCTTGCTGGCATATTTCAGCAAAATATTATCAGAGAAGAGGTCTGAATGCTACAGTGAGGCTACATGCAATCAAAGACTATATGTTGTCACAGACTAGACCAAAGAGGATATTATCAAGCAAAACAGTAAAAAAAAATATCAAGGTGTTGACAAATCAAGGTAGTGATTGGAACTGCAGCCTAGCATTTGAAATATGGAGTATCTAAGACTTTAACAACTTTACAAGAGAGTTATGACTTGAACATAAGTGGAATTCTAAAGTATATCGGGATAACTTGTGATACCCTCAACCTTTTACAAATTATTACAAATTACTAATATAAATAGATGTAGGTGGTAAAGACAATATTTTAAAATCAAGATATTTAAAAGTTAAGTCATCACACCAACCTAGAGCAAATGGCTTGTTAGAAAATATATGTATTGATTTTAGGGTTTCTAGCTGTACTGATGGCTATAGTTTACACATTAGCAACAGCTGCTCACATGATTTTTTCCAAAATAACTTAATCTTATAGTATTGTTATCCATTTATTAGCAAATATCACAGATGTTTTTCTCTAGATCCTGAAAGAAATAAAAGCACTTTATTATTCTTATAAAAAGTAGGCAAAAGTGTATGTGGTGGGAAACTGAATTTTGTTTAGGCTCATGTGAAGTTATTAAGAAACTGCTGAACTCAGTTGCTTGGATTCTTATCTTGCACATTTCTATTAGGCTTCTGTACCTGAAAAAATCTGAAGGTATGACTATAAAATGAACTTCTTTCATCAAGAATCTTGATTCCTGCTTTTGAGTCAGGAAGACTGGCTGTAATTATTCAGAATTAATCTTACTTACTTGATTTTCTACCATTCCTCAATTCACTAAAATTCCCAGAGCAGCTTACAAGGTAAAGTAATAAAAAGTCAAAAGCAAACGAGGAGCACACAACAGTAAAATCATCACAGACATCTCTATTTCTGCAGGTGAATACTAATGTAGCAACCTGCAAATCTATTTTCAATTCACATCCTAACCTCAACTTTGAAGATAATTGTTATCTACACTTTTAAGAGCATGGCTTTCAAATGTACAGCTCAGGAATAATATATCTTAATAATAAGTATGACCTAGCATATTTAGGCCACAATCTTATACAGTACATGCTTACATGCGAGTAAGTCTCACTGAGATTTACTTCTAAATAAATACATATAGGACTGTATTTCTGTAGCTCTATTTACATATGTTTTAATTTAAAGGACACTGAGCAATTGCATTACTTTATATACCAAGTCCAGTATGTTTGCGTCATACAAAATGTCCCCCTAGATGAACTATCACAGATTTCCAAACCACAAATAGTTATAAAATCAAAGGTATTTGAAATCAAATCTTCATGAAAATGACATATCTTAATCTGGAAGGTTTACACATATCTATAGTGATCATTGCTGAAGAAAGTATTCCCAACCAGTTTTGACCCTAAAGACAGAGGAACATATCATTGCTATTACATGAGGTGGGAGGCTCAAGATTAAACATGCAATAGTAGCTTCTTAAACAATTTCTATGCTCAAACAACTCAAGCAATTAAGCTTGTATTTGCTCAAGTTATTAAAGGACCAGATTATGCAAAAATACACACACACGTTTACACAAACATACAGTTCTCATCACTCACTGCAATAGACATATGCACCTAAACAAGCAGTATGTGAATGGAGAATTAAATATATGCAATACCTGTAATTACAACCATACTGTTCACTTAAAGCAGCTTGTTTATTGTATACCATGTGTGCAGAAAGGCTGGCCTTGTGGCCACATATGCTCCAAGCATCCTTTTGGCATCCACAAAGCCCTCCAGAAGCAGTGTAGTCAAATATCTGGGCCCCTTATTTCTTCTGGAGAGTTGTAGGGTTTAATGATCAGAGCAGGGACTTTGCACTTGCAGATGCTTAACACAATTATTTCATTCCTTCAAACACATGAACCCCCCTCCCCAGTCCTGTCTACTTTTAACGCTTCACTTTTCATAAGTCTCACAAAACCTGTTCAGTCTTTGATCTGACAGGCATTTCACACATCCCGTATTCATGAGAAACTATCTCACAGAAGACATTGCTGAAGTCATATTGTTCAGGATTGTTGTGTCTGCTTGCATGGATAAATAAGACTGTATAACCTGAACTTCCACAGCTGCACCACATAAATTATCTTAACTGTAAACTTTATTTTTCCAACAAACTTTTAGGATAAGTTGATTTTAAATACATACATGAAATTCAGTTATACCCAGATCATGGGGGAAAACAAGCAAATTCAGAAGGGATTTTCATTTTCCTGTGGTATGAATCTGAATCTGCTCTTTTCTAATTCAGTAGCTAAACAAAGAAATGTTTCTTCAGAGTTCTAGGAAGATGCAAAGGGTAGAAAAGTGGTACCATATGAAGCAGCACCACAGCTATAAAATGAGATAGTAATCAGACTACCTCTTCTGAGACTCCTAGCCACACTATAAACAAACTTTTTTGTTTTCATGACACAAGAAAACAAAGTAAGTCACCAGAAAAAAAATCTAATGTGAATATTTTAAAAATGAGCAAGATTCTAAATTGAGGCCTCCTTTGACCTTGAGATCTTGCAAGCCAAGCGGCCTTTCTGTTCTCCCAAACTATAGTGAGGGGAAGGAAAGGGGGGGACTGGATTCATGGCTTGGCAGGTTTGCCTTCTAATGAGTGATCAGACTATTTTTAGTCAATTAATCACAGTTGACTTAAAAATGGAAAGATCATGAGGCTTAAGAAAGATCCTTAGTTTTTACATTCACTTCACCTTATTGTTCTCTCATCTCTTATCCAAGGGGTTTTGGGAGCTGATTAAGCTAGCTAATGTGGCCTATTTTACAGAAATAGTGGTTAATTCTGTATACCTTCACCTCAATCTCTGATTATAACTTTTGCCAGATTAAGGATATGATTTCATCATTCTTTATAATTTTTTTTTGCTTTGGACACTTGCAGACCCACACACATACACATACCAGTCAGTCTTTTTGAAATTTGACAGAACATTTTTCTTTAGGTTTTACAAAAAAGATAATGGCACTTTCTGTACATATGCCCTCACCACCACCAATTTTTCAAAACAAATTGCTCAAAAATCATTAAACTGATTTCTACAACATTTCTATTCCCTCATGAAATCCAGGGCTCCCTGCAAATTTCAGTACAGTTTGGTAAAACACAGAAAAAGGCAGATCTGTTCATTTTTGTTTTCCCTTTGATAATGGGAGAAAAGAGCTCTGCTATTATCTTTTTCAAATTTTGCACTGAATCCAAGTAGTAGTAGTTGGAACTACCAACTACTGGAGTGATCCAAACAAGACTGGATTGTTCTAGAACATCCTCAGCAGCCTCTAAACTTTGTACACCAATAAATCTGACCCTATGATGCCCTTCGATTAAGAGTAGAAAAAGATGCTAGCACAAGCTACAAGAGGATTCTTTATACAGACACTTCATATATATTATGACTGAGCCAACTATACTATGTTTTACAACTGAGACTGAAATAAAATGGAACCCTGAAAAAGTATAGAATAACACTGTCAGCGAGAAGGACTTCTGTCATGGTCACTTGCAATCCATTGGACCATTAGCAATCTATTTAGGCTTGTTTACATTGAAGATATCCTTGACTTAATTACCTCTTGCATCAAATCTGTACACATTTCTACTTTAAGTAAAGAATCTATGAATTAATTTATATACAAATAATTAATAAGAATTATAAGCATATTTTCTTTTAATCCAGCAATAAAACTTTTCAGAATATATAGTACTTCAGCTACATATATGTAAAACAAGCAAATCCAGCCATCTTATGTTTATTACATAAAAATTAAAGCATTCCACTCTTCCAAATTTAGAAATTATAGAGGCTTACCAAAGACACAGGATGTTTACTGCTTCAAATAACAGTTAAATAACACTAATTTAGTTAAAAGTCAGGTAGGTGAGATAATTCTGTTTGCAGAAAATATCAGCAGTCTAAAGAGTAGTTCATTAAAGAAAATACATCATTCAGTGTGATATTTGAAAAGCTGACAAACCAAGCCAGCAATTAATTTCAAACAACAATACTTAAGAGTGACAAAGAGAGTAATTACTGTTCTATTATCATCAATACCTCCTGAAGATTATGCAGTGCTTTTGTTAGGAGTCTTGCTACTAGGAATTTGGTGAAGATAAGTAGAAACTATAATTGAAACAGCAAACATTTTTCTAGTTCCATTTAATAATTTCATGTAAATAAAGTTAATTATAATACAGATGAAACAATGACAGAATATGTGACATGTAATTGCTTTCATTAATTTAGATTAGTATATCATTTAATTGAAAGAAGGTATCATTTATTAATAAACCACCATTTAAACATAATTTTAAGCAGTCTAACATGACTACCTATACATCTTAAGCTGATCCATACTCATTTCACTTGAAGTAACCATCTTGCTTATCTTTTCTCTGTAAGTTGCTCTAACAATGTACATTTGCCAAGATATAAATGACTACTATTTTTACTAACACAAAGTGTCAGCAACTGTATCTGAAGTCCCTACCAGTCTTTGCAGATAATTGTTTTCCTCATATCCACACCCCTTGCATAATTAATTGTTGTATTCACTTAACTTAGTCACTGGGCTATATCAAATAAAATGTATTCTTGATTCCAGAATATTTCTACTGTGACATATTTTGAATCTAAAGATGCATATGGTCCACTTAGTGTATAACAAGGTATATTCTTATACCACATGGACTAAGGTCTTGGCAATCAATGATTAAGGGGTAAGAGAGAAGGCCAAACTAAATGAACTGCAAGTTCCTGTACTCTTGCAAGAAAAAAGGATCATACCCCATCAATAGAGCATATACTTTGCACACAGAAAATCTCCAAGTACAGTCTCTAGCATCCCCTGTTAAAAGGAGCAGGGAGCAAGTGAAACTAACAATCTTTGCTTGAAATCTGGAATAGCCACTGTTAGTTGGAATAGATAATTCTAGACTAGCTGGTCACATTGTCTGATGTAAAAATGAACTTTCTACGCTAAACATTAATTTTCTGTAATCTCAGAACAGTTACCCAGCAAAAAAACCAAAAACTATTTTCTGAGAATTTCCACAATTAGTTCTTCCAGTCTAATTCAAGTAATAATATAGCCATAATCCAGTATACTTAGTAATCTCACACAGAAAAGATAGGCACAAGCACATATATACTTCAGTGTTTAAATGCTAGGAGTTGATCAACTTTTTACTATTTAAATTCTTAATCTATTATTTGAGTGAACAAGCTATATCTATTATTGGAGGGTAACAGAAAAGGGAGACTCAGTGATATAATTCTCCTTAAAGAGACTACAAATGTACAAGATTCAGCTGAAAAGTAACACCATTTAACAGAAGTGGACTTCTATACACTTAACCTTTTGATTTTTTTTAAAGGGGAGATAGTTCTAAGTCTACGGAAGGAATCCTGCGGGTGGAAGGATGCTGGAAAATGTACATGTAAAACTGTATTAATGGGTTTATTTATTTAAAGAGTTGCACCGACTTGTCTAAGGATGCAATCCTAAACCCACCTAGTAAGTGTCAGTGAAGTCAATGGGAGGTGACCTCTAATTCAGAGGGCAACTGTTTACAGAACTCCGTCAAAATATGTTTGCTGGCCGTCGTTAACACAGTGGTCCGAGGATACATTTCTCAAACTCATTATTGCCCTATTTCTCTTCGTCTCAGCCTGCCATCCCTTCCGCCGCCGACTAGTGGGAGCAAAGCAGCTGACCAGAAAATCGGGACCGGTTTCCTGGCTCACGCCCTGTCGGGCCAGCCCAGGGAGCTCCTCGCTTGCAAAAAGAAAGAACCCCAAGCGAAAGAGTTGAGGAAAGACACGCGCCTGGATGTTTCAAGTTCTGTTTGGGTTCGAGCCAAACCGGGGAAAAAGGGAGTCTTCATGGCCATAACTTCTGTTAAGATATACTACTTTTCTGTCCCTGTCATGAACAGGGATCTAAAAATAATCAAGAAATATCACTGCTCCGTACGTTTTAGATTAGAAGGATGCCTGCCTGCCTTCCTCCCTTAACCTCACACACCGCGCAACAAAAATTACAATCCTCACTACCGTCTAAGTGTTACCCCAGGTCCTCCTCCTCCTCCTCCCTCGCCTAGCTGCCTCGCCGCGCAACTTTGAGAGTTCTCACGAATACCTCAGCCGCGCCAGTCAGACACCGAGGAGAGTGGCAAAACAGGAGCCGTCGCGCCAGCTCTCAGGCTGCCCTCGGACGTCAGTCTCCCGCCGAGCCCGAGGGGGCCGAGAACAGCCGGGATGGCGGTGGGGGAGGGAGAAGGAGGCGGGCTCGGGGTAGGAGGCGAGCGGCGGAGATGCTGGAAGGGATGAGAAAGACACCGGGGTACTTGCCCAAGTGGGGACGAGGAGGCTGTCCGGGCGCTCCAGGGGTGCAGGAAGAGACGGCTTCCCTGCCACGTTCATTTCCTCCCATACAGGTTAGAGTAGTCCTTTCTGAACGGCGAACTCAGCCAGGCTCGTGTCAGGCATTTAATTCCCGGGCAGCCACGCACGCTCTCCCGTAGCAGCTTTGCAGGCGGCGGCGGCGGCGGCTACTCAGAAAGAGGGGAAAGCACGAGAGCGAGCGAAAAAGAGGTGGAGAGGGCGAGACAGGAGGAGCGGGAGAAAAGGCGGGAACTGCCACAAAGCTCTCTGCTCTGGCGCTCACTCCAGGGGATACCCAGCCAGCCCACTCGTTTGCTCGGCTGAGGAGGGGAGAGGGAGCGGGAACACGGGGGTGGCGGGAACGCCAGTCAGAGTTGCGCTGGTCCGGAGCTGGCTGTCAGTCTGTCCAGACCAGAAACGCGTGAGGGAAGCGGAGGACTGCAGGCCTGCCCGTTTAACTTTCGGGCTCTCTCTCGAGGCAGTTCCACCCTTCAGCTGGTTGACTCCTGGGCTGATACCAGCGATTCCTTCAAGGGGTTTGGCAATGGGGCGGATTGATGCTGAGCCCAGACTAAGGCTGCCGCTGGCCTTGATCGGCTCTTTCGCTTGTGCTTCCTTTCCGTGCGGGGAAGGCACATGTTGCTGGCTGGCCCCTGTACGGGTGTATCAACCAGCAGTCCTCCCAGTTCTTTTCCTATGCTTTCTCAGATGTTTGCACAAAGGGAATACACACACACACTATCTCATTTGACCCTAACACAGTACACTTCCTTGATTTTTAAACATGTTTTGCCCTTATTGAACCATTAGATGTCCTGACCACTTAGGGCAGGGGAACACGTTATTTTGTTCCACTGTAGCTGAATACAAGCTTGCAGCATCAAAGTCATAATGGATCAATAATCAACTTCTATGGGATCTGGCACTTCATGTTTGTGTAGTGCCTTCTGTACCGTAGGGGTCGCTGCCCTGCTCTACATTTGGGCATAGTTTCGGTGCCCATCTTCCCTGCATGTCATTGTGGGAGAAATGGCACAATGCCTTCACTCTGCTCCAGATCAAGCCATGCTGCTGACTATAACACTATTTCTGCAAATTAGTTCTCCAACTCCACGCATCGCCAACAGCGTCGCCCTTCCCACCACACTGTGGGAGAACCGCCCACAAGGTGGCAATGGCTCAGTAACCGTTTCTCTATCACATCAAAACCCAACCATTGCCTGTCAGCTTCACCACTGAGCCACTCAATATTTGGCTTCCCCTCACCTCCAAGCCCTGAAACAACAAACAGTGCATGACTGAGGTTAGCCTTGTTAACAAAGGGAAAAACCTTCAAATTCTAAAATGCACCTTTGTTGCACACCTTGAGGTTCCTTTGTGCTCATGTGCAAGGTTGCTCCGTATGCTTCATGTTAAGTTAATTAGTATGCAAAGTGGAAATTGATTGTGAGGAATGGAATGGAAAATAACCCTTGTTTGACATGGTAAATTTCAAAACTTTCAGTTAGACTACTATATAACAAAAATGTGATTTCTTGAAGGAAAAGAGGGATATCAAGGTGATAAAACCATTCAGAAAAGTGAAGGATTAATTTAAACATAGAAGCTTGTGATTTGATAACCACACCAGGAGTAGATAGGAATGTTATATCACTTTATATCACAGATTTATAACCCCATTTCAACCGCACACATCTAAGGAAAAATGTATGCGGTTGATGATGTTACCATTATGAACTTTTTTCTCATCTGCATCTAACTGGGACACAAACCTGCCCTGGCAAATTCTTTTTTCTGCCATCTTCTCAAGATGTGGCCTTCATCTGATCCTTAGCTCATACCATACCTGAGGCAGTCTTAAATTGTCCTTTGCTGTATTGATAGTAGCATTTTCCCTTAGTCTGACGCTTTTTTTTTTTTGCCATGGATACAGTCCAAAATATTTTTTTTCAGTGACCATTCTGTTGTTGACATTGTCCTAGGAGTGTCAGCATGCTCTCTTGTCTCCTCCAGGCCCTGATCACTGTCCTCCAGCACATACTGCTTTGGATTAACAGGAGAATCCAAATCTTTCAGAGTTACCTCTTCCTTTGTACCTGCTACTTCTCCAAGCTGAACCCCAGATCTATCTTTGAAAGAGCAGTCAGCCCATCTGACAGATCATAGATATTGTGGCAGAATGTGTGGTACAGCAGAAGGGAGATTCCTACAATACTGTGCACACACACCACATCCATTTCTTGTTACTTGGGCTACTTTTACATTCAGGTTTAGCACTCTTCCAGGCAAGGAATATTGTATAGCGAAGAAGGAGAGAGCTTTTCCACTGAACTGCATTACTGCCCTTTCCACACACACAACTGCGATATGTAACAGCTGATAGGCAAGTGTGGGGACATGTTGCATGGTACAACAGGAATCTCTCTTCTGCCACACAGCACAACCCCATCACAGTGCCTGTCACCTATTTATCAAGCTACTTTTGAACACAGCCTTAGCATTCTTCTAAAAGCCACCAGCCCTATTTGCAAGCATTATAGCTGTACTTGTAGGGGCAACAAAATCTTTTCCTGCATTTTCTGCTGGTTCAAGGACTGGTGGACAGCATTTTAAAGGAACTGTTTACCAATAGGTAGTTTAAGAGTATTAAGTAATCTTGCATAGTTAAGGATCTCAGCCCTAACAATAATTAGTAGTGTAACATTAAAAACAATTTGACAACCCTGTAGTTCTCTCTCAGAAGAAGCTGAAACCCTGAAGTAGGGCTACTTGAAAGAATTGGGGGGGGGGGCATTAGGTTTGCAACATGAGGTTTAGACACACACATACTCTGCAAAAACACAGCCCTAGATTAACATTGCAGATGGATTCCTGGAAAATGAGATATTAAAAATATGCATACAAAATGGAACCTGAACTAAAAATTAAAAGTATATCTAGAACAGACATATTAGATATAAAATGTAAATGCTTACTAATTTCACTTTTAAAAAATTCAAATTCTTTTTTAGAAAAAGAAACATTACCCAGGCAGAGAAACTGCTTTTATTTTTGAATGCTATTTTCCTTTCTGTTGTATCCACTTGTACGAAGCTAAAAGATGAGCCTGCTCCTGTATACAAACCACAAGAGGAGAGGTGCACTCCGATCCCAACATTAGACAATGGCTACAGATTCTTTGCAGCGCCATTGACTATGGAGGACATTGCCAATACCTTGCTACAATATAAAAAGCAAGTTGTGACCCAGAAGGGCCAGTTAATTCAGATGAATGGAGCAGAATATGCCACAATTGGCAGCTCTCATACCTGCAGCAACCCTCCAACACTGAGCACCCTCTTCCCTCTCTGACAAATATGATCAGAATCCTGGTAATGAAATCCTTCACTCAGTGTGAATTACATATCTCCTTAAGAGCTGAGGATTTTCCTACAAAGTGATTTCAAGCAGGATTTATAACTGGCCTAATGACAGAGGGAGCTGTAGAGCAGGCAACCCCCTTCTGTTACAGAGCAGACTAGACTTTGACATTGACACCAATTTTATTACATTTCAATGAGCCAATCAAACAAGTGACCACCAACCGTGAAATCCATCACTGCCGACAGGGAAAGTGCTCAGTGCGGGACTTCACAGCTAACTTTCAGTGGTTAGCTCAGGATGTGGGCTGGAATAAAAGAGGCTTAATTGACCAACTTAAAGAGACACTATCCGATGGAATACAGGACAAGTTGATTTGCCAGAAACTTAATGTCTGTATTAATCCAAGTCTGTTTGCGTAGAAAGGGAGACTTGATAAACTATGGTGTAGTACAGGTGGGAGAGTAAGGCACTACTATTCTTTTTCATTCCCTCCTTCCTTTTCTCTGCCTACTCATTAAAGGTATGTAAATGCAAACAGTTGGGAACTAGCAGAGTTCTACTATCTGCCTAACAAAGTTGAAGTAACACACAAGACCTGTATTTATATTCTAGAGAAGCTGAGTACTTCACACATATGTTCCCTTCCAAGACCTCTCCATTTCTGAAGCATCAACCAGATGTTATACTGATGGGGAAATGGGATATTTTGCAAACAGATGCCCTTAATGCTCCAGATCTGGTCTCTCAAGAAATGAGTCTATCCCAGGTCCAGATCCAAAAGGGCTTGGAAATACAACAAGCCCTAGTAGATTCTGGCTCCATGGGCAACTTCATTGAATCCTCTGTGGCACAAAAATGTGCTTCACACTAAGCCTGTTCAGTCTTTATGTTTGGACTGAGACTATTGATGGCCAGTTCTTACCCATCACAGAGCACACTGAACCTCCCTCCTATTCATTGTCAGCAATTATCAGGAGTCCCTGCAACATTATTTAGCCTCCGTATGACATTTTCCAGTACCTTGGGAATGGACTAGCTTCAGACTTACAATTAACATATTACCTGGGACCAGGGTGTAGGAGATTTTGTGGAGCCAAATTAAAGCCCCTAACCCAAATACATCATTCCAGAGAAAACAAAGCATAGGCTCAGCTACAGTGTGTCAAATTGGTCAACTACCCCATTACAAAAACACTTTCCCAGAAAAACTGCATTGTCAGCTTACCCTTAGAACCTTCAGAAGGCCAGCTTCCAAGTGAGGACCTATGGCTTGTTAGACATCCCTGCGAGTGGGGATAGCACTGTGGCAAAATCAGTGGTCAGGTGGCAGGTTCTGGCTGATGAAAATCTCTCCAGAGGAAGGAAAGATTGGGGGATTGCCCATATGTGCTCTGGATAGCCACTTCTCGTGAGGAGAGCACAGGAACTGAATTTCTTGTGGTCAATCATGAATACAGCAGCTTGGGAGCTGAGGGAATTTCAACACACCCTGAACTGCTATGCACCCTTTATAGACATATGACCGGCTCAAACCTCACTTTCTTAAACACATTTGGATATAATTAATTTATAATATAAGAGAGATATTCTGAATAGCAGGGAAGAACAAAGACTCTTGGTGAGTTGCCTTCTTTTTGGAATTAAGAAGAGGAAAAAAATGCTGTCTTAAAGGATTTTAATTTAAAAGCAAAAAGCTTAACAAGATTGTGATTCAAGAAAGTTTTGAACAGATAAAGGGGATAGTAATTTTAGAAACCAGAAGAATAAATATTTTTTCTCTGAGGAAAGTGCCTTTGAAAATAGTAAAATTAATTAGACAAACAGACCAGACTTTCATGGGAAAGCAGATTGTTTATTATCAAGGAAAGTAGATAATTGGTGGATTTTACAAAATAAGAAGATAAGTGTAATATGAACCAGACTGTTTGACTGTAACTACGGAGAGCTAATTGGGACTAAAATGTTAAAGACAGAGAAAAGCAAAATAGAAAAAAAAAGGAGAGGCTTTTTACTTTCACTCTAGTAATTGATATACTTTCACTTTATCATAATGGCAACCACAAGAAAAGCTGCAATATTAGAAGAAGGAAGGAGTGGTTCACTAGAACAATTTACAGATAAGGGCATTTTCCCAAATTTATTGCAGAAAAAGTTTGAGGAATTTACCGAGAAAATGACTGCAACAGTTGCTGATAGTCTGGATACTTTTAAAAAAGAAATGGAAGAAGGATTTGCAGGAATAAAAAAGAATATGAAAGAAGAAGTTAAGAAAATTAACTGTATCACAGTTGGCTCGAGATTTAAAGCAAATTACTGACAAGAGGAAGTTTTGGAAAATAAGACCGACGTTATAAATAGAGAGATGGAGAAAGATTTAGATAACCTGGTACTATTGGAACTGAGAGAAAAAGAATTTTGTTTAAGATTTAGAGCAATTCCAGAACAGCATGGAGAAGATATCGGAGAAAAGATTGTTAAGTCTCTGTCTAATTTCCTGGATTGGGAGGAAAATAACACCGAGACAAAGACTGATAAGGTTTATAGGATTAATACACAATTTGCAAGATTAAGAAATGTATCAAGGGATGTCCTTGTGCACTTTGTCAGGAAGAAGATTAGGGATCAAGTTTTGCAGCAGCGTTTTAATACTAGATTGAAGATTGATAATACAGATGTAATTGTACTTAAGGAAATTCCAATTAGAATACTACATAAGAAAAAACAGAAGAAGATTCCATTTAGATGGGATGAGTTGGAAGGAGCAATTTTTACTCTTAAACAGCAGAGATTCAGATTGAACTCTGTGCAGAAAGCAAGAGATATTTTGGGAAATTTTAAAGAAGAATTGGAGGAAATACAAATAGAAGTGATAACAACGGATGTGACCAAACAAATATCACAACAGATGCAACAAGACATTGAAGATGATTCCACATTAGGTGCTACAGGTATTGACTTTTCTAAAATCTTGGTCTAATTATGGATTATAAATGCTTAATATGGAATATAAATGGAGCAAATGCTCCTCAAAAGATTAAAAAAAATCATTATTTGAAAAAGTTAAAACAAGATGTGATTTGCTTACAAGAAACACATATTAGGAAAAAAGACATAAAATATTTGAGTCACAAAAATGTGGGTGACGAATTTATTTCAGTAGGAATAAAAAAAATGTTTTTGTTTTCTATATGAATCCTCAACTAAATCCAAAACGTATATTGACTGTTGATCTTGGTAGATATGTTGGGGTGGAAATTAATCTACAGGGGGCAAAGACTTTGATATTGGGCATGTATGCCCCAAATGAAAGAAGTAGAATTTTATAAAGGACTAATGGACTAATTATTGGACTTTTCTTATGTAAATTGGTGCCTCCTAGGAGATTGGAATGGGGGGTTTTCCCCACAAAATGATAGAGCTTCTGAGAAAAATATTAAAAATACACAAGGTAAACTACCAAAGTTTTTTTTTTAATTTAATGATAATTTGGAACTTCTTGATACGTTGAGTTATAAAAAAGGTGAATCAAAATTATATACTTATTTTTCTGAAAGACATAGATCTTTTTCAAGAATAGATATGATGTGGATTTCTAAGACTTTGCTATTAATGTTCATAAAGTGGAGATATTACCAAAGACTTTCTCAGATTACAATCCAGTGACTTTAACTTTTAAAAAGAAAAATGGCTCTTTTAGATGGAGACTGAATGAGATGTTGTTACAAAAGAAAACTGTAGTGGAGGATTGCAAAGAATTTTTTAAGAATAATCTTAATAAAGGTACAGGAGTAAGAATCGTTTGGGATGCAAGTAAAGCCTTGGTCAGAGTATACTTTATACAACGTAATAGTGAATTTAAAAAGAAAAGACAAGAGAAAATACAAATGATTTTGGGTGAGATTAAAAAAAGGAAGAATTTCAAAAATTCCTAGGGATGACAGCTGTTACCCATCAAATTAAGCTCTTACAATTATCTATGTTAACAGTGAGAGAAATGAAAATAAATATGAATTATGCAAAACAAAAAAAAATATGCATTTGTAAATAAACCAGGGAAATGGTTGGCACATAAATTGCAAAAAGCACAAGAAGAGAGAGAAACAACTTACTTGTCTTTTTCTTTTAGTTCTGTCTTCTCTCTTTTCTATATCTTCTGATTTGTATTTTAATTGTACTTGTATCTGTATATCTTAATAAAAGTTTTGACCAGAAAAAAAAAAGGAGAGAGATAAGCAACTGATGTTCCTGTTGGGCTTCTGGTTTTTGTAGAGTTCTACTTTCTGTAATTTACTTTTCATTTTAAAAAATAAATGTGTAACATGTATTTGGGCCTGGAAAAGATACAGTACTGTTTTAAAACAATGAAAGAAAGCTAGTCGTTTAGCATTTGGAACTTGTTTGTTTGCCTTTGCTAGATACACTCACTTGGGAATAGAATCTATTGAACTCTATTGGAGTCATTTTTGAGAAAACATGCAAAACACTGGATTGTGCTGCTATATAACTAAGCTAACTTATTATAGACTAATTGTATATAATAGCATTTATGCCTAAGATTTTGTTGCATAATATTTAATTGAGATCCATCCCACTGTTCCCCAAAAAAACCCTCTCATTTCTGCCTTCTGTTTCATCTTCAGGGAATAAAGTATACTTTGACTTCCCAATTTACTTTGCTCTGTTGCTTGGGCATCTTCTGGTGACTTTCAGCACCACTCTTTATGTCCAAATGAAAACAGCAAATTGGAGCTAGAGAGAATTTCGACTCTCTTGATGTCCTGCCCGAAAATTAGCAGACCTAGGTATATGGTAATTAATATCAGGAAATGATATTATGGAAAGTTTTTTCTGCTACTGATCAAAAGTCTTTTAGCAGCTGTTCTGTATTTCCTTCCTAATTGCTTTTCTGTGGTAAGAAAAAGATTAAATTATAAGTATAGACTGGAGGCTTATAAGCAGAGGATTCCCCATAAAATTCCATGAATGAGGCAGTTAATTTCACATCTGGAACCACCATCCTGATCACTGAATGGAAACTATATGACCAGTTCCAAACTGTGATCAGCTTCATATTTTCAAAGTATTCTGCATTTTTCAGATTTTTAGAATATTTCCCAGTTATAAAATTAAAGGCACCCAGCATGGACTCTCAGAACAAATAGCCTCCTTATAAATTGAATACAGGACATATGGAGATGGGAGATGAAAGTAATGGGTTTTGGCAGGCCTAATGATAGCCATGGAGAAAGAAATATCAGAAGCTCATCAGTCTTAAAAGGACAAGGACTGTGTTTGTGTGTGTGGTGTATAAAAATTGTTTACCCAGATTTATGATTAGAAAATGAAAACAACAGTGGAATTTGAGTATTGGAAGGATCAACAAAAAAAGTTCACAGATGACCTATGAAGGGATCAGTTCTAATTTATAACGGTAAAATAGTACATCTTGCTGTACTACTCAAAGTAGTATATATAACTCCTATAGACACTAAATGCTAAATACTAAAATAGAAAGAGGAAATGAACACTGTGGGATAAACATAATCTTAACATTAATATATTTCTAAAAAATGGAGAAAACTTGTCACAGGCTTATTTCATCATTCCTAACTTCCCTACCTTGATTTTTAAAAATGGTTTGTTGCAATTACTATTTCACTGCCTGCTGTTTCAGCTTCTGCTATGAAGAATCTCTTTGGAAGCTCATCTTCACAGGGAAACTTCATAAACAAGGTAACCCAAAGCCAAACCTCTTCCAGAGACTGGCTTCCTCGGTTGCAAGGCCAGGGATATGAAGAAGCAGACTGGGGAGGAGGTGGGCAGGTAATGAAAGTCTAGAGACATCAACTGATTGTTTGGGCCAGTGCTGTTGGAGCCACAAGGTATAATCTGTTTCACTGCCTTTTTTCTACTCTATTGCTTCTGTAGCATAGCAAAGCAGGCTAAAGGTTGTGTTATATTAAGAATATGTGTAGGTGTCCTTGCTTGGTGAAGCTACGCAGAATATCGCATCTAATGAAGGAGATTGTAGCCCACAAAAGCTTAAAGTACGTTCAATTTATCATTCAGGTTTCCAAAGAATAATTTTCGTTTTCCTGAAACAGGCTGATATATTTGCCCCTCTAGAAAGTATTATCTAGAATGATATCAGTGATTTCCTCAATGAGACTTCCATCAATGGAAAAATTATTTAGAAAATGTTAACATTTCAGTTGTCATCTAACTGATACAACCACATTCATACTCATTGGGCTAAATTATTTTCCTATTGATACTCCCAGATGATTTCCCCTTCACTATGTAGGGATTAGATGACAAACACAAAATATTAATTTTATGTTTTGTTAGCACATCTCATTGTACACACACTTCTCAGCAAAAGAAAATACATTGTAGATAGATACAAGTTCAGCATGAAGTACAAGTTAGATAAACAATTCTCTAAGTTGGAGTGATGAGCCTATTACACATTCCTCCACATCCTCTACTAGCTAGAAGAAGAAAATTAGAAGGGTTTGAAAGAAAGCAATTGAAAAAGAACTTGCTTTTTTAAAATTAGGCTTTTCTTTAATTAAGTAGACACTTGGAAACATTCCCATGGAAATTTTATAGGAAAAAAATGTCAAGTTTACCTGATCATACAATTACTATATCTTTGTATCCTTTTAAGGATAATCAAGTCATCAGTCCTTGTGTCAAGCTTGAACAGTGGTTTTAAACTTAAGGTTTAGAAAGCAGCTTAGCAATGCTGGAAACTTCTGACAGAAAGCTGACAACAACAAAAATACTATTTAGTCTATAAATTGTTTAAAGCTTCCTAATGGTGCAAGATAAAGGATCTTTTCCACATCCCTCTTTTGCTGCCTTTCATTTTCCTTTCTGCTATTTCATTAGCATTGCCTTAATTTATAAAAGAAAGAAGTGGAAATGTTAATAAAATGTAAATAGGAAAATAAAGGTCGTATTCAATTATATTCTAATAATAAAGGCTTCCAAAAGAAAATGTCTTTGAGATAAGTACAGTAATTAATTTTCAGAATGTTTCAACACTCACATACTATTTACTTTTCAATTTAAAATGTCTATCTGCCTGTCTATCTAGATACACACACACACATATATATGCACATAGACACTATTTTATCAGAGTATTTTTTAATTAAAATGTTAATTGAAGCCTATGAAAATTAGTTTGTGTTCATTATATAGCATAGATGCTTCTGACACTTAACAATTCAGATGTTGTGTGTAAATTGCTTTAAGCTGCACACTCTTTATTCTTGGGTACATGGACATGAAACCTGAAGGAGATAATTTTGAAATGAAAAAAATGTGCATAGTGTATGAATCAAAAGCAAGTAAATTGTTTAAAAATCTCAAAGTATTTTGGAAAGTTTTCAACATTATGAATTCCTTCAGTTTCATAATGATAGCATAAGTTATAATCTTTGAAATATCTGCAGCATTAGGAAGCCATATTTTAAGATATTAAACAAGAAAGCTCTACCTCTTGATGTCTGCCACCTATGGCTGAATGACAGCTAAATTATGCATATCTCTGTGTAGTATATACGCGTACACTTGCACAAATACTATAAATACTTTTTCTCCAATTACGTGACTCCATTTCTATGAGTGTTCATGAGAATTTGTTTCTGAATTGCTATTATGCAGACACGAATCCCACACCGAGGTACATTATCAGAATCTATATTCAGTCTTCCTAAAGTCTTCCCTTTTACATGGGAACCTGTTCTGTAACTCTGAATACATATTGCATGATGAAATACAGTTGATGGGACTTGAGTGGGTGTTATCCAACTTGAGCTCCATGGACACAATCATGCAGTTATCTTGGCAACAGTTTGGATGGGATTTGTGATGAACTTTTCCCAGCCAGTTTCTTGAGTTCTTAGGTAGCCTAAAGCCACGCTATGCCCTGGAGAATTCCCAGTCCTTCCATCCCCACTTAGCTTTGGAGGCTTGACAAGGCCAGCCATGTGCTGCCATCTACTGAAACAATATTTTAAAATATTTTCACAGCTGTGAGTGCTGAAGCTATGAGGACATGCAAAATTACTTCTGGCAATGAGTACAGCGCCCCACTAGGGGGTAGCACATAGCTGACCCTTACTGATCTAGTTAGTATTGGATAGGAAATATCAGGAGATGCCAGGCTATAAACTAGACAGGAAAATAGAAAAAGGACATTTGTAAACTTACAATACTTGATAGTTCTTTAATAATATTATTCCAGTATTCAAACTCCAATAGTACACAAAAATCTATCTGGTTTTTACTCTTCAGCTGTCAAAATTCAAAAATTCTGGACAAAAACAACAACAAATTGAACTGTAGGAAGTATAGCTAAAGAACACCTGTTCAGCATTTTATCATTATAAAGCATAAACTAACTTATACAATTACTTTAATGGTTTAATTTAATTTCACTTTAATTTCTCCAGCAGCAGAACTGGATGGGTAAGGAAGAATAGGCAGTCGCATGAGCAATTGTCTAATAAACTACAAATATTCTTTTCATTAAACATTGGCCTAGCAGCAGGGAAACCTGAATTCTAGTCCTGCCTTAGGCATGAAAGCCAACTGGGTAATCTTGGGCTAGTCAGTCCCTCTCAGCCCTGTAGAAGAATATGGAGATAGCCTTGAAGAAGGAATGCAACAGCTGTTATGCAAACATCAGTTAAGCCTGGAAAGACAGGAAGCAGTGAAGAAGAAACTCAACATTGCCCAGTTTTGACTGTCTCTGGTATAAGAGGGGGCAGAGGGAAACTCTGTCAGGCTTTCAAGATTCTGTCATTATACCCTACAACAATAAATAAAGTCCCAATAATTTTCATGGTATCTGTTTTCTGACCTGGCCTACCTCGAACAAGCTCTAGGAAGAAAACCATGGCAAACTTCTTCTGAAAATGTTGCCTAGAAAATTGCACGGACTTGTCTATGTAGTTGCCAGGAGTCAACTCTCACTTGAAGGCAAAAAAAAAGTGGGGGTGTGATACAGAGGATTTTTGAAGTGCGGTTTCATGGTGTCAATTCACTTTTCAGCAAATTGAAACAAACATGAACCAAGAATGGATTTAGATCTTAGCTTTTGTTCTTGTCTTAGCTACATCCTTGACTTCTCCTTCCTATTTGAATACTATCATTTGCTGATTAGGATCATCAGAGATCTCTGCTGATCTTATATAGGAACTGAAGTCCAAGTTGTAAATGTTCATCCCCACATGCATAAACAACTATATGCTAGCAAATATTTTTGTAAAATGATTAAAAACTCCTCTTATTTACCAATGTACATCTAATTCCTGTGAAGCTTGCCAGGAAGGACAACACTTCCCAAGAGATCTGTTATACCATATGTCATTGTGAGAATTCATGTAGTCCCATTTTTAAAAGGAGTATAATAAATTTAGTAAAACTTCAGTCAGAAATTAAAGAAGCAAGAAGAATAGTATAGCAATTATATTGGCATACATTCAAAATATACAGTTTTCTCATTCCATTTCTGTTGATCTAATGCATTTCTCTGTGGCACATTTTTAAAAGTCACATCTTTCCTCCAGCTCTACAATAAGTATGACAATCTTCTAGGCAGAAATTCAACAGATGAAGCATTTTCAAATTACTTCTAGAAGTATGTTCTAAATTTCCTCCTGGCTGTGATTTATGCAATTTAGATACTGTTGTGTTTTTTCTAATGATCAAACTATGAAATAAGAGTATTATGCGGTGTAATAGTAGATGGCCAGCAGAAATTCAGTACTTCAACTTTAGTGTTCTTTTTAATTACAGGACTTAATTCATCTGATGCAAACAACTGCTTTAAGCTCATCTTCCCCAGCTGTGTTCACTGCTGCATTTTGATCAATCTTATGTGTCACATATGAACTATAATGTGCCACTTTCTCCCAAATGAAAACAGAACAGAGGAAGGTTAATCCCTATAGATCAGTGTTGTCCAAACTTGGCCACTTTAAGATGAGTGGACTTCAACTCCCAGAATTCCCCAGCTAGCCATGCCATGCTGGGGAATTCTGGGAGTTGAAGTCCACTCATCTTAAAGTGGCCAAGTTTGGACAACACTGCTTTAGATGTTTTCTGCTGCTACAATAATCAGCAACAGGGGATTATGACTTTGTAGTACTAAGCATTTTGATGGCATGTGTTGCTTACCTCTCACGCAGAGCATGTAGTTGATTAATAAGATTGGTCTGAGATAGGATGTTAGCTTAATTCATATCCTAGACAAACCTTGCCCAGGGAGAAGAACACAAAATAGTAGAACACATGTCTTGCATATAAAAGTTCCCAGTTCAATCTGACATCTCCAAATAAGACTGGGAAAACCTTCTGCCTGAAACCCAAGTTAGTTGCTATAATGAGTGTAACAGATCAATGGTTTCACTCACTACCATACAATTTTCTTAGAAGCCATTCTCATCTGTTATAGGGTGCTACCAACTTGCAGAAGAAATCAACTTGAAGATGAAAAAAATGTAAGTACTAGTAAGGAGCCAAAGTGGAAGGTGTTAAGTTGAAGGTGGCAAGCAACTTGATGAGACTGAAACCGGCCCCTGGCTCCTCCTGAAATTTCTGTGTGGGAAACCCACCTCACCTCTAACTAGCCACTGACAGGGCCACATTTGTCCTGGGACATGCATGTGGAAACCTTGATTCCAAGCACATGGTGCTCCGATTTAAACCAGGATTTTTGTATTTTCTTATATTGGTTACATGTTATTTCAACCCCCCCCCCCCCAACTATAACTGTTTAAAATTCAATAAGGGTTTATCTTTGTTCCTCTGGCATGTTGCAATTCATTGCATGATATAATTTGGATGTTCATCATCAGTCATTGTTTCTCACTCTGTATTATTCTTTTCAGTGCAAGAAACTGAATATGAAACAAATGCATGTTTTATTTTTCATAGAATCGTTAACATACCTATTATCATTGATGGGATTAAATCTTGGTTTAAAGGTTTCAATTTGCAGTGTAAATCACAAAAAAAATACTGCAAACATCTGAATGCAGGTTTATAGATTTATCATAAATGACCCTTATGTTTTTAATCTTATTTTAAGTACTGCATTTACATGCATTTGTGTGATTGATTTGCCTTTCCAGACAGTAGTCTCTGCCACTTAATAGGTACATTATATAAAGAATCTTTCTCATTTGCACAGAGATTAATTGCTTTTCTGCAAATGCTCCCTTTTCCCATCATCCTCACCTTGCTGTCATGAAGCTGTCAAGCTTATTTCTGGAATTTGCCCAATTTTGAGGGCAAAAGAGCATCAGTTTTATTCAGATATGAATTAAAATGAGGTAGAGAAACTTCTGGAAGCATCTCAAGATTCTCATTCCTGCTATGGGCACAAACAGAACAAAAACAGAGGGGCATCAGAAGCCAAAATGGGCAGTTGGGAGCTCAAGGTTGACAAAATCAGACCCCCTTCTAGATCTGTATTCATTTGTTTGCACACATTCAGCCATGTTTTAAAGCAACCTTGACTGAAGCAGCTCGCTTGCCCCTTAGCTTTCCTGATAAAAAAGTAGGGTTCTGCAGTTTCAACAGGTATGATTTGATTACGTGGTAATTCAGCTGAATCACTACTCAACGTAGATCCTCAAAACAACCGTATCACGCACACTTCTAAAATTATCAATTTGCATTGTCTTGCAACTTCAACCCTTCACTTCCAATAGTTGAAAGACGCTTCCAGTCAGCTCCAGAAAGTGTCAGAAGAGACATCAGTTCCTGCGTAATGTATGCACAGAAGCCTCTTCCGCTCTTGGATGTGTCAAGTTGGGGCTGCAAGGTAACTCAAAGTGACTCATCAAGATTAATCCAATCGGAATATGTTTGCATCGGAAATACAAACATATAATCAAGATTCACCTTTCAGCTTGTTTTCCTATAACAACTCTGCCATCCATAGATCTTTCACAAATGAACAACTTCAAATAATTATAATCTATCAGACTATATATCTATCAATTTCATAAAATTATGAAAACTAATTTCATGCCAGTTTTCATTCCATAACCCATTGCCCCAGTGGTATTGGTGAGGGAAGGAGTCAGAAAGATCAAGAGGGTGGCACGCAATCAAAGTTCTGCCCCTTTTTTACATATGTGGCATGTGTAACACAGTAAAAAAAGGGCAGGTTTTAAGCATGCAATTGTGGCCACCACCTTGACGTTTTTACTACCAACGAACACCTTGGCATTGCCTCATAGTTATAGCACAATTGAGTATATGCACTTTACTTGCTCTGATAGTTGAAACCAAAGTCACAAATGTTTTAAACATAATTCTGGCTTTATCAGATCAGATCAAATCTTTATTACAGTCATAGATCAGGATAAATTCTGGTTTCAAGAATTTATATATTTGCTACTGTAGTTTAAAATGGCTACAACTCAATGTATAAATGAGACACATTCAGCTTTGCTGGTAAGCATTGCTGTCTTAGATACTCTGAGACCTACTGTTAAATTTATTTTTTTAAAGATTGCAGTCATTGAACTGTATTCAATGGTGGCTAAGCATCAGAAGAAAGTATTTTCATCTGAACAAGATGGGGTGCCTGATTCCTCCTATTCACTGCAGCTCTTCACCATGAGTCTCTGTTCATGCTAAAAAAAGGTTCCAAGAGAAAGGGCGAGAATCTGTAGAACTGTACTCTAATAATTTTCTTCATTTTCTTTTATTTTTTAAAAAATATATTTGGCAATCTTTAGCAAGGGAGAATACAAGTTTTAAAAATAAATTGTTTTTAATAAGCATAAGGCAGAAGATATGGGTCATATTATTCACAATTGTAAAATAAAGTTCATAGCAGCCAACTTTCAGTTGTGCAGAGAATGTTAACATTTTGATAAACTTGACTGATGCTTGATTAAAACCTTTGGGGAATTCCCTGCAACGTACATTGTACAGTCCAGAGCAATGAGCTGGCTAACTTTGATCAGTGGAACTGACAGTCTGACAGAAATGACGTTATCTCATTGATATTTCTGATCAAAACCATTTCCAGTAACAGGAAAAATTAAAATGTTTCCCTAACATATCACAGACTTGCATCACTGCCTATGTGATCAATAGCAACTCACCTTGTTCGCAGTTCTGGACATAAGCGTCCTAAAATCTCAATTACTCCTGATTTTTCAAATGGATTTAAGCAGCCTTTACCTCTTATTTGCAGGTGTGGGATTGTGTCAGTCTCCATAATTCCTAACAGAAGGAACTAGAAAATTTAAAAGGGACAATGTCACTTACTATCAAGTAGTATGCAAGATAGAACAAGTTGTTGAATTAAATTAATTTGCTAACCTTTGTGTTCTTTTCCACCAAGTGTTATAATTAAAACAAACAGAAAGAGCTTGTGTTCAATCAGCCATTTAATTAGGGAACACATCACATACACATTCCAACTACAGCACAACCCTCTTGTGTAAATTTATTCTCCAGGCTCTATACATTACAACTGCAACTCTTTCATTTCATACCTGTGATTTTCTAGAGGAACAAACAATAACAATTCTTTGCAGTTCTTTGTTGAACTTTTGTTTTCTGAAGCTAACCAGTTCTAAATCTTCTTGCAACGCATGCATTCAGAGTTATTCATATTTGCCTCACATCTCTCTGGCTCAGGTGTATAAAATTCTTATTATCAAAAATACACATGACAGTTGCATGTATCCAAATGTCCTTATGGGCAAAGGGTGTGTGCAAATGTGTAGCATCTCCAAGAAAATCCCAATATGAACAGCAGTAAAGTAATTTCCAAATGGGTAGCTCTTTCAGTCTGTTACAGTCAAACAAATAAGATCCAAGAGTTTATTTGGATCAAATAAGATATTTTAAGGACTAACAGAATTAATGCATAAGCTTTTGTAGATGCCACATCTCTCATTTTTCTTCCTTATTGACACTGATTAGGAGCAAATATTTCTCTGGTCTGGTTCAAACATGTATTTATATCACTTGATAAAATGATTCACAGCTTAACTTGTGACCTTATGAACTACTTCAACTGAAGACATTTCATCTGATGACTTAACATCAGTTGATATAAAGGCTATGTTGTGATGTTTCATTTGTCATTACGTTGCATGTTTAAATCACATTTAAGTTACAGCTTTTCGTTTATAAATGTGGAAGCAAGGATGCACAGCTGTTTTAGATGAACACTGTGGTATGACATTCATCCAGTAAAAATCAAAAGGAAGAACAACTAATTACTCATCAAAGTATTTGTTTTAATATTACTTTGCATTTCTTTATTTTGTTTTTGTTTTGTGGGAAGGTATTCTGTTTTTAATTTTGTAAACTTCTGGGAGATCTTTCTGTACAAAAAGTCATGCAGAAAATATCAAATAATCAAATAATCTTAAAAATTTAAGAGATGTTAAAAAAAAAAACACCTGTTAAGGCAGCAACATGTTAATTACCCAAGCATTGGAAATACAAACATGAGCATAATCAGGGTGGGAGAAAATAATTCAACAAACAGCAAGCTACATAGTTTATTTTGACAGTAGATGATTGATAGATAGATAGATAGATAGATAGATAGATAGATAGATAGATAGATAGATAGGAAAGGGAATTAAATAGTTTTCTAAATTCACAATGTTTCAATCTAGCTGAATTCACAACTCAGAACTATCTAGGAAGAAGTATCAGGAACAATTTGAGCACCTGGGGTAGATCCCTAAGCCTCTACAAAAGTATAGCAACTAACAATCCCAAGTGAGGGGTTTTACAGAATTTTGTATTGATTTCAGGACAGGTAAACAAGACTATAACCTTAACAGTAATACCTGATATTCTTTCTGAGAAAACTTGTAAACATTCTTTACAGCTTTTCTTCTAGAGATAGAAAGCATTGGTTTGATGCAGAACATTTAAACCATATAAGAATTGAAGCAAAGGAAAAGTCCTAATAGGAAAAAGTCAGCAGCTGAGTTCAGGTATATTTAATTAGAGAAAATCAACCTTCAATCAGCTTCTGTTACATTACACATGTTACGTTTTTCTGCAGCCATCTGGGTGTATTTAAAATGAAGATACATCTGCCTTATATTTGTAAAAGTTCTCATGGACTATTCACCTGTACCAAGATCTTTTATACAAAGTAAAACAAAAATCCAGAAGTAGAGAGAATACAGATGGCATACAACCTATTGACTGTCTCAACATCGGAATAATTAGAATACTTATGGATCTGACAGTTAGATTGCCTCTCATCCAAAGAACTCTGATCACATTTGAGGCAAATCTAAAAAGTGGACATTTTCCTATTTCTTTCTGAAAACAGGAAATGTGTTTTTACATTTTAACAAACTGTAGTTCTCCATGAACTTAGGAATTTGGCATTTACTAGCCAAAGTTAATGGGAAAAAAACAGGATCGATCTCTCTCTCTCTCTCTCATTTGTTAACAAAAACAGTTAACCACGGTTCCTGAGTTTATAGGTAAATCAGAATTGTAGTTTGTCCTTTTTAAAAAAATCTTTTGCTTTCCTTTTCATACGTAACAGAAGAAGAAAAGAAAAGGGAATCATGAACATTTAGGACTTGCTATGGCTCATTTAGTAACATTAAATCTGGGCTTATAAATGAACTGATCCATTAAAGTATACTGCCAAATGTTTAAATTATTCCCGAATTGTTCAGAAACTGAAATTTTGTATGCATGAGGCTGATGTTCTGAAAAGTTTTGAAAGAGAGACTCCTGTAAATCACTCCATAGAAACTTGGACAAAAAATTATACCACAATGAAGCAATTAAGGAAATTCCTGAGCATTCAAAATATGAAACCTGGATCACATATATCCCCAGACAGAGTGATTATTAAGAAAAGCTATACAGGTATATGAGAAATAAGGCTTAAATCTAACAGGAATATCAAATCCTACATATATGTGACAGAGGAGTTTTCCAACATTGACTCAAGCTAACTGATACCTTTTGTCTCATTCCACTGCATCTGTAGACATTCATTATGCTCTTTTATTATTATACTCATTATGTTATGTGTTGTTAAGAAGAGAACAGGATATAAAATACAAGTGATGATGATATGATGGAAAGAGGACTTTCATGGATGCAAACTTTATTTCCTGGTATAAAAGAGAGGGAAATGATATAATCACAATCCTATATGTTTGTGATGAAAACGTGTGCCATAGCGATTAGCTTCCTTCTTCAATTCTGCAACACATGAATGCCACACAATCTAATAAAGCTACTTTCTTTTTCTGTGTGAGTTAGCCTTAGTTATCATGACCTCATGCCTCTGAAATATATTTTTATTAGCTTACCTTCAGTCTAAATGGACAATGGAAGGTTTGTCCTAACAGCAAAGTCCACAGATGGAATTAAGATTGATTCTCATTTTACTTCATGGTTTATTAATGTCAGCATACTCTTCTACTTTGTCAGCTTTGCAGAATCTGGGAATGTTCATGGCTAAAGTAGAGAAAGACAAAGCTGGCTAAGGCTAGGGAAAGAATATATTAACTACTTCAACTGGGCCTTCTCACCCTTGCATATCAACTAACTTGGGGTAGGTACAAAATACCACCTACTGTGGACATGGGTTGCCACTGTTGGGATGTCCCCAAAGGCATCCCACCAAGTGAGATGTAAGAACCCTATTCTTTGAGTGAGAGACAGGTGTTGTCTACAAAGAGGATGCACCCTGCGCAAAAGTCTGGATGAGAAAGCACTGGTAAGCTCCTATGAGGTCTTTATCCTGAGAAAACACCACAGGGGAGGGCAGTGTGAAAGTGAGTTCCTGCGAAAAGCAGGACTTAAAGTATAAGAGGAGAGATGGGGTCTTGTTATAATTTGTTAATTATTATTAAATATAACTTGTTATAAATTGTTACTGATCAATAATGAGCTAGAATGTCCTGTCTTGATGAATTTTCAGTCCAGCGGAGGGTTGCTTTACATAATGTGAAATTAGCTTCCTAACACAACAAACAAAAGAAAAATATTGATCCCTGATCTACTAAACCATTATCAAATGAAAGGATCAGGGTAAGATGCCAGTCCATATTATAGACAAATTTATAAAAATAAAAGTATCAATATGACTAACAAATAAGCCATTACAATATACAACTGTACAGAGATACATGGATCACGTTTGTAAACATCTGATCCATAGCCACTGGGTTCAAACAGAATGAGATGCCAGAACCATTGCAGAAGCTGTAAAGAAGCTCCAGCTAGCCAGACATCTTTCAGTTATTTCTTCAGAGGCTTATTATGATTTCCTTGTGAAAGACATGAACGAAAGAAAGCCTTTTTATGGAGATCAAATTTTAGTAGAGATATCCAATACTATTACTCTTAGTATTTGCAGTATTTCCACAAGGAGCATATATTTATCACAATTTCCCTTGCCATCCATTATAAGCATTTGAGTCACTGATTTTTTAAAAAAATAAAAAATACATTTAGGTGCCCTGATATTCAAAAAGTAACAATGACATTTATGAATCAAAGAGCTACTGGCTTCTCAAGGCAAGGACTCTTGTAATTAGATGGGCTGATTCAGATTCAAATACAATTCAGCCAAATCACACCTTTGAACCATAAGCCAAATAATCTTATCAAATCAATACACTGAATGAAAATGCCAAATTAATTTAATGTGCCACATCAGGTATTTTTGAATTCATTTGAAAATCTCACATGTTTTTGCACATGCACACACGTCTTTTTCCAATCAAATCAGAGATTTGAACTGAAATCAGTTCAACAGTCTGGTTGAATCAATACTTTGAACTGAACTGACGTCAAGTCAATTATTCAGTTCTAGTTTTGGGTGATTTAACCATCTCTTGTAATTGGTAGTATTTGCAATGAAAAGTCAGTACATGTTATGTTAAAGGAATCAAAGCAATCATTTTTTTAAAAAAAATAATATCTGCCTCTCATACACATCTACCAAGATAAGACTGCAATTTGGAGAAAAGGAAGCCATTTTAGCACCCAGTGTAATTTTACAACTTTTTTTTCTTGAAAGCTGCTATTAATCCCAAAAGGGAAGCTTCTGTTGGCTAATGGGTAGGGCTAATATCAGTCTGCAAGGCACAGTACACTGGACCTGATCATGAAAAGCTTTATGCTACCCCTATGCATGGTGATTTGTTTGTCCATTTACTTCTTAAAGTAGAAACTTTTCAGTTAAAGGAAATAAGTATTTAAAGTGCTTCTGCGTGATTAATGACATGTACAAGTTCTCCCCTCCTGACAGACAAAATAATGTAGTTATTGCATGGAAAATGCCAATGTTGTCCAGTCAGCCCTTGTGTCCATGGGGAATTAGATAGCATGTGGTCGTCTTCCTGTTACAACATTCTTGTCGAAGTAGAAAACCTCATGAGTTCAAGGCATTTCGATTGATTGATTGATTGATTGATTGATTACCCTTTATGTACTATGCTTATATCTCACTTTTTCTCTGAGAGCTAAATATGGGGGTTTACCCTGATTGCATTCCTACAACCTACTTTTAGTATGTAAGATGAGAATGGAAATGTCTGGCCTGAAGACACCCAATGAGCTCTGTTGTTACAGTAAATGGGGATCTGAACCTGGTCCCAATCCAACACTTTAACCATACATGACATTGTGTCTTTTTAAAATTTATGCCTCTATCACTGTGCATTCAGAAAGTGAGAACAATTTTTCATTAATTCAATGAGTAAGACAATTTCATTAACAGGTACATTTATTGAGTTGACTCAGCATCCAAGTTAATTAGAAAGTCTGATTTAGTTGATGATTTGTGTACTTCGGTGATTGGCAATCCAGCATGGTACCCACAGAACTCTCAAATGTAATAAAATTATTATCTTTTAAAATAAAAAAATATAGAAATCTCAGAAGAGCATCAACTCATCAAATCTAAGGAGCTTTCAATTTTCTTTTTCAAGAGATCACATGAGATTTAAAGTAAGAATTCCAAAATCTTGCAAGATTTGGTGATCTCTACTATTTTTGGCACCTGTGCCATCAAATGATATAGCACTCACTTCCTGAAAACATTGTCTGCTCTTATTGTTCTATCCCATATAGTTCATAGGAGATCTGAATCAAGCAAAAATTATACTATGAGATTCACAAATAAAATTAAGCACTTAAATTAAAATTAAGTTATATGAAAGAGCTTGCAAACTTAAATTGGTGCTTCTGTTTATCCCTTCTGAGAATTCAAAGGCAAGGAATCCTCAGTGACATGGAACAGCTATAAATTAGACTTGACATAAACGACATAATCTCAAGAATACTCATATAATTAATCTATAGATGGGGGAAACTGTTTTGCTGCGGTCAAGAAGCCAAAAGCATTGAAAATATATTCAGACAGTAAATGAGAATATCTGTAATTGCATCAGATCTCAAACATATTTCACAAGTGATAAACTCTTCAGATGAAGTTCATAAAGCAACCCATATTGTCATTTAATTATTTTTTAAAACTAATTGATAATTGGTTTGAAGCTGATTACTTATTTAATGTGGGTTTTTTTAGATCAGTCAACAGTGTTGCAATATCTAATAGGATGGAGAGGAGGCAGAAGTAACAAGTAACAAGAAGGCCATTTGGTCTTCCTTTTCCCATTGGACTAATTTATCCTTATCTTGAGCTATTATTGTCTCCTTCTCTAATCCTCCTTTCTCTAATCTAAGATGGATAGTCCAGTAAATACAGTATTTGTTCTACTAAATTTACTTTTTATTGGTTATTAGTAATTCCATTATTTTGTTGTGTCAAGAAGGCACTCTAAATCCAATCCAATGTGTCATTTTACCACTAATATTTTCCTATTCCCACAAATATGTCTGCTGACAAAATCATGCCATCTACAATAGGGATGTGCAGCTATTCAGATCCAAAGCAGAAAATATGCTTCAGAGGGGAGGCTGACATGCTCATTAGCACCTGTTGTGAGCAGCTATACAGTCCAGTTGGAGCTGGGTGGCATCCAAATTGAATTAATTAATTAATTAATTAATTAATTAATTAATTAATTAAATAGATGCTTAAATTTAAGAGGCACGTATAGGGTTCAACGAAGTCATGTTACTCTGTTGCTACTCCTTAACATCTCCTTAATTCAAATGAGCATTTTTCTGGAACTACAAAACTGCTATGGAAGGCCAGGAAAAGGCATTTATTCTTTAAAGAGGTGCCAACAGGTGCAGCAAACACAGCCACGACCCCTCTAAAGTACCTGTTCTACTTCAAATCCAAAGAGCTGCACAACATTAATTTACACACATTACAACAGGAATGTCTGTAAGTGGGGGGGGGGGATGCTCAGAGGAGGCAAATGACAAAATGAGCATTGAAAGTTTGTGACACAAGCTCTGCCCCTTTTACACATGCATAATGGTGTCAAATGCACATATGTAAAGGATGGAACTTGCCTTGTGATGGCACATCCCTTATTTCTTCATTCTGATGAAACTGAAAGACTGAAATACTTGTTATGGAAGAAGGTTTGTGGGCTGCATACACTTTTTAAGAAATAACCATATTGCAGATCCATAAGTTTCATGTAATGTAATACTTATTGTCTTTAATATTTTAGTGAAAGTGATTGAATTATTAATCACAGGATCTCATAATAAAAAGTTATCCAGTAAGGATTCATTGCACTTGAATGCTGTTGTGGTGAAGAATCTGGGATATAGTTTTAGAGATATTTGTAGATATCTTGAATATTTCTTACAATAATATGTTTGTTTTTAATATCCAAAAATTAACATTCATTAAATTTAATTGGCCTTTAGCTAGACTGTTCCATTACCAGTTTATACTGTATATCTGATATATATACTCCAGAAAATAAATCTCCCCCTCATAGCCACTAATTAAAATTAAAACTGGTTTCTACTGATTTCTAAACTAAAATCTTAAATAATCAATAACAATGTCATTTTCATAAGCTGAAATATAGGGGATCTCTATGTTCTTTTCATGTGTTGTTTTTGCTGGTTTAAAAAACCAGTATAAATTCCTCTATATATACAATGGGAAATTCTTCTAAAAGTCCCACTCCATTATTCTTGATTCCCCCTACCCACTGTATATTATGTATAATATATTTCTTTTATTCCTTATTACCTACATAGAAATCCTGCCAGCAGTGTTTGCAGGGAGGGTCCAAAAAATGAAGATGGCAGTTGTGGCAGTTCAATCAAAGCCCCCTCCTTTTTTATCCATGCACTGGTGTCACACGCATGTACAAAGAGGCAGATCTTTTAGCATGCTGCCATAACCACCATTTTACATTTTTGACCCCACTCAACCTGCTCCATATGAATGAATGATCTGCTAACTGCTGTTTGTCATCTCTCTTCATGTTCATAAGAAGCATTCAAATAGCTAGCATTTGTTTACAGGTAATCCTCGCTTACTGACCACTTGTTCAGCAACCGAAGTTGCGACAGCACTGAACAAGTAGTACTTACAACTGGTGCTTGAAGTTCCAAATGGCGCAGCGCCCCCACAGTCATGTGATCACAATTTGGGTACTTAGCAACTAGCTCACACTTGCACCTTTTGCAGCATCCTGCAGTCACATGATCACCATTTGCAACCTTCCCTTCTGGCTTCCCACAAGCAAAATCAATGGGGGAGCCAGCAGAAAAGGTCTCAAGTCATTCTGGTAAGACCTCCCAGTCTTCCTGCACTCGTGCCATATTGAGTCATCCACCCCCCCGTCCCAGCCTCCCTGCACACACCCCATGCCATCCACCCACCCACCCACCCAGCCTTCCTGTACTCATGCCCCACCATGCTATCCACTTCCTGGCTTTCCTGTGCTTGTGCCCTGCTACGCCATCCACCCCCTAGCCTTCCTGCCCTCACATGCAGCTTGTATCAGGCCTCCTAAGCCCTCCCCCAACTCTCATTTTCCTGTGCCAGACCTCCCAGGGCCTTCCCCGGCCTCCCCCCTCACAGCACTCCCATGTCACACACACACACCCCGTGGCATCCCCGCGCTTACCTGGGACTCCTGCCACTTCCCACTTAACGACCCGCACATCTTGGGGTTACGATGGCAACCAGGAACAACTTAGCAATGGCAGTCTGGTCCCAATTGCCCTCGTAACCTGAGGACCACCCAATTTTTTTTAATTTTAAATTCTTCCCAAGCATTTCTCCTGGAATCCATATGATGTTGAAAGTAGAGAAGCCAATATGCCATAGTTTTTTTCCCCACCATTTATATTAGAAAAAAGTACCAACTAGCAACACAAATAACATGCCATTATTTCATATTTTACAGTATACAAAAAAAAATTCTAACAATTTTATTTCTCTGCCTTTTTATTATTTTAGTTGAGAGTGGTCATAAACGTTTTATTTCCTTTTTTCCCATGGTCAGATAACTTGTGATCCTGGTAAATACTGAAAGTTTTTTTTTTACAGGCAAGCATTAAATGGCCAAAGGTTGGTTGCAAATGGATCTGAAAGCCAGCACTGACTAGCATATTAAGCAACATTTAAGTGAATTTGGCAGAACAATTTGATTAGCAGAATTCATATATTTAACTCTTACACTGATAAGATTGCTGCCTCTCTGCTCAGCATCTAATGGGATGTGGCATGTTTTTTACATCAGCCAATGCAGTGAAGTACAGTTTTGCCATCAGTTGAAACTTTAAGTTCTCAGATGCACAGAATTACATGAAGTCTTTTAAAAACAGATAGCAGCTTGGAAAATATTAAGACAGTAGCATTCAAGTATTGTTAAACCTTAAAGATATTAAAAGGAACTTTTCTAGATCATACCCAACACTTCTCTAATCCAGCATCCTTTTCTTGTATGGCACTTCCAGAAAGAAAGCCTGCTTGATTCTGTGTTCTTTTTGGCCAACACCATTGCTAATACATCTATTATCCCTATAGTGTTTGTCTCAAGGATAATGGTGAAGTACTGGTTCTTTCCATTCCCACAAGTGTTATTTGTGCTCACTGCGGCAATAATGTGTTTGGCCTTTATTGAGTTAATCTATGCTTTACAGCAGTGTTTCTCAAACTCAGCAACTTTAAGCAGTATGAACTTCAACTCCCAGAATTCCCCAGCCAGCATGCTGGAGAACCATGCTGGCTGGGGAATTCTGGGAGTTGAAGTCCACCCAGCTTAAAATTGCTGAGGCTGAGAAACACTGCTTTACAGTGAAGATTTTTTGTTCTAAACTGTGTGAGAGCTGACATGCGTTTGTTTTTTCTCAGATTCTGTGGAAGGAAGAATGTATTAGCCAGAGGATTTATCCAAATGCTAAGAATTAAAAGTCTGAGGTTTTCAACAAGTGGGAAAATGACCAAGAAAACGTAAATTGTTTATGGATTTGGGTGGGGCTTCAAGAGCTAGACTAAAAGAGAATTAAACAACTGAATCACACAGTTTTGCTGCTAATGACCTGATAATTTAGAGACAAAACTGAATGAAAAAGAACGACAGCTGAGAAAGAAGAGGGTAAATATCAGGTAATGAAGGACAGATCAGCAGAAGCCATGTAAGAAAGACATTTCCAACTAATTTGCTCCCATTATTACATATAGCAGTAGCATCTGAAATAAGTCTGTTTTCTTTCCTTACTGACAAAATTATCTTTCTGAATCCTTTCCGTTCTATCATCCTTACTCTTATGTTTCATAACACGGTGCCCGGAGTAAAATATAAAAGTAAAATTCTGATCAAGATTATGACAACAAACAACAGTTCTTTAAAAAGAAAAAAAAATCCCACAAAGGAGGTTTAAATTGAGAGAGTAAAATCCCTTCCTCCATGGTGGCAGTAGTTTTAAGGTGGTGGTGGGCTTGAGGGCAAAAAGGAGCTGTCCTACTTTCCATCTCTATTCTGCTGCTGTTATATACATAAAAGAGTTAGAGGTGGGATAACCAAAGGCCACACCTTTTGGAGCCATCTATGTATCCACAATATTGGTTCTAGTGGCTCTGGAAAATGCCATGTCTTTTGATATAGATATATAGGGAATGTAAACTCTTGCTTGTTGTTGATGTTACTCTCTCTCTCCCTGTTTTTGCCTACTGTTTACCCCATTTTACCAGTTAAATGTTTTTGAAGTCTGCTGAAGTTTGTTAAGTAAACATCAAGCTATATATTTTTGCTAGCTGAACTGAGTGGGATGTGTGCTTGCTCTGATCTCCAATATAGGGAGTGACTGGGAGTCTGCTGGCTCAGGCTAAATTGGAAATTACCCACAGTCATTTTCCAACATAGAGCACATGAAGGTATGCAAGTAGCATCTCTCTGTAAATCCTTAAACCAAATCTCTCTTTCTCAGGGCTCATACGACAGCTGCAGAAGGCAATCAGGTGATCGAGAAAGAGATGTGGCGGCTGTAAAGAGGTGTAGGCAGATGAAACATGAGCATTCCTATGTTTTTGTCTCCAGTTCTAAAACTCTGCATAACCCTTATGAGTTTTCCCTACTCATCTGTTTTTGTGTTCCACACAAAATGAGTTGGCAGCTGTTGTGAGATATAACATCCATCTTCTCTTTTTTCATGGCACCCACTGTAACTGGGTGCCTTTTTAAATTCAAGCTCAGTTCTTAATCTTAGATCAGAAACTTCTAGCATCAATGTATGAACACTTATTATCTATTTTATTTAGGACATTTATATACTGTTTTTACTCTAGGATTACAAAGGTGCACAAATAGCGAATTTTGTCCTCACAATAACAACCTGTGTGAACTAGATTGGATGGAGAGACTGACTAGCTCAAAATTACCCAACAAATTCCATGGTCTAATGGGAATTGACCATGAATCTTCCCACTAAGCCAAGTCTGACCACATAATAATTGTACTTCATGCCTGCTATAGGACAGAGGATGCAGGTTTCATGCAATGCTTACCCCCTATTTTTTTAATCCAATCTCGGTCTACTCCTGGAGATATGACTTACTTTTTCTTTCACTTCACTAGGGCTAAAAGATCTGGATTATAAAAATCCAGATGTCCTCTAGATAGGAGCAAAGAGTTAGTTTTCTGTATGTCCTTGTTGATATCTTGTGGTCTTCTGCAGTTTTGCAACCCAGATCTGGTGGGCTTTCAGGATTTGAGGATCATCTGTTCCAGCACATTGCTCTTTATTGTGGCCATTTATGAGCGCCAGTCTGGTGTAGTGGCTAAGGTACCAGGCTAGAAACAGGGACTCTGTGAGTTCTAGTTCTGCCTTCTGCACAAAGCCAGCTGGGTGATCTTGGGCCAGTCACTGTCTCTCAGCCCTAGGAAGGAGGCAAGGGCAAACCACTTCTGAAACCTTGCCAAGAAAACTTCAGGGACTTGTCCAGGCAGTTGCCAGGTGTCAAAAATGGATGTTCCTCTTCCAAATGTCATAGGTGTGCACTTTTCAACCCAAATCACATTTTCTTTGAAGAAATGATTTCAGTGAAATTCAGTGGATATAAAAAGATGAGGCACTTTGTAAAGCTAAGGACCTGTGGTGCTTAAATTATAAATATACGAAGCTTGTTACCACTTCGGTTATCCTATGCCTAGCACCAGCAGTTCTACGCATGTAGCTGGCATATGCTCAATTCAGCTCAGTGGTCATTTGATATAGCAACACAATCTGTTTGCCATGCTCGGCAGTTCCTAAAACGTATATGGCCTGAAATCAGTACTCAACACTTGTATGTATTTGATTATCCTGCCTGGATTTTTAAGGCAAATGTCACTCCCATGAATGACAAGAGGAACAGATATGTTGGCAAAGCATTTTAACTGTTAATTCCCTCACTGTTCCCCTGTAGCTCTAGTTTACTACCTATCCTGAATTTGAAAATGCTGTATTTGCTATTGGAATTATGCCCAGAAGAGGAAGATGGATGGTCAGCTCTTATTTTTCAGAAAGAACCATTACATGTGTTCTCTAATACCATGCCAGATCCTTGTCCATCTAACTCCATGTAGTCTGCAATTTGGCAGCAATTCTCCAGCAATTCAAACAAAAATATTTTCCAATCTTACCTATAAATGCCAGGGCCTGAAGCATCTTGCCATTGGCTGAATTGGTTGCATTAAGCCATGGTTTGTTTTATCACAGCTCATTGATTAAAACACAGTGGATTGATGCTCAAATAAAGCTAAGCCATGGACATAAACACATGTACACACACACACACACACACACACACACACACAGAGCTTATTTCCCAAGGGACCTCAAAACAATATGTCATTTAAAAAAAAACGATAAAAGCTATCAGTAAAAAAACAATTTCCCATAAAACAATAACACAATGGGAATATCATCCAGATTTCAGTTAAAAAGACAGCTGAGTCCAGGGCCAAATGTGTTCAATTCATGTTTAAAAGAAGACAATGATGGACCTATTTTACTTCCTCCTGCTGTCAAGGTTAGAAACAAGATATTCTCAGTGCAGGAATGCAGAGAATGTAAACATGCATCAGTCGTCAGTGAGAAATTGTAACAAAAAGAAGGCAAACAAAAAAAAATATCATTTTTCGCAATTACAGTAGCTGGAAGAGGTTACTAGAACTGGCATACAGTAAAAGGCCCTGAAAGCAACACGAAACACCTCTAATAAGGGAATCCTAGGGATACCATTACCCAAGCTTCAAGTTTCTAGTCCCCTCTCGCCCACAGAAGCTCACCTGGGCCAGTCACTCTCTCTCAGCCCAATCTATCAATCTCCCTAGGTTGTTTCTGTAGAGAAAAATGGGAGGAGTACTATGCGTACTGCCATAAACTCTTGAAAAAAAGGAGGGGTAGAGCAGATCTAGCAAATAATGCTGATCATCTAATGGACACATGGAGTTCTGCAGCCCAGATATCGTAGCCTTGTGCCTCGACAAGACCAATAGTGTTACCTCCATAGGTGGCTGTAGCTAGTCAAAATGATGAAAAAATGATGTTATAACATGATGACAAAAACCTTGCCCTTAGTGTCCTGACATCTGGCATAAGTCCTAAGTTGTTTTGGTTTTTGCATTGGGACATCACTTCCCCCTGCAGTGGGCCTGTGTGATGAATCAAGCTCTGAGTTGGAGGAGCAGGGTTTGACTTTGCAACTGAGGAGCCAGCGGAGTCTCTGATGTCCACAGAAGAGGCTCAGAAAGAGCATCTTGTTGAAGGATGAGCCGCCAAGTCTGGAGTGATTAGGCAATCAGCCATTTGTTGTAGAAGCACAGCAACATGTTGACCCAGAGCCTGAGTAGGAAAAGATCCTCAGTCCTCGCACACACACAAAGATCAAAGACGTTCAATGAGGTTCCTCAAAAGAAAGAATCATGGAAAATTAGCATACCCAAGTCAGTGCTGAGTCAGTCCCAAGAAGGGCTTGGGAGCTGGACTTCTGTGGGCAAACAATTTTCCAGCCTTGGACCTTGCTGCCTGAATGTTTACTGTTCCGGGTTCCCTGGCTGACCTCTGGACTGGTACAAGACTATACTCAGCTCTGATTCCTGGTCTTTGCATTTGTCTGCACAGAACTTTGGCTTCTGAAGTAAGCGTGTTAGTTTTTCCCTGAGCTCTTGCAGTCCTGCACTATGATGAGATTTATAGCCACCACAAAGACCTTTATCAAAGTCTGATCATTGCATTGTAATTGTTGGTATGTGACAGCGCCCCCACCCCACCTCACCCCACCCCACCCCACCCCAGTCTGCAGATGTCCATGGCTGCCTTTGCAAAGCCACCTTGAACTGTGAGAAGCAGCAGCTTACAAATAATTGTAAACAAATAATTATATTGCTTATTATTTCTATTTTGACAGAAAGCTCCTATACCTGCAATGGAAGATAAACTTAGACCATCTTTGACAATCAAATCCCCCTAATTAGTAATGAAGTTGAGACACGCAGGAACTAACGAAGTCCTGGTGGCTACATCCTTTTCTGGCTATAGAATCAAGTGAAATAATTGGAAGCAGATAATTAGCAAACAATGTTCAGAAATAGAATGGAAACTTGTCTCTACAACTCATGAGCTATGGCATGAAATATCTAGGAAGAAAAAATATCTCTGGTATGTCACATTGCCTCTGTTAAAGAAATTTTGGAACCAAAAAAATAGCACATGTCAGGTTTCTTGGAAGAAATCTTTGACTCTAGGCCTTTATTGGTGGTGGTAGTGGCTGTGTTTCTTAAATGGGCATGTACGTAAAAGCACACACACCTGTCCTAAGTTTGGGTGGGAGAATTTGATCTTCTCACCACAACCATTGACAACTCACTTAGAAATGAACCATTCTTTTCATTGCTCAGGTCTTTTTTTCATGATTTGTGACAGTCATTTCCAAAGTCCTCCAGAACCATTTGTTTCCCAGAAAAACAAAATAAAAATGGATTTTTTGTTTGTTTGTTTGTTTTGCTTCCTACATCAAAGCCTGTGTTTATTGTTTCCTCTTCCTGATCTCTTGAATTCTTGTCCTAAGCCTGTCTTTTCCTTGGTCATTTCACTGGCTGAAATCCATCTATGCTCACACCCTTTTCTCCTGATATTATTTATTAATGGGACAAACAGGAAGAAAATATTGCATAGTTTTAAATTGTGGAAATTTTGTCACAGAAATTCCAAAAGAGGAAACTGCTTGTGCATACAGTATATGAATCAGGATATTTTATTTTAGTATATTGCTATCTTTCTGGATTGTGTTAAGAAAAGCTAAGGATGATTAAAGATATAATTAGTTAGGGGAAGAGAAATCAACATACTGACCTGGGATAAAAACAGGCATATCTTTGAAAACAGATTGATCGTGTCAGGTTCGGTCAGCACGGGGCTTCGGGGAAGCTCGCAGCCAGACCACGCGAACTCCACCAGCAACAGCTAGCGAGGAAAAGAGGAACTGAAACCGCCGCTAATTAATGGGCCACCTGCGCCCAGCCAAACAGGAAGACCGCAGCAGAAGCTTTAACTATACACTGATAACGGCGCGAGCCAACAATGAACGGGGCCGCAGGCAGCGAAACAAGATCGCCGCGCAGCACAGAACCCTCGGCTCTGCACGTAATGGGGGGGGGGGCAACCCAAGCCGGAGGGGACTGCCAAGCGAGGACAATGGACCCTGACCGAACCTGCCATCATGGACAATCAAGAGGGATTATTGGGGGGCCGATAATCCGCAGCGGTAACGCGATCGCGGGGCGGAAAAAGCGCGGGAAGGGGGGAATATAACGAGTGATGCAATTGTACCAAGCCAGTCCTGGCTTTGCTTGTGACTGCTACGTTACGCATTAGTAAACCTCTTTTGTGAACCACACGTGTCACGAGAGTTTCTCTGTCGAACGGGGCAAACCTTACATAAAGCCAGGACTCACCATTAGCGCTACCCGGTACCACCGAGGAGCATTTCCCTTTCTAATACAGGCATGACCAGCGATGAGGAATCCGTGGGTCAGCTGGAGCACGAGGAACCCGGACTCGAGGAGGGACGGTCAGAGCCACCCGGGAGCGACGGGACAGCGACCAACGGAGCGGTGGTCGATGTACGTGAACCAAGGGCCAGACAGCTCAGGCGTCACGATGACCCGGGGTTCGGGGGCCCGGAACCGCGAGCAGGACGAGAAGCTCGCCCGACTAGAGGAGAGGATCGAGCGGCGCCTAGACGCCATGGAGGCGATGCTCCAGACCTTGCTACAGAGAGCGGGACCATCAGCGGTGAGCGATGGCACAAGCAACAGGGGTGGCAGCCCGGCACCCCAGCCGGCACCGCCCACGATGCCCCGGTCGGTGGACCGACGGGCGGCGGACGCCCTGAGACTTCGAGGCATCACCAGGAAGTTCTCAGGGGACCCTGAACAGCTGCCGCACTTTTTGACGCACGTCAGGGGTTTTATGCAGAGGGGTGGTCACCTATTCACTAGGGACGAGGATAGAGTATCCTACATGGCCGAGCTGTTAGACAGCCAAGCGGCTAGCTGGGTGATCAGACTATACAACGCCAATGCGGCAGAACTGCGGAGTTTCCCGGACTTCATGCAGGCGCTCCGGGACAGATTCGAGGACACATTGAGTGCCAAGCGGGCTGAGGATGACATCCTGCAGTTCAGACAGCGGGACAAGTCAGTATCGGAGTACGCCCTGGAGTTCCGGAGGTTGGTAGAGAAGCTCACGGACTGGCCGGAGTCCCTGAGGGTGAAGTATTTTAAGAGGGGGCTCAATCCGGAGATCCTGGAGCGGGCACTGGGACGGGATGACCCGTCCACAGTGAAAGATTGGATCTGGCTGGCCGGAACGGCGGAATCGGCGTGGTGGCACATTCAACAAAGCGCGAGGCGACGCGACCAGACGAGGGACCGGCTGAGGGAGAGACCCCCAGAGGAAAGGCAGAGCAGTCGGCGGCAGTCCACCGGGGGGCGAGAGGCAACCAGAACCCCGAACCTGTGCTTCCGCTGCGGAGGCAGAGGCCACCAAGCGGCGCAGTGCCCGACGGAGCGGGAAGGAGCCTCACCACGGCCCGAAGTCAAGCCCCCGCATCCTACCGGGAAAAGGGCTGGCGACCGACCGTGGAAGAGTGCAGTGGCGGCGGTGACCGAAAGAGGACGGATGGGGTGGTCGACCCCGGAGACGGCGTCCTCCGGAGAGGACTCGGAGCCGGCGGGAAACGAGGCGCGCTCGCACTGAATGGCATCCCAGTGCGAGCAGGGGAACCGAGGCACGCGGACCCAATCGGGGATGAGGACTGCCCTCCGTTCCGGGTGAGGATACACATCCGGGGGGTGAGATCCGGAGGGGAGGCACAGCTGCGGGCGCTGCTGGATTCAGGCTGCACCCACTGCTTGATACACCCAGCTGTGGTCTCGGGACTCGGACTACAGCTGAGGCGCCTCCGGGAGCCCATTGCATTCAGCCAGCTAGACGGCTCGCTGGCAGGGGGGGACCGGCTCAGTATTACACCGAGCCGGTCCAGATGACGATCAGGAGTCACCGGGAAGAACTAAGATTTGTGGTGGTCCCGGTGGCCGACTACGCGGTGGTGCTCGGCTTGGCGTGGCTGCGGTGACGGAACCCACGGGTCGACTGGATGGCGGAGGCAGTGCGATTCGGGGTTGACAGGCCGGCGGAGTGCGAGAGCAGAGGGGACCAGGCCGTGGCAACGGGCGCGACCGCAACCACAGACGGGCAAGTGGAGGATCCGAGGCACAGGGAGGCGAGACGAGAGCAGACGGAGCCCGAGACCTGGCCGGCAACAGCAGCGCCGGAACCCCGGAGACTCGCAACGATCCCGAGGCGTGGGGAGGCAGCGGCGACTGGCAGAACAACTGCAAAACGAGGGACAGAGTCCGGGGAACCCACGACGAGCGGCGGAATCCCGAGGCAATATCGAGACCTGGCGGCGGCGTTCGGGGAGAAGGAGTCCGACCAGCTCCCTCCACACCGACCCAGTGATTGCGCCATCGAGTTAGAGCCAGGGGCAACGCTGCCCAAACTGAAAATGTACTCCCTGTCAATGAGGGAGATGGGGGCTCTGCGGGAGTTCATAGACAAGAACCTAGCGCGGGGATTCATCCAACCCGCAAAGTCACCATTAGCGGCCCCGGTACTATTCTGGGAGAAGAAGGATGGCTCGCTCTGGATGTGCGTGGACTACCGGGGGCTGAACGCAATCAGCACCGAGTACAAATACCCCCTCCCCCTGATGAAGGACTTAATGTCACACCTATCTAAGGGGAGGATGTTCACAAAACTGGACTTGCGCGAAGCTTACTTTAGGGTCAGGATCCGCGCAAAAGATGAGTGGAAAACAGCGTTCAATACGCCGCTCGGAAGCTACCAGTTTTCCGTCTTGCCGTTCGGATTAAAAGGGGCCCCGGGGGTGTTTATGCAGCTAATAGACGAGGTGCTGCACAACCTACTCTACCGGGACGTCCTGGTCTACCTGGACGACATCCTCATCTACACCGAAACCCTGGCGGAGCATGTGAGCCTGGTGCGCACGGTGCTCCAGAGACTGCTGAAGGCGCAGCTGTATGCGAAGCTATCAAAATGCGAATTTCATCGGGAGCAGCTGGACTACCTCGGCTACTGGATACCCAGTCGGGGAATTGAGATGGACCCAGCGAAAGTAAAGGATGTTCTGGGCTGGGAAGCGCCACGAACCCGGAGGCAACTTCAAAGCTTCTTGGGGTTTGCGAACTTCTACGGACAGTTTATCCCGAACTTCGCCCAAATCGCCCTTCCCCTAACAGACTTGCTAAAAACCAAGGGCACTGGAAAAACCCCCAAGCCCAGCATGACACTTACGTGGACTGCAGAATGCCAGGGGGCATTTGAGGAGCTAAAACGGCGGTTCACAGCGGAGCCGATCCTGCGCCATCCCGACCCAGATCGGAGGTTTATCATACAAGTAGATGCGTCAGACGTGGCAACGGGGGCGGTCCTGCTCCAGCCCAGCCCGGAGGGGGCCATCCACCCATGCGCCTACGCCTCCTGCAAATTCACAGAGACAGAGAGAAGGTGGATGGTGTGGGAGAAAGAGGCGTACGCCGTAAAGTGGGCGCTAGCCACGTGGAGGCATCTATTGGAGGGGGCAGCTGAACCATTCGAGGTGTGGATGGACCACAAGAACCTCGAGGCCCTGAAGGCCCCACGTAAGCTATCCCCCAAACAGGCGCGGTGGTCCCAATACTTCGGGAGGTTCAGGTTCACCCTAAAACACATCCCCGGGAAGCGCAACTTCCTAGCAGACGGGTTGTCTCGCATGCCCCAGCACGCCAGCCTACGAGAGGAGATCGTGGACTCCATCATCCCTGCCAGCAGGCTGGCTGCAAAGGCGGTGACCCGGAGCCAGACCAAGGGGGAGCGACAGGACGCGGCGCCTGAGGTAAAGCAAGGGTTTGCGGAGGCGGCGGAGCGGGACGCTTGGCTCAAGCAAAACCGAGAAGCGCTAACCAGCCAAGAGGGTTTGTGGTGGCACGAAGGGAAGTTGTACGTGCCTGAGGGGTGCCGACGGGAGGTCATGGAAAGAGCCCACGACAGCCGGAACGCGGGGCATTACGGCTTCGTGAAGACGCTCCACTTAATTTGGTGGCAGTTCTGGTGGCCAACGCTCCGGAAGGACGTGGAGGCATACTCGGGGGGTTGCCCGGTGTGCGCGACGGCGAAAGGGGCCAAAGGCAAGCCTAGGGGGTTACTCCAGTCGGTAGCGGAGCGGACGGCCCATGGCAAGAGATCGCCATGGACTTCATAGTAGAGCTCCTGGAGAGTAAGGGGAAGACCGCCATTTGGGTGGTTACGGACTTATTCTCCAAACAAGCGCACTTTGTAGCATGCCGGCGAGTCCCCACGGTAGAGAGGTTGGCGAGGCTGTTCGTGCAACATATTTACTGGCTGCACGGCGTGCCCCGACGGGTCGTCAGCGATCGGGGTGGCAACTTCATCGCGCGGTTCTGGAGGGAGTTCCTGAAGCGGGTGGGGACGAAGCAAGCCCTTTCCTCCACGGTGCATCCGCAGACGGACGGAGCCACGGAACGCCTGAACGGGGGGCTCGAACAGTACCTGCACTGCTATGTGGGACACCAACAGGACGATTGGGCGGAGCTACTGCCATTCGCGGAAGTAGCATACAATAACGCCGTCCACAAGAGTACCGGCGTTTCTCCATTCAAAGTAGCCACCGGGAGAGACTTCGTCCCCATGCCGGAGTTGCCTCAGCCGGAATCCCAAATCAACTCCCTGGACACCTGGTTCGCCCAAATCGACGCCACCCGGCGAGCGGCGCACACGGCATTGCAAAGAGCCAAAGCCGATTACAAAAAACACGCGGACTGCAAGAGACTCCCCGAGGGGCAGTGGAAAGTGGGGGACCAGGTGTATTTGTCAACCAAAAACCTAAAGACGCACCAGACATCGAAAAAACTCAGCCCAAGGTTTGTGGGGCCGTTCCCCATCGCAGAGGTCATCAACCCAGTAACCGTCAGGCTGACGCTCCCGAAAAGCCTCGGGAAGATCCACCCGGTGTTCCACTGCAGCCTGCTAAAGCTGCACCAGCCAGGGAACGCCTGGCACAAGGCAGAGGGGGTGCCACCACCCATCATGGTTGGTGGGGAGCAGCATTTCAAGATCAACCAGATACTGGACTCCAGGAGGCACAAGGGGCAGGTCCAGCTCCTAGTGCAATGGAAACATTTTCCCAAGTCCCACAGCGAATGGGTAAGCAAAACCCACATAAGAGCGCCGGACCTAGTGTGGGACATTTACAATAAATACCCCGGGAAACCGAAATAAAGTCGGGGGGGGGAGTTGTCTTCAGGGGGGCGGTATGTCAGGATCGGTCAGCACGGGGCTTTGGGGAAGCTCACAGCCAGACCACGCGAACTCCACCGGCGGCAGCTAGCAAGGAAAAGAGGAACTGAAACCGCCGCTAATTAATGGGCCACCTGCGCCCAGCCAAACAGGAAGACCGCAGCGGAAGCTTTAACTATACACTGATAACGGCGCGAGCCAACAATGAACGGGGCCGCAGGCAGCGAAACAAGATCGCCGCGCAGCACAGAACCCTCGGGCTTGCACGTAACGGGGGGGGGGGGCAACCCAAGCCAGAGGGGACTGCCAAGCGAGGACAATGGACCCTGACCAAACCTGCCATCATGGACAATCAAGAGGGATTATTGGGGGGCCGATAATCCGCAGCGGTAACGCGATCGCGGGGCGGAAAAAGCACGGGAAGGGGGGAATATAATGAGTGATGCAATTGTACCAAGCCAGTTCTGGCTTTGCTTGTGACTGCTACGTTACGCATGAGTAAACCTCTTTTGTGAACCACACGTGTCACGAGAGTTTCTCTGTCGAACGGGGCAAACCTTACAGATCGCACTTACTAACATTTTGTCCAGAATCTTCTAGCAGTTATTCATTATAACATTGGCTCAAGCTCATGAACTAAAAAGATACATAAAGAGCCTGATTATTACCAATAATTACCCTTTCTATGACAAATCCTTCTCAATGTAAATGTGTCACTGGGGGTCAGTCAGCTGACTTGTCAGTGTACCTCCCCATCATCAAATTAAGAGTTTGCCCCCTTGATCCACAAATTCACTTTCAGGATTTCCAGCAAATGCCATTGTATTCTTACTGTAATCTGTTCCACTGTTGGTAAAGTCTGAATGGTTCTCTGGTATCTATAAAGATACCTTATCCAGCAACCGATTCATACTGTTAGCAATAAAAGTGGAAACTTCTAGGCAGCATTGTTTGTCATGAGAACTGAGATATTTAACTATACTATATCACTCAGTATATTTCAAGAGGGCTAGATGAACTAAGGATCCAGTTGCAGCTGTTTCCTCTTGAAGGCTTCTGTGTCAAACTGACCTTTTTAAGATAGACCCTTACCCTTCACAGCTCCTCTTTTCCAGTGGTAAAATGACTTATACAGACACACATAGGGCATGGTGAAAAATATACTGTGGAGTAAATAGGCCAAAGCAGAATTTTGACTGCAGGGTGCTCGTGGCTTTCTTATACAACTCAGAAAATTTCCTCCATTTCCTCTATCTTCCTCTCCCCTATTATAAAACCACTGCATCAAATCACGTAGAAAAGTAAAGGAAGTCCCCCAGAGTTCTTCAGCTCTGAACTGGACACGCCACCCTCTATTCTCCACCTACTGCTGGCACATTCATCTCTCAGACTAAAATTACTGTAACAAGTGCAAGAAAACACATCTATTTTGAAAGACTTCAGCCCTCTTCAACTATTACATTCCAGGTCCCCAACTTGAAGTTTTCATGACCTTACTACACCAATCTGAAGAATACCTCTTTATAAACAAGTCCCTGAGTTTTAGAAAACCTCTACGACTCAGGACCCAGGGATCCCGTTTTAACCATAATAGCCCTCCCCAAAACATGTTATGTTTGGAGAAATACAAGTGTAGGCAGGGTAGTGATCCAAATCCAGCAGGAGCTATTCCTTTTGGAAGGTTGCCTTTTCTACTTTTAAGTAGAGGCTTAGACGTAGCAGATGCTTAGGAATAGCACTGGGGGCTTTTCCTGGAGGGCAGAGCAGCGGGTCCAACACAATCCACCCTTTCTAAACTATCCTGGTGCCCTCAGTGGAAGGTTCTACCCCAGTGCCAGTGTTGAAGTAAGATTGCCATTCAGTGACATCTTTAAATGGATTAAAAGGAAGTCTCCTTTACCTCAGGCAGCTAAGCATTATGGGTTAGCACTGAGTGTTTATCTGACCAGGCCTGTTGCATCTCCTGATTGTGAAATGCGATTTCTAGAAGTGTAGTTTGATTCTTATGAACCATCTCCCTAAAAAATGCTTCCTTGCAAAAATATTTTATAGTGCTTCCTCCATTTGGTGCAAGCCAAAAATATATTAGAATTCACCCAATATTTTTAGTAAAGTTGGAATTAATTCAGCTTTTTCAGTATGGAACATTTCCCACTTAGGAACGTTAAACAATTTTGTAGTGCTTCTAATTTACATAATAAAATTGGCAGCACATCTTCTGCTATTAATTACATTTTTGCTTGCTATAAAACTTTCATTCCGGTTCATCTTAAAAATTAACTGTATAAATAAAATACTGATATTTTGTTGATAAGTTCTTATTAGTTACTGATTATAACTGAAACAAACAGGGAGCAGTTGGAAGAAAATGTTTAAGAAAGAAAGCAGGAATCCAGAATTTGGCTCCCATCCCTTTTAATTTCACCAAATTACTTTCCCGGACATTTTAATTACAGCCAGTATAGGCAGTACTTTAAATCTTTACAAAGAACTGCCATATGTTAGTCAAAATGAGTGATTTTACAGATGCTGATTAGATATACGTGTTAAGGTGTACAAACTGAAAGTAAAAAATGCATTGTACAAAGGGGTTGTGCTTTATTTTTTTGCTACAGATAATATGGCATGTAGACAATTTCTAGATGGGTAGCTCTTAGCACTAATAAATCAGTGCTCCACCACTATAAACTGCAAGCAGAATTGTAACTGACTTTCCACATATAACATTTTCCCCCCTGCATATTTTCCCTGCTGTGTTCTGTCCAACCCAGTGTGGCCATTTAAGAAAAATATTCCAGACAGTCTTTCAAGGCAAAAAGAAATACCGAGTGCTTATTCATTCAAGAACGTTTGTCATTTGCAGTCCAAATCTATATTTATATACCGTATATATTATATGATTTACCACCTGTTTTGAACTGTAACTGCCGATTAGAAGTGTTGAGGTGGAGGAAAAGTTGCTAAACTGGTGATGCTGACCATTTTTAAAACGAGCAACATAATGGCATCAACTTCTAGCACTCTTTCATTTAAGCAATATTTTTTTAAAAATAAAACAGTATATGGCTGTGGAAGCATTTTATTAAGATTGTGTTCTAACCAATGCTGAAGTCCATATCTAAAGAATCAGGGCAACGTGGCACATATTTTTATTCATCAGAGGCAGGGCAAATTTAGCTCATCTTGCCCCCAGTCAAAAATCTCCATAAAACACTGGCTCTGATCTGATGCTGTGAGTTCTCCTGCGCTGCAGATGGTGAGTCTGTTGCAGGTGAATCCAACAGGGAAATAGTGTCAAACCAAAATAAAACTCAGCAATGCTTGATCTCTCATTGGTGGTAGGGAGATAAAGAATACCTCACCGTCTTCAGTAGAGGTCTTCAGCCCTTCCATGCAAACCATAACTGGTTACCCCGATTGAAGCTCTGGGATAGGTTGTGAAATAGAAAGAGGGTGTCTTGTGGGTCCTGACTGATCAAAGCAAGGAGCCAACTGAAAAAGTGAGGAGAGGCAGGGAAAAATAAATCTTATTCAAAGATCAGTTTTAAAGGATTACTCTGAGCTTTAGGACTGATGGCAAAGAGATGAAGAACAACTACAACATGAGAAGGCTATAATGAATTTTCTTAGAATCGGAGTAGAGACTATGATATGATTGAGAGATTTTAGGGTCGCTGTCACTTGGATGGAGGAAACAATGAAGATGGGCTCTTGGAAGAATATCACCCCTTCTCCTTACATAAAAGTCCAGGTTGTTTCACTTCTGTCTAGACCATTGACTCCATGGCCAAATACTGCAGGTGGCTTTTGTAAGTTCAGGTAGGATCGTTTGTTTAGAGTGCTTTTAGAAAAAAAAAAATCTGGGAAGTAGGTTGTGTGGGAAGGATGAAAAGGAGCTTGGCTACATCCTAAAAACAGCTTTTTTGGTGCATAACCTGTAAGGTTTCCACCATCGTTCTAATGGGCTTTCTTCAGCAAGGAAACAAAACAAAACAAAACACGCCTAGGAAAACATGGGAGGATGACAAGTAGATGATTATGTGACTGAAGTTCCCCCTCAGAAGCCTTATAAGGGAGGATGATCCCACGTTCAGTGCCTCCTACTGTTGAAGACCCTGTAAAATTTAAGGGATCACGAACTTGGAAAATGAAATGGTAATCTCTGCATGTGTGTCTTGAGCTCAGGGAAATATTTCCTTTTAACAAGAAGAGAAGAAGCCTCTTTACAAAAGAACAACAGATTCTAAAATATGTTAATTCTTTTCACATTCACATATAAAATAAAATAAGGCACTGAAGAAATTATAACAAATTATCTTTTGCAGCCAATTTATACTACCTAGAATACTGTTTTTCTTACTGAAATAAGTTACCTTACAGCAACTTTATGATTGTTATCTTGTGATTAGAAAGCTGTCCTTTAAATGCCAGGCATCCTCTTTTACAGTGACATCAAATTCACAGCAAAGGTCACAGGGAGATTAGCTCGCTATGTTTAATTCAAAAAATGACATGTGTTAAGAATCTATATAGGAGACTAACAGTGTGATCAATCATCACACCATTAAATATAGATATAGATATAGATATAGATATAGATATAGATATAGATATAGATATAGATATAGATATAGATACACATACATACATGCATACATACACGCAGCACAGGTGCCTGTGGCAAAGAACCAGATGACGACTGAACCTTTCTTTCACAATGTTGTTAGAACACAGCCTTCCATTGTATTGGAAAGTCACAGGCTAATTTAGAAGGTACCCAAGAGAGAGCGTAATATTGTATGAGTTTTTCTCTAATGCCTTACTATTAACAGTAAGCACCTACCTTACTTTATTGCCAGGGCTGGCCATTGGGCAGTCATATGCAGTGGTGCCTACGTGGGCAGGTCAAAGAAGTGAAGGTGGAAGTCACGCCAGCACAGTCAAAGCCCCACCGCTTTGTACATGTGGGTGATGTCAATGCATGTACAAAAGGGATGAGGCTTTGATCACACTGCTGCAACTGCCATCTTGACCTTTTTTACCCTCCTTCATGTGGACACCATTAATCATATATGGATAACTAGTGTAGCCGCGGACACCATAGCAGTCCAGAAGAGAGAATTTCAGCCTTCACTTCATACCACCCTTTCAGTAAAACTATGCAGAAGGAAGAAGAATTAGGGGGAAACCACTTCCATTAGAACCAGTTTTTTTTAAAAAAATAATAATTTGTATCTACAATGCAAATTATTTTTGACTGATATTCTGGCTAGGGAAGGAAAGCTAAAATCTCCCTTGACTCTGCTGTTGGGCCAATAGCTATTTCTTTCTCTATTGTTTGTATTTTAGTTAATTTTGAATAAACAGGAGCATGAAATAAATCACCAATTTCTGTTATTTCCATAAGGTCTTCAGAACTTTAGGAAACATCTTGCTTCATCATCATCTGAGATTCTACTCCTGCTTCCTCTTTCTCATATCTTTTTGGTGTGGTACCTTTTCTATACAACAACTTGTCTTGCTTCTTATTCTTGTAATTAAGGCATGCAAGTCTTCATTTAAGAAAGCATTAGCTCTTAGATCACTTAGATTAGATTACTTAGATTACTAAAGCAACTCACTACCATGAAAAAATAAGGCTGGAGTTATTTAAACAATGGTCATTGTTTTAGTCATTTATTTTACTAGACTTATATTTTTGTTACCCTTTCCAACTTCACTTTTCATTTTGGTCTACTGCTATATTTTCTTCTTGTTTTTAATGTTTTTTATCTGCAACCATCCAAAGTCATTGGGAGTCAGGTGGCATATAAATTTTAATAATAACAGTAACAAGATATGCCATGCTAATAACCTTGGCCACCTTCTAGGATGTGGCCTCCCGAAGGTCCCCATAAAGTTCCTGCCAAATTTAATATTTTCTGTAACTAAAGGGGCTAATTATTAAGTACACAGGACATAATGATATTTAATTACATGCACTTAATTATAGCTTAATTCAACTCCATTCAGCTTTTGTTTTGTTTTTTTGGTGATCCTAGTTTTTGTTTTTTTGAGGTGGGTAACCTCCCATATGCCACTTAAAGGCCTGAAAAAGTTGCACATCCCAGTTGTAAAGGAGTAGTTGTTATTATGATTACTTTTCTGTGCATTTATTATTTGAATTTATTCCTTTTTCAGTTAGATAGAATACTTTAAATAAACATTATAAGCCCCCATTTGGATTTAGGAATGAGGTGTATTTTTCAGAAGCTAAACAGCAACTGGCACAGTGCAATCTTCTTTCTATCTATTTAGAAGGATGTAAACAGGATTGGAGACCAAGATGATGTGTGTGAAATTAACATTAAACTGAATGGAACGGATTGATAAGGAGGTGTGGATAGCTACACCGTTGTTCCTTCAAAAGGTTGGAAATACAGTACATCCCCTCTATGCTCCAACTGCAGTTAAGTCATGGGGAGCATAGAATGCACAATAGAAGAGGGTGTTCAAGGATAAATCATTTTTTACTACAGGTGGTGATGTCTGCTGCTGAAGTTCTCAGGTATGCTCTTGGAAATGACATGCTGCTTTCAGATAGTTGGTAACTTCTTTACTGACTTTTGCTGATTGTACCTAATGACAGGAAGGGACTATGCACAGTCCTGGTTGGTAGAGTTCAAACTGAGAAAGAGAGTTCTATCTTCAGGGCAGGATTCTATTTCTCTTAAATCTTTACCTCTTATCCTGGGGATTAGGAGCAACCAGAAGCTAATAGGACCTCCTAGTAGAGGTTTCAGTGAGTTGCTATAAAATGCCAAGGATTTCTGCCTCCCAGTTGTTTAACAAAAGTAAAAGCAATAATTACACTGTTGAAATGAAGAAAAGCCCAACTGGGTTTTTATGTGAAAGATTATGGAGCTCAATTCTGATACTGAAACAAATTCTCAGTCTTCCGAACAGCAGTTCCCTGTTCCTTAATTTTGTACCTGCCCTGGACCTGACTTGAGGTTCTAAGGGCAAAAAGGAGACTCCAGGAACCTGAATTCTCCCCACTTCTTTGAAAACACTTTTTTGATTTTTTTTCCAGATAGCAACAATATTTGAACTCTACCAACCAGGACTGTGCATAGTCCAGAGGTCAGAAAAATGATGTATTTGTTGACCAATAGAACATGGTCCAGTAAAAGATATAATTAGACCCAGCAACAGATAGGATGCAAGTATTACATAACACTTAGGTCTTAGCTTTTTGCTGAGAGTGAAGACTCATCAAACATACTTATTGGAACCTTCTCTCTATTATAGCTAATGTGATCTCCTATCAGCACCATAATGCTGCCACTTGGTCACGTTTTCCAGAACTCAAGCTCTTTACCAGAATATCTTAAACTGATCACGTTGTACCTACATTTGGGAAATGGAGGAATTTTATTCTATTTTTTTACAGATGCATTGGACTGACTAACTGTAAGCTAAATTAGGATCCCTATTCCTAGTGGGCAGCCCAACCACAGAAGGCAAAATTATGCTTTTCAACAACAGTTAAATAGGTTTATTGATTCAACATTTGAATATTGTTGCTGTTTCCATGCACCTCTCCATTCCAGCGTAGACTGCCCAGAGATATCCACAGATAATCATGTTGCTTTTGCAGTGGAGTAAACAAGGAGGCATTTGTGTCCTAACTGGGGCTGCTAAGATTGTGTTCTGTTGTCCTGCTGTTCTTGGGATACTGTATGCCCAGGTTAATGTAGGAGTGTGTAGGAATGTGCTGTAGGAGAAGGGGAGGTCAACTCAGAATCATAATTTTTCATCCATTCATGCCTCTGTTTTGCATAGCATTCCTACTCCTGTGGTGCCTGGATGAATATAAATTGCATTGGAGAGTCAGGCCACAGTATTCCTTACCTTGAGCAGAGCCTTATTTGAGCAGAATTGCAATAAATCCTGTGGCACAATGCATGTCTTCCCCAGTTCAATTCAGCACATTATACCCAATATCTGTTTGGAACCTAACATCTAGACCTTGCTTGCTTGCTTGCTTGCTTGCTTGCTTGCTTGCTTGCTTGCTTGCTTGCTTGCTTATCTATCTATCTATCTATCTATCTATCTATCTATCTATCTATCTATCTATCTATCTATCTATCTATCTATCTATCTATCCTGTATGCCACCACAGTCACAAGACTCTTGGTGGCTCATAGGACAAAGAATACAGTAAAATGGCACAGCATGAAACTAAGACAAATAAAACCCCAGCACAACATAACAGCCTCAGCTTTTTCTGGAAGGTGGACAATGTTTGAGACAAATGAATCTCCAGCAGGGGGTCATTCCAGAGGGCCAGCCCCATCCTAAAAATATACGTCACTTACCTTTATGTGGACTGTAGTTCACTCTTTCCTGTCCAGCTCTCACTCATGCATCCTTCACATCCTTCACAACTTGTAAAAGTTACTTTGGTTTACTTAGTGATTGTTCAGCCACAGGTTATAGACATAACCCCCTCCCAAAAAATCAGATTTATAATCCTGAATTTCCTACGTAACTGTTGCTACCGAAGAATGATTAAAATGGAAAGACTTATAAAGTAATTTTACCCCAAGTGCAGGTCTAAGAAGAACAGATGAGCAATCAGGCTCCCCGCCCATAGAGGTGAAACCCAGGGAAGATGTTAGGAGGTAGATGCGTTGTTGGAGGGAAAGCTAAATGAGAAGTTGAATTAATTAGCTTTTTCTCCTCCCTCTTTGTATACGTCTTGGAAAAACAAGGTGATGAATTATGACCATTTGCAGTTAGTGAGAGTTTCTGATCACTGGATTTCATTTCTCAGGTCCTCCCAGCCATTCTATGACCACCTTTGATATAATAGTGGTGTCCTGGGATGAAATGTCTTTTTGTTCATTCTGGCATTACTTTCATTAGTCATATTTGAAAACTCCAACCCTACTTGCCTGTGACATTGCAACACTAGTATGAAAAGGCAGAACTTGTATTGTGATATCACAATGCTTCCCCCCCCACCCCCATTTTGGTATCTTTATGGGTAGATGTACATATATGTGCTTATATGATGTTGGATGTTAACCATTGATCAGTATGTTTCTTTTTGTATTCTGGGGAAATGTTAGAAAATAAACATTTCTATTTAAGCTGTCATAAAATATATATTAAATAAAAATGAGTTGTGTAAAGTAAGCACTAAGATACTTTAACGTCAAAGACATTAGGGGCATATAAGTTTAACATTCTCAATAATTAGCAAGAGTCTCAAAGTTTAAAAACAGAATACAAAAGAAAATCCTCAGTCATAGAAAATTAGTGGCTATAATTATGATAATGGAACTTGCCATAATTATAGAATGCTATGGTTTGTGAATGATATAGGTCTTGCTGAATTCTTAGCTACATCTCTTAAATTGAGCAAGACTGTGACTATACATTTTGAGCCCATTCTTGCCATTGACAAAACAGAACAAGATTCAGAGAGCAATTCTAGGCTGCTTTTTAGATAAAGGCAACCAGAATAAGACATAATTGCTATAATGATGGTTATTATATTGTTGGGGTCCTGTAGATAGCCTCTGTTTTATTGCCCTGTCAGCTTCCTTTGTGCTCTCTGTTTCCCAATTGCTTTTCCGTTTTGCTGAAATGTCTATAGCAAATACACTGTTAGGAGACAGCTGTCAATAAAACACATGATGTGTTTGCTAAAAATAAACTATTAAAAGGGCATACGTGAATGTTTCTGGTAGGCACTAAATTATTCTCTGCAAGCAGGTTATGCATATGGAAGTTTTCCATTTTTATGCTTCCTCCTTGTTGCAGCATACAAAAGCACATTGAATAAAATGTAAATTGGTTTGTATTTTTGTTTTGCACATAACTTTCCCTCCTCCCAAATCTCTTAGGTGATAATGTAGAAAATAAGGAAATCTTAATCACACAAAAAAATCTTTTATTTATGTGTTGAAATGACAGTTTCCTTATTGACTGATTATGTGTCATCAAGTCAGTGTTGACTCTTAGTGACCATATATACTTTCTCCAGGATGATCGATCCCCAATTTGGCCCTTTAGATATTCTGACAGTACACCCATTTCTATTGTAATTAATTCCATTCACCCGGCTGCTGGTCATTCTTTTCTCTTCTTTCCTTCCACCTTTCCCAGCATTATAGATTTCTCAAGACAGCTAGGTCTTTGCATGGTGTCCAAAAGTTGATAATTTGAACCTGGTAATTTGTGCATCTGGCACTATATTGTTAGTCACTTTATCTTGTCCAGCCATGTGGTTTTCTTGGTAACATACAGGAGTGGTTTTCCATTACCTTGTCCCACATATTATGAAATGATACCTTTGCAGTTACTAAAGTGATGATCTGCCTCCAACATCTTCTTGTGTCCCTGCTGCTTTAGCTGGGCAACTGGGATGACGTTCACACCAAGGGTGACCTTGCTGGAAGTTTAATATTCTTGGCATACATTCCTGGTGTTCTTCGTTCATCCCACCTAGGAACACCCCCTTGGTGGGGTAGTATAACAAGATATGAGAGAGTTCCCTTATAGTATTTCTGAATAAATATTTGCCTGAAAGGCACAGCTGATAATACTGTTTATCTTGGTAAAATACATAATAATCCAATATACAAGTGGTCATTTCATTAATCATTTGGAAAATCCATCTAACTATCTTTGGATATTGAGGTATATTAATAAATAAACCCCTCATATTATTTGAATAATTTCTCTATATTGATTATACTTCTAAAGAAATATTTTCTAGCATCAATCAAAAGTCCATAAAAATTGCACTGTCCTTCTTCTTTTACTTAGATTTTAAACCTAGATTTTAAGGACATAGCCATTTACGTGCAGTTACCAGAAAGGAGAATCCCTCCATTTTACTTTCTCCACTCCTATATAGGGTGAAACTGATTATCGTAGCATACCGTATATGACTTCTTGGATTGCATACATATATATGTCATCCAAATATTTTTCGCATGTCAGTTAGTGGGTACTGAATATATCTCTGTAGGGAGGTAACCATCTAGCTGGAGCAAGGCATGCTGTTTTCCTCCCCTTCTTCTCAGCTAGAATGCTTTCCATGGTGCAACTGGTGATAAATAGCACTATGTGAGAAAAGACAAGCCAGCAGCAGGAGAAACAGATTCTGATATACCTTGTTACTACAGAACCAGTCCATTTTGGTCATGCCCGACAATGACAGAGGCAAATGAAGCAACAGTGCCCCCCCCCCCAAGTGAAGAAACATACACATTCTCATTGCCAGAATACCAACTATCTGTCTTTGACTTTCTGTAGTGGCTTAATAATTAAGTTTCATAGCTGTGAGGCTTAACCAGTCACCTCATTTACATGGGAGGTTTATTCCCTATTTTGCTACATTGCACACATAGACAATGAGTTTTAAGCAATTCATCAGAGAAGACAGGGACCTTGCCCAGGCAGCCAGACTTCCCATACAGCACTGAGATGATTTCATGGTCTCTCCTTCCAGCCCAGGGGCAACTGAAGAACCGTGTTCCTTTGATCCTTACCCCAGATAAAATACTTCCCTTTGTTCACAGTTATCCCCTAAAGTATCACCCCCTTTCACAACTCAGAATTAGAACTTTCAAAATCAGCAAAGGTTTTGATTGACACCTGTTTAAAATATCGAAAGTTGCTATGTGCCGAGGACCCAGCTAAGGTTTGTTTTTGTTTTGTAGAAGTTGAAGGAAATTAAATGTTTGAACTCTGTTGAAAACTAATTTCATTTCCTGTCTTCCATTTAATGACAATGGAAAACAACTAAAGATGTGTCCACAGAAACAGATTCTTATGTTCAAGAAGAGATGCATAATACACACTTTGGGGGAAGAAAAAAATAAATTGTGCACTGAAAATGGCTACATAAGCATGACAATGAACATGCCTTCATAATGTGAAAATGTAAAATGATGGGATTAAAAACCTCCAATTGCAACCACAATTTTTTTTAAACAGGTGCCATAGAATGCAAACTTACTTCTCTTTCAGTTCTACTATTATGTATAGATTGTTAAAATCCTAGTAGAAAAGGCAACAATTGGACCATTGAAAAGGGAATGTTATAACCACTTCCTCTTCCCCTGGATTTCAATCAATGTCCCTAGCTGCAACCAAGTAAATGAAACGAAAAGAACTACCTGTGAATTCCAAACGTCCAATATTTCACTCAGTATTGCCCTGACTAATAAAACATAGAGTACTCAGCCTGTGGCATGGAGGAATCACCATCAGTTCCCTCATTGCCAGTAGAACAGCTCATAAGGATTCAACCTGGAAAATGAGAGGAAAACTGGTATCTACATTAAGAATTGGTGGCCTTTTCCAGTGGCTATTTCTTCAACTTCTGCATAAGGTTTCAGTTGTGATTTGCAAATTACACTCTGGTGCGCATACGCATCTTCTGAGGGATGTTTGGTTGTTGTAGACAGACAAAGAAGAAAAGGGAGATAGTAATTAATAATGGGGGGGGGGAGCTGCAGTTCTCCTTTCTGCTAATGAAAATGTCAGGGTACAGAGAATCCCAAGAGAATTTTCAAAGAATCTGAGAAGATAAGAGAGTATTCCTATGATTCTTTATGACTGCTACTTCATAAAAGGGCTCCCTTTGTGCAAATTGCCCCATACTTTAGATGTCTAATTTGTGCTTTCTCATGGTTTGGGACATACAGAAGCAAAGGCCTATATCTGAACTCAGTATATCTTAGAAAGCTGACTTGCCCCCATCTTTCCCACTAGCTCTCAAATTAGGATAAGGTTATGGGTTTTTTTATTTAATAAATCTGTGTTTAATGGCATACCATATACTCTTTTTCTTCATTTTTTCTTCACTAGAGAATTTTGTATCAATGGATCAAAAGGCTTCAGTGTTGTAGTCTTTGGGCTAAGGAACTAATCTTCATGTAGCGATGATCTGAGTTTGATTCTCCTCTACCAGAATCTGCCAATAGATGTATTCTTTGCTACCAGGGAATCAGTGTGCTGTTTGTTCAAGTATTTTTAGTTAAGATGATTTTACAGCACAAATATAATGCTTGTTTTCGCATCTTCATACTTTATGACTGTGATTTTTCTTAGTGGCTTTGTCACCCTTGTCTTCAAATTTCACTTGCAAAGAACTCTGAGATACTGAACTGCTTTTGAAAAACTGAAATAATTTTTATTTTTTATAAAAATACCCCAAATTTGTATTCAAGCTTCTTTACTAATGCAAAACTAATCAATCTGGAATTAATAATCTCAAATGAACCATTATATTTCCCTAGGGTTTCTCTTTAGGATTTTTCTGTTCAGATTTACTTCCACTGCAAAAACTCTCAAAAAGAGAAGTCTTTGACAGCTGGCATATTGATACTTAAAGTTGTCAGCTTTAAGTATCAAAGTGGCATATCCTGTCCAATCATTTCTTGTAATTCATTATTCTTGACTGTTGTCAGATTGATTCCCTTTCTGGGAGGTGCTTTATTCCTTAACTTCCTCAACCTTGCCACTTCCTCACTATTTTTTCCCTTCCAGTTGCATTTCTCGAAGGCCTTGTTCTGCCTCTTGCTTTTGTTAGTCAAGTTGGATTATTTTCATGTCATTCGCTGCCTCAGATTCCAGTTCATAGAAAAGAGGTTCCTTCTTTTTACATGAAAGAGGAGGAATTTTGGGTCCTCCCCCTCCCCCACTTTTATTTATTGGGTTGTTTGTTTGTTTTAAGGCAAAGCAATGAATGAGTTTTTAATTCTATTTTTGCTCTATTGGAAAAATGATAGTAATATTTAGGAACCATCCCAGTGTTTTCTTATGAGAATGCGTGGACCGATGATGTGTATTGCATTGCTAAGTTATTTGTATTTATGTTGATGTCATCTTTATTTAATGATCCCTAGATAAACTACTGATTGGCACTAAAACAACAATGAATTCCTGCTTGCCTATCACCAATGTGACTCCAGTCTGACTTTCCTTCTGTGTTTTTGAAATACGTTTGTCTATACATGTGTGTGCTACCATCCTCTTCCTCATGCACTCGTCTATTGCAAAGTTCTGTGAAAGATATAAAGTCTAAGATCGCAACCTAGGTGACAATTCTTGCTAAGGCATTATGAATTGGAAAGGTTCACAATAAATGTAGTGTAACAGCTTCAATATTGCCATGATTACATTTTCACGCTCACATTTTCCAATTCATTTTTACCCAATGAACTTGGAAGACCTTATATATAAGGTCGGAACTAAAGCTGATGTCCTGAACATGCACTTTCTCCTATTTGCAAATATGGTAGCTGCACTTGGCCCTCTCTGCCGGGTTGAAACTGTAGGTGGAAAAAAATGTTAAACTATTCTTCCCTACGTGGAACTTTCTGTGTTTATGTCAGAAAATGCAACTTAGGTTAGCTGGTTAGAGAGATGGAGAAAAAGCATTTCAAAGAGACCCTGCCTTAATTAACTGACTGTAGCCAAGGAGGGAAAATTCTATTACAGCTTTCAAGATTCTGCATTAAAGAATTAATACAGAATGCATTAAAGAAATCCATTATGTTTTTGCTTCCATTGTCTTTATTCCTAAGTTAGCTACACATCCTGTGTATGAAATCCAAATTTGAACTAGATAATTATTACTCCTACCCATTCATTTAAATTTAATCTCTTGACAAATTTGGAAATCTATATTTAAATATACCAAAACAATGTACATTTTCTGACAGTATATGAGCAAAGATAGGTTTAGGGAAGTGAGGAAACTATCTTAAACACAAATGAATTTGGCTATGCCTTTCTGCACATTTGATTTTTCATCCCCAGTTTTAAAAAACAATATTACCAAAGGGCAATGATTCTTCTGAAGACAACAAAAACACACTAATTAGTTAAAGTTATACAATGTTATTGAACTAGACTACTTCAAAGATTAACCTAAGGCTTATATTGCCTTTCTGTTGTCAGGATCCTTGGTGGTAATAACAAAATGACCCCACTTTCCAACCATCCAGGTCAATTCTGAGTTTCAATTTGGAGAGAGTTTCAGGGAGTTATACACTCTAATACACACTTACACACACATTAGCTGTGTGCTATCCTGGTGATATACAGATCTGTCTATTGAGTGTTCTTATACACTCTTTCAAGGTGTGTAACTTTAGTGCCTGGCCAATATAAATAGTAAATTTCCAAATTATCCTTAAATTCTCTAAATTATATCATCATGCACACATACATGTCTGAAGGTCATACAATATAGGAGAAGTGAGGCTTCAAGAAAAGCTTCAGAAATCAAGAGAAAATCTGGGCAGTTTCAACTGTTCCATGCCACTTACATTGTCCTTGAAATATATGCATTTGCCATTATTTTCCACTGTAGGACGGTGTTTTTGGAAGAGAGGCCCTTTATTTCTGAAGGTTTTCTTTATTTTTTGCCTAAGAAGAAGCATACCCCATTAAACAGTGTGTTTTGCACACCCGGACACCCAGAAGAATTTTTAGCCATCCTTCTTGAAAAATAACTAGTTCTTCTGGGAGGGTATCAATGGAAAGCGTAAAGGAAGAAAAACTAAACTAATTCCAAGGCAGAAAGGTGTCCTTTCCAAGATCAGCTGCCCCACCCTTGGCAGAAGAAGCAGCATCACAAGTGGGCAGGATTGCAGAAGTTGAGGCATGTCTGAGGGCTCAGAGTTCACTCGCACAACCAGCTTACTTTGCTCAAGGCTCCTTTGTGTTGTGGAGCAATAACAAGAGGCCAATTAAGTTACCGCAAACTGATGCTAAAGGAGTAGGAGCAGCAAAGGTGGCGTAGGATGCACTTTATATTTTTAAAACTTAGAATGGTGGGTGGGGAGACCAGTTACCTTATTGGGGAGGGGCCACTGATAAAGGGGAAGACAGATACGTGTGTGTGTGAGGGAGAAGGTGGGAGGAAGTGAGAGATCAAGCTTTCCTCCATCCCCCACTTTTTCAAACAAAATCAAACAACTGATTCACACACCCGGGTCCAAATTGGCTGGATAATGCCCCTACTATTGTTGAATAATTTGGCATAGTTGTGTGCCATAACAATGACTCAGGGAATAAAGACTCCAACTCACAATGGGAAGGTTTAACACAACGCTTCTTTGTCCATTCGATAATATGGCAGGAAGCTAGCAAAGCTGTTCTATAAACATAGCATTTCACTCTTACAGTGTTCGTATAAGGATCTTCATGATCATCAAGTCTTGTTCTCATATACATAGCAACTCAAGGGAAAATAGCCAAAAGTCAGCTGCAACCCACAGCCAGAAAAATATCTGCAGTATCCGGAATAGGCCAAAGAGACTGGGTGAGGGGGATAGATGGAAGGAGAAGAATGTGATTCTTGGTCTATCATCAGTTTTCTCCAGCCAGCCTTCTAGGACTTATTGGGGTTGCAGCCCAAACATTTCCAGAAAGCACAAGATTGGAACAGACTGGTCAGCGTGAAACATATCCTCATTATTGCATGCCTTTTTATCCTAGAAGGAAGTTTAACTTGTTTACTTTTATCTTAGAAGTAAGTTTCACTTGTTTTTGAGGTATGTGGCTCTTTTGTCCTCTAGGGGAAAGTCTCCTAGGCTCCCCTAGATCAAATCTGATATGCTTTGAAGAATTGTTATGCTCTTCTACATGATGTCCTTTTTTTCCATCAAAGCCTTGGCCTCCTTCTGAATAATTCTACAGTACTTTTCAGTGTCTGTTAATGTTAATTATTATTATTGATAATATTAATGCAATAATATTAATGGGTTATTAAAATAAGCCACACCAGTCATCTTAGTGGGTCCTCTGCACTTAAGTGCATGGTTTGTATACTCAGTAATACAGTGGAAATTGTACTGCTTTAATTTCACTGGATTTGGTTCAATAATTACCCATCCAGCTTTCCATGGACAGTTAATGTAGCTCATTACCACTTGTAATGAGAGAGGGAGAAAGAGAGAGAGAGAAGAGAAAGAAAAAGAGAAAGAAAAAGAAAAAGAAAAGCTGCCTCTGCTTCATTTCATCTCAGAATTAAGGGTTTGTTTATTTCACAAAATTTATATGCCACCCGAATCATAGAGTGTGGCCTGCATGACACAGCTGGCATTTTAAGTTATATGAACCTACTGTCCTGCAAAATGCTAAATATTTCATAGGTTTATAACATTTTATCTGGCAGATTATTTCCATACCATGCTAGGACAGAAGAAAGATACATGCTGGAGGGAAAGGGAAATGCAAAGGAAATGTATTTATTCATGTAGCTCCTCGGGGAAACCTAAGAGGTTTTTTTGCTTTGAATTCACACAGTTCAATACACCACCCAGTGGAGTTTCAATATATAATGTGAAAGGTAGGCTAGGCCTGAATGGACTAAGATCGCATAACTTGTCATGTACTGAGCTGAATATAGCCCCACAGTATGTATGTAAGGCAGATTAACCCAAGTTTTATAGTCCTCCGTGGACTACAAAATAGAGGAGTTGTCAGATCCTTGGCAGGGGACAGTAAATGGCTGCTGGACTCCTTCTTCTGCATAGGATAAAAATGGTTTAGACCTATTGTAATGACAAGTTTAATGAAGTGGTCTGTAGTCCACAAAAGTTCATGCTGCAAAAAAAAAAAAAGGTTACTCTGTCAAATGCCACAAATTTCTGGGTTGGTTTTGGTGCACCTGATTAATAGACTATCCCTCTGGAATCCTTTCCATCCATTGTTTGTTAAAAGGCTGCACGTTGATGCTAATCAATTCATGTATTATTTTAGATGACATAAATGACATTAAAGCAATACCCTAAACTTTCTGTCAGTCTGAGGAGGCTCCCCCACAAGAGATAACATCCTGCAGATGAATTAACTCATTTGTTTCGTTGGCAGATATATGTCAAATTACTTTGATTGGATCTACCAGCCTTTGTTGAATTAGTAGAGACTATGATATAAAAACTTAAATTTCAGTTAGTTCTATATACAAGTAGTCCTCAAAGTACTGACTGCCTCTTTCAGTGACTGTTCAGAATTACAACAGCACTGGAAAAGTAGGTTTACAACTGGTCCTCAAACTTGAGGCCATCACAGCATCCCGCAGTCACGTGATTGCATTTGGGACTTCACAGCCAGCTTCCAACAAGCAAAGTCAATGGGGAAGCCAGCAGGAGGTTGCAAGTTGTGGTCACGTGATATCATGCTTAACAACTTACGGTGATTCACTTAATGACCATAGTAGAACTGACATCATAAGTCTGGCACAGACATATGACATTTCACTTAACAACCATATCACTTAGCAACTGAGTTGCCAGTTCCAGTTGAAGTTGGTAAGTGAGGACTGCCTATAGCCAGCACTGGATTTTGGAAAACAGTCCCTGAATCTTAATGGCAGGTTGACCCAATTACTGAAAGAGTGCCTACAAAATGGTTGTGTCCTACCCCAGCAGGAGCCACTTTCTGCCAGATCCTTTGAGTTGCAGTCACAATCATCCTGGAGCTCTCTTCCATGAGAGTGCTGAGACCTTATGACTGATCATGAGAAGATGTTCACTATAGTAGCATTCATGCTCTGAAATTCTCTTTCCAAGGAGATCTATCAGGCCATATCCCTTTCCCAAATGAAAAGGAGGTTCTTGCTGAGAGCATTCACTCCAATAGCTGTGGCAACAATTCTCATGCTGCTTTGTACATCACTCTCTGTTGTTGCCTTCTCCTCCATGTTCATTTTAGTGTGACAATATCATTGCTTAATGTTTGTACATTGGTATTTGGGGGTTTTATTTTGTTATAAGTATCTTTGAGTTCTTTTCTCGTGAAGCTTTACCCCCAGGCGAGATAGTCATACTGACTGTGGATGATAGACTCATAATTCAGTACCTCTGGAAGGGAGCACCTGGTTGGGGTAGATTTCTATGCCCATTTAGCTGAAAGTAAAGGCATTTAATTAAATGAGATTAACTTATGAATAAACATGTAGATATTTGCAGCATAAAGAGAAAAATTGGGTTGTTTCTGTTCCAAAAAGGTCTATTTATATGACTGAGTCTAGGTCCATCTCAGTAGGTTTGTTGCATAAGTCTAAACATGATTTTAAAGAATCTTGTCTTTCCCTTTTGTATACCCCCTTGTTCACCTCCTGAACAAGATAACTCTTTACTGGAATATCTGAAACTCTTTTCTCACATACCAGACTCAGGTCTTAGAGATACTAGAGGGACTTCTGGAATGAAGATAATGTCCAGCTTGGTTGGGAACCATACATTCCTATAGAGGGAAGCAATGTGCCAATATCCACACAAAGGTGTAGAGAGTGCATATATCGAGATAACTGCATAATTACATAGCTTCTGAACTTTTAGGTACATATCACCACATATTTTTACTGCTATTAATTTAAATGTTGATGCCTACTTCTAGTTACAGTTGACTTCCCACCACCCTTCTGATCATGCTAATCTGAGATATTTTGCTGAATAGGCCCTTAGCATATAAATAAAAAGGCTGGACAAAAGCCCAGCATTGTGTGACTGAATAATAGACTTTAAAGTGAGCTTGCAGACCACACTGACACTGAATATTCAAGTGTATTCAAGACATACTTATTGAACAGATCATTATGATGCTTACATCTAGGGTTTGGATCCATTATGCGGTGGTAGGCCCCGCTGACCACATGTGCATTACAACTGTGTAACCAGTTTGAATTCCTGTGAATCACTGTTTCCTCTTATGGAAGCCCTTACTATGGAAAGTGATATATGTATTCAAAAATGCTATAAGTAAGAACCCCTTTCTATACCTTGCTAGTACAGTATAGTGAAATCCAGACATATATACCTTTGAAACCTGATAAAACCAACAATTGGAAAAGGAGGCAACCCATTCTAGGTTTGCCCAAGCAATACTAGCAAAAGCATTTGTAATCCTAGGGCCTATGCACGAGAAAATCAATGGTCAGGAAGCAGCTCTTAACCTAGTGCTTCTCAATTCCCTTCTGCTTCTGCTTCCCACCTTAAAACCTGATCCCCTACCAAACTGAAGGAATCAAAACTAATGTAAAAACAACTAGGAATGATCTTTCCTCTGACATGCTCATAGCAACACACATACATGCTTCCCCATAAGTGCTCCTGATTCTTGAATTCATGTTATATGGAATATGCCATTTTTAATGTGACAAAAGGAAAATACTACTAATTTTTGAAGAGTAACCAGGCTGTGTGTAATTAATTGCATGTAAATGACATAACCACTCAGCTCAAATTTCTGCCTTCTTTTTCATCCTGGCCCTGTTTTTGGAATGCAGCCCTACTGTAGCATGTGACTCAAAGGCAACATGCAACTTATGGCCCTAAAAAAATAGTGTTTCCATTCTGTTTTACCTATGAATAAAAAATGTTTCTTAAGTTTCATAATGTATACCTTACACATTATCTGTTGTGCCTTTTACAGTAACTATTAAACACAAGACAGTCCCCATTTTGGAGAGAGAAATTCTATTATAATGTTTGTGAAACGGCAAACCCCTGAAGTTGGATTCATTTCAAAGAGTATTTGGCCAACTTTAATGTTGAGAAGAAATTAACTTGCATTCCACTAAACTGACATTTAGAGGCATAAGTGCCCTATTCCTAAAATTTGTCATTACAGGTAGGCCTTGCTTACCAACCACAACTGGGACCAGCGCTGTGGTTGCTGAGCAAAATATCATATGATTGTGCCAGACTTATGACCTCACTTCCACTTCCATCATTATGTGAATCACCACGGTTGTTAAGCAAGACATCATGTGACCACAACCTGCAATTTCACTTCTGTGTTCTCTATTAATTCTGCTTGTTGGAAGCCGGTTGTGAAGCACTCAAATGGCAGTCACATGACTGCGGGATGCTGCAACGGTGGTAAATGTGTGCTGGTTGTGAAGTGCCCAAATGGCAATCATGGAACTGCAGGATATTGTGACAGTCATAAATGCGAGGATTGGTTATAAAGCTGGGTTTTTTTCAACCATTGTAACGTCAAAAGGTCATGAAACAAGGCAGTCAGTGAGTGAGGATATGCTCCTGTTATGTTTGATTTCTATTGTGAATTTTAAATCATATTGTTATCTGTAGTGGAAACCACAATTTAAAATTCACAATATTTTTTTTCTATATGGTCTGTCTAGTGTGCCTGAACAAAATAAGTAAACAAACAGCTAGATTTGGTAAGCTACTAACAAACTCCACCTATACCCTCATAATTTTTTTAGGATAGGAATATTCAATGTAGTGCTCTCGAGCTGTTTTGGACAAGCTGCCTTTGGTCTCAGTCAGCAGAGCAATGATAAAGGAATGAGAGAGTTGCAGTCTAAACAATCCATTTTGTTTCTTCGGTTGTGGAGAGAGGCAACAGGAAGGGAAGGGAAATGGTATGTAAGAGAAAGTGAGCCAAGTCAGCTCACACAACATTAGATTTTGCCCAATAAGTTGACTGAAGCATTAAAATTGAATTTTGCACCATGACTGCGAGGAGTCAAATTTGTAGGAGACTTCAATTATTCATCTTTAGAAAAGATGTAAAAAGGTAGAATTAAAGACTTCAGAGATCTGTTACAGAAGAGGAGAGAATCCTTAATTACCAGCCCAGGATCGACATACTGTACAAAACCAGCATTATCAAGAAAAACATGCTAGCGTAAATCTTTTCAAATTCAAAGCAGAGTACAAGTATGGTCTCACCATTTAGTTAGGTTGAGTAGGCTTTTTCTTTACCTTTTTGAAGCAAAGACAATTTTTTTCTGCAGTATACATAAACTGGGTTATAATGTCAGATGGTAATGTCATACAGTTTTAAAGAATCACTTAGCATTCAATTTATGGTCTGTTAGGTTTCTCAATGAGAAGCTAAATGCATGGTAAGATCAATATAAAACCAGGTGAATTGAACTTAAGAAAAAAGAAAAGAAAACGGCCAGACTTTAGGCACAGTAAATGTCCCAAGAGGAATTGCACCCACAGACTTTCCTGCTCTCTTTCATGTACACGTCTTCCAATCCAGAAGTGGAGCTTGGGAGAGAAAAATGTAAGGGACAGGTTGTGGGATAAGTGCAAGGATAACTTCAGTTAAATTGCAGATCACTAAATCTTAAAGTTTGTATATGTTTCTCTCTATTTACAGTGCAATCACACTTTGTGACATATAGATAACAAAAATTAATGATAAATGTAAGCAATGAAATTTAGTGAAATTTAATTGACATATAGATAAACAGTTAAAAAATACAAAACACTGTGTTTTTTATACAGAGTTAATTCTTTTCTTTCCATAAAGTGTTTTCCATCTCTGTTAACCTGGAAAAAAAACCTTTGCTTTTTTTTTTTTTAATAAAATTATAGCTGTTGCAAATGTCTGTCCTTCCTTCCTTCCTTCCTTCCTTCCTTCCTTCCTTCCTTCCTTCCTTCCTTCCTTCCTTCCTTCCTTTTTCTATACATATCCCTAAATTTCACTAGCCATTAAGTATAACTGGCATATACTGTACCTTCAAAACCAGGAATAGCCTAGCTATTGAAGAAAGCTGTACGAAGGCAATTCCATCTCAAGATCTTTGAAAAGTTGGGGGCGGGGGGCTCACAACTAGAATACTTGGTTTCCACTCTCTTTTTAATAACACCAAAGAAGAGCTACTGCAAATAATCTCAGTGAACATGCCAAGTGTCCCAAACCAACTGGATCTGAAAAGTGATTATGCTATGGAAGACACCCAATGCACTTTATTATTTTTATTATTTATTTATTCTTTTATTATCTTTATTATTCTTTTCCAAAGTATATGGTACCTAAATTACATTATTAATGAAATTATAATAAACATCAGGAAAGATGAAAAGGGTTAGACAGAAATGGAAGCAAGTCTTGGAAGAGAAATTTGGAGACAAAATTTGGGGGGTGGGATGGGGAAGTGGGAGGAGGGATTCCAGACCAAAACTGCACATTTGAATGTGGGAGTTACAGCTCCAACAGATTTGGAGGCTCATGGTTGCCAAAGTCTGCTGCAGCCCAATTCACAGATGTTTTAAAACAGGGTTCCTCAACCTTGACAACTTTAAGACGGGTGGACTTCAACTCCCAGAATTCCCCAGCCAGCCTTGCTGGCTGGGGAATTCTGGGAGTTGAAGTCCACCCATCTTAAAGTTGCCAAGGTTGAGGAACCCTGTTTTAAAATAAAATAATGGAAAAGAAAGTGGATTGCATAGGCAGAGTGTTCCTCCCCACACTAACATTTTGGCATGAATTTAGCAGGGACTGAAGCTCCTTCTACAGCCACTGAATTTTGATAATATGTCAAACATTTACATGTATTTTCTGCATGAAGCTCTTTTCTCTTCTTGGCAGAAACTCACAAAACAGTGCATGACTCTATATTTAATCTGAGCAGCTTAAAAACCTCTAGTTAAAAATTGTCCCTCTGCAAATATGGAGAATAAAAAAGAGCTTCCACATAATTGATAGCATTTCTATTTTTTAACCACAGCAGGAGAGCTGCATTCTGTTTCATTAGGAAAATGTATTGTTTACCGATAAATGACTACGCGGGGTTTTAAAGGGCTGAAAACCAGCAGAGATTGCACCCCAGTCAGCTGATACATTTGCCTTCCACATCTGGAATGTAGCAACAAGATGAATCAGTTCCTGTCATGAGTTTCAGGGCACACGATCAGTCCTGTTACCTTTTGCTTCTGTTGCCCCTGTTTTCCATTTAACGAAAACACCAGGATTTCCAAATGAGCGCATCGCACAGCATGGAACTACAGTTGGTGGAAGAGGAAAGGAAAAATTAATGTGACAGATGAATCTGGAATCACACTATGTCTGATCTGAGCATGAGTAGTTAGTTGGGCTAAAACTGCTTTAAGTAAGTAATGAAATGGCTGGGGAACTTGATTAAATTAACAGTACTGATCGCTGTCACTCGGGCACGGCAAATATGGTATTTGTTGCATGCTATTAATAAGGCTATGAATTGACTTTGAGAAAACAAAAGCCGGGTTAGGAAAAAAATCATGATGCCCAAACTATTAAAAGTATCTGTATATTTATATATGTTTAACATCAGACGTGGGGGAAAAGATTTTGCCTGACTGAAAGTCTTGATTGGAATAATATGGATATATGAGAGGTCGCTTGTCTCCAACTGTTTCTGCCTGCCCAGTATGTACCAGTAGAGTGGGTGTGCTCCAGGTTCCTCCATTAAACATTGCCATCTTGCGGGACCTAGGAAGTATGCATCCCCCCAGAGGTAAGGGGTTCCAGGAAACCTTGAAAACCTGACTCTGGTCCCAGGCCTGGGGTTGATGTTTGTCATTCTTTAATGGCCCCTGTTTTGTTTTGTGGGTTTTGTTAGCAGAGTATTTTAGCCTGGGCTGCCTGTTTGATTTAATGTTTTTAGCTGTTTTTATGTTTCCCCTAGTTTTGTACACCCCCCAGAATCCACTGGAGCTGGGCAGCCAATACATTTAAATAAATAAATAAATAAATACCTGCCAGTACAAGTTCACCTTTCTGCCAATCTTAATTTTGGAGAATGGCATTTGCATTAACCCAATTCCCTCTTTCTGTCAGACAGTATACCAGGAAAAACAACAATTACAGACTGTACACAGAATTCCACTGTAATTCTCAACACAGTTGTAGCTTTATTGAATCAGAAGTTGAATTTTAGGGGAGTTATTGCTAGGGAAATATGTACAGCTGGGTCTGCACAACCTTCTGGAGACAGAGGGCCACAGTTAGCATTCTGGAAATGTGACAGGAGCCACCATTTACCAAATGAGTGAAGCCTTCACAGAAACTAAGTTTGATCTAATTGAATGTACGTTTCACAGAAAATTTTGGAGGGGCTCTGGGGCAGCCCTCAAGGCTTTTGGAGATGCATTAGTCCCTGGAGCCTGGTTGGGCAGCCATGCTGTATGGTATGAATCCAGTCTCAATCTCATTTTTACTCAGCCTTTCTGATTTCTGGATGCTACTGCAGCCTACTGAAGCTGTCTTGTGCATACCAATGCAACATGCATAGGCTTTATACACTCCAACACAAAGGGATGATGTGTTAGCAGTGTTTGGCAGAGCCAAGCAAATGTCCAGGCTCATTTATCTCAGAGAACGATGGAAACCCTATGGGAAAGTAATGACAAAATGTTCAGATTTGTAGCTGCTCTGGTGTGCACTGTGAGATACAAATGCTAGACCACAAAATATGAACACAAATTCATATGGCAGGAGTATTTATTTATTTAGATATAAGTGCTGCCTGACTCCAAAATGACTTAGGGCAATTCACAAGAATAAACAAATGACAAGATAAAAAACACAATATAATATAATATAATATAATATAATATAATATAATATAATATAATATAATATAATATAATATAAGCATCTGACCAATCAGGACATTACAGATAAAGAGACTATATATTATACCACATTATACCAAATATTGGACCTATGTCCAAAATTGCAACACCATGCTAAATGTTCTTCTTTTCCCCTCCATCATTTTGGAACAGTTCATGCTATCAGTTGTTAAACCCTGTCTTCCTGCTCTACTGTAATGGGAAGCGATGTGATGGAGGACGTTCATGAGGAGAGTCAAGGCCATGGGGAGAAGCATATCCTCAGCCCACAAGAGGAGTATGTGAAAGCAAAGAGGATGAGACTGGCACCACCCTAAGGAATTCGTAGTGTTTAGTTGCAGACTTTGGGAGTTAGAGTTAGTCTGGCGAGATTCTGTCTAGCAGGTGCAAGCTAATAAAGAACAGAGCAATTCCAGAACCATCTCGTAGAGTTTCTTGGGCTGAACCTGACAGATAGGCTGTGAAGCACATATCTTTAGTGAACAAAGGACAGAGGGTAAGGATACAGTGACCAAAGGACATGGGGTAACTTGATGTTATGGTGTGAAGAAGAGAAGGAAACTCAGCACAGAACTACCATTTTTCATTTCTTGCAATATAATAAAAGAAAATATCTCAACATCATCAGCTTCTACATTCAAAACAAAAATAGAAATGTGGAGATGAGATTGTGAGGAATTGCTATACTAATGATTCAGGATCCTGCTATAATATAATTGTGTTGTTCTTTGATTTAGAGGGGAAATGATTCTTTTCAAATTGTATTACTTTTTATTTCTGATTAATGTAGTTTTAAGATGACAATGCATAACATCAATGAGCCATAAATTACAGTTAAAGATAAGAAGACCATACTTTAGCAAAAGTGCTGAAAGATGTTGTAGAAGAAATGAGAATGTCTGTCTACCATTCTGACTTATACTAATATATAAGGCATAAATTATAAGCATGCATAAAAATTAGAGATCTGCATCAGATCCAGGGAACTGCAAGCAAGTTCCTCCAAAACAGAACCAATTCCAACTCATTCATTCATGCAATTCAAATGAAACTAATTTCCTCCACCAAAATATAGTTGGCTTTCCTTCCACCTTATTTTTTTCTGAAAGTTGCCACCTCTATATTATTCATCATTTTCATCAAATTATACCTCCTCTCATTCTCCATTTCTCACACAGAGACACAAACATGAAGGCTATGCACATTCTTTTTGGGAAATCCAAAAAGTGGACAAACTGCTCTGAGAAGGAAGGAAGGAAGGAAGGAAGGAAGGAAGGAAGGAAGGAAGGAAGGAAGGAAGGAAGGAAGGGAGGGAGGGAGGGAGGGAGGGAGGGAGGGAGGGAAGGAAGGAAGGAAGGAAGGAAGGAAGGAAGGAAGGAAGGAAGGAAGGAAGGAAGGAAGGAAGGAAGGAAGACACACTGATCTTATTCAAATTAGGCTTTGTAATCTTTAATTGTTGTTCTCAACCAATCTGCCAAGAAATAAAATGTAATTAAAATATTTTTAAATTAACAATTCTAAATATAATTGCACCTTGAACAAACACCCATGTCATCATTATCTGAAGTCTGATAAACTCCCCTCAAGAGATTGTTATTCTTACAAATGTTCCTTAATTATGCCAAACAGGTTTGTTTTGTTTATTTGTTTATTTATTTTTGTGAATGGTCTCAGATGATATGAGAAAAAAAAGTAAGATTTACAGCAATTAAAAAAAGTAAAACACACACACACTAGCCGCATTCAGAGTACAACAAAAGTCAACATAATAAGTAACATAATCAGCAAAGCGTTATGAAAAATATCAAGATTCCATACCCAGATTGTTGGAAAGACCTGGAACAAGGAAGTCAACAGCTGTGGAAGAGAGACATGAAAAGGGTAGGAGGAAGCTGGGCTTCACTGGCTGTAGAGCAAACCCACCAGTTTCTAACAGTAATAGCTACAGCTAGGAATTTTGTGACCTCCTTAGAGGTTTCAGAGCAATGATCTTGCAACAGCTGATCTATAATCACTGGTTGCAATAGGTGGGAAAAGTTGATAGTACGTGGTTTAATAAGATCACAGTGCCAAGTGTGATGTAAGAGGCAGTCTAGCAACATGCCACAGACTTAACCTTGTTGTTAGAGCACACACCAAGAAGATCATGATAAAAAATATTGTGATGTCTACCTGTAGTGATAATTGAGGACAAAGTGTCAATTAATGCCAGTGTGAATGCTCTTCTATGTGGGGCATGAAATATATGATTAAAATATCTAGATGTGCAAAAAGGACCAAATGTGTGATATTTTTTAATCTATCTTTTTGAATATCCAGTGGTTAGCAATGGGAGAAGTGGAGATTCAGAGCATGGGAACAGGATTCACAATTAAGACTTGAATTGGAATAAGGAACTTTCAAGTTGGACTTAGGTTAACTGGGCTGTTTTCTCCATTGCCAAATTAGACTCCATACTTGATTTTGTAGCTAGTGTGCAATGCTCATACACACATTAAATATAATTTTTAGGAATGCTCTCCCTGGGGATGCCTGTCATAGTCCACCATCCTGAATTATTGACTAGAGTTAGGGAAACAAACTACTTTCTAAGGATTTGATCACTTTTCTTTTGCTGTTTTTCTTTTTTAAATCCTGGATTGTATATTTTTGTTTTATATTTGTTGGCTTATTTTCATCATGGTAAACTGCTATGAGTAAAGAAATGAAAGATGGTGTAATAGTTTAAAGCAAACACAAATACATGTACAGGCCACCAGTGACAACTCTGATAAGCAGCTCCTGCCTGCCTGAGCTGTCCCTGGAAGAAAGGTTCAGACATTATAATGGCATTGACTTGCCAGTGTCTATAGTACTTATGCCCAAGTGAAGTTCTTTGTAGGGCTTTGAGTGATCTTGATTCAGAAGGAAAAGATGATTTGGAGTGTGCAGGAGGCACTCACGTAGCATCCATAGGTGACTGTTTAAAGAAGCTGCATCTCTTCCTGGATTCATTCAGTTTGTTTGTTTATTTACTTATGTCATGTGTAAGGCCATCCAACTCAAAAAACGTGACTCTGGGCGGTGCAGAACAAAAATAAACAGTAACAACAAAATCAACATGCATACAACAATAGAAGAGAATAACCCAGTATGTAAAATATAAAAATTCAAAATGGCGACCAAACAGGATAATCAAACAACCAAAGGGGACCCCATTCAACTGGATACAAACATCTGGGGGAAAGGCCAGGTCTTAACAGCTTTTAAGCCCGTTGTCCTCCATAAATGCAGTGTGATTGCAAGAAACAAAAATTTGCCTCAAGGAATTGGTCGTGGGTGCTATATGCGCATCCACAAATACTCTGAATCACATTTTCCCCTTTGAATCCAGACTGCTGCAGAGCCTTCTAGCTCAGCCTTTCCGCTCTGAAAGCTTTAAGTCTTACTATCCCTGTCTAGCGGTATCAGGACCATGCATGTTGGGTGACTGGACTTGTGGGACAACATATGTGATAAGCTTCAGATTAAAAATGATTGCTTCAGCTCAATATGATTTACTCTGAATCTCAGCAAGTCCTCAAACTGCCCTTAGGGTTATCAGGGGTTGGAACTGCATCTTGTTTTGAAGGCCTAGATTGCAGTGATCACTAGAATTAAGCAGATCTTTATTCTGGCAGTGTTTTGTTGGTCTGTCAGAACAGCAAGAGAAATATGGAGCAGAAAAGAAAAACCAGAACTGAAATGAAGACAAGTGCTAAGGAAGGAGGAGACTGGTCTTTGAAGATGTGCAAAGATGATCCTGGAAGGCATTATTCACTTGGAACTTCACTGAAACTTCTTTTCTGATTACAGAGATCCAAAATCCCTGGAAATGGGAGGAGGCAAATGCCGCAACCTCTAAGGAAAGCATAGATCAGATCTATGATGTTTTTGCAATCCCTCCTAGAAGAAAGAAATGGAAAAGTGAGATGGAGTTAAACCGTATTTTTACTGAAGATGCCTACTCAGATATAAGAACTTAATGTAGCTGAAGCCTGTAAGGGAGGAAAGTGTCAAAATGATTAATCTACTTTGAGTCAAAAGTCATTTCCTTGAAGACGAGGGGGGAAATAGACCATGTTCAGAGAAGAAAGGATAAAAAGTAGTGATTCAAATGGATATACTTTTCCACAAGTCACTGGAGTTCACACCTGTTCCACCTGATTTCTGAGGCTCTTCATTGCTACCAACTTTGTAATTTAAAATGACAGTTATCAAGTCTTTGATATAATGTGTCGTATCAAGAAGCTTTGTGTCGTGATGGATTAGGAAGCCCCACCACTTCTGTCAATCATTGTCAACAGCCTATTAAATAATGCGGTTGTGTTGTTTTATATGTTGACATTTGTTATTTCCCAAATGCTAAACTAAGTTTCTGACCTCCGGAAATCAAAGAATTCTAAATCAGCTTAATACAAAAGACTTGGTAATCCTTGTTTCATCAAGAGAAATGCAACGTTTTAAATGGCTTATTTATATCACCACTGCAAGTAACTCTGTATATGTGTGTTTATGTCTACACGCATACATGTCTATACGTAAACTTTATATATTGTGTAAATTGTAAATGTAAACAAAACTGATGGGGACTGAGCAGTTTGTTTCGCATTAAAATACTTTTCAACATTGATTTTTCACATACCTGCATCACACAATTCCCTTTTGAGATAGCAACTTTATGCAAAGTTCAGAAAAAATTATTAAATAAAAGAAGTTACAAGCTGGAGATAAGAGAAGAGGAAAGCTAAATATATCCAGTTAGCACCAACACTGTAGACAATGCCTCTTCAACCTCTCTCTTCTTGAAAACTATCCTTGTTTCCATTACATTCATACATTGATTCATATGTTATCTCTTACTCTTTAAATTTCTCCCATCTTTCTTTCTGAGGATTTCATCAACTCCATCCAGCCATGACTCTTTCAGTGTTTTCCTTCCATCCAGCCTGTTCATTCTTCCTTTATATATTGGTTTTGACACTGCATCCTATTTTATTCTCTATGTCCAATCCACCTCAGTGGACTTTCTCATAATGATCAATAGGCCTAGGCATTCAAAGAACAGGTTAACATGATTAAGAATAAAATTGTCACTGCGCACAGGATCCCTAAGTGGCAATAGTATACATTTGTTCACACTGTAAACGTGGATGTATGGTGGTCCTATTTCCACATGCTTCCTTTAAGTGGGTAAACTAGCATTAGGAGGACAGTGGGTTTTGACTTAATTTTGAAAGTGTAGTATATTATGTGTATCAATGAGTGCCCATCCATTTGTACAGATTAATATACATAGAACTCTGACCTCTTCCTGATGTACGTTTAGCCATATACAGATGCAAACAAATTGGATAACTCCATGTGAAGTTTTTTTTTCCTTGGTTACCTTACGTGTGACAGAAGATTGGGAAGACGGGTGGGGTGATGGAGAACATGAATGTCTTTGAAAGAAAAATTACTGCCTGCTCTTTCTTCTTCATGTTACTGAAATAATGGTTCATCTCATCAAAAGGACAGATTTCTGACTGGCCTCTCATTACAGACTAGCTCCAATGCCTATATGAAACAAACACTTAAAAAACATCCTCACAAGGATTTATAGAAATAAATCCCATACCATAAGGCACAGCAATTAAGCCAGAAAATTATGAAGGAGGAGCAGCAGCAACCAAGAACTGATAAAGCAGTACTAAAATCAGATGTAGTTGCAACACAAAGCAAGAAAATTTCTTCAAGGAAAGGCTTGGGAGAAGAAATAGATTGGTTTGATTTTTATCCTGAAGAAAAGGTCATTTACTTTCTCTCGATCTTCCCCATCACCACTGGAGTCTTGCTTTCTATTTCACTGTCCCCAAAGTGAGGGGAAGAGCCAGTTTAGTGTGATGGTTAAAGGCCCAAAACTAGAGGCCATGAGTTCTAGTCTTCCCTTAGGCATGAAGCCAGCTGGGTGACTTTGGGCCACTCATTTGCTCTCAGCCTTAGGAAGAAGGCAGCGGCAAGCATTTACAAAACATGTTGCCGTGAACACTGCCTGGACTTGTCAAGACAGGGTCAGTCTGCCTTGGTTCCTCTCACAGTTGCTCAAGCAGGAATGCTCCCATGTTTCAGTACATCTGCATCCATATCTCTACAGTGCCTACAACACTTTTGGATAATGTGCAGGCTATAAACATTTTAAACAAAATAAATAAACAGTTTGTACTAATTCTGCCTCATGTTTACCTTGCTTTGCACAACCCATTATAATAACAACAGGAACAACAAGGGCCGTGATAAGCTGTTCTACTTTCCAGCTAGGCTTGCTGCTGCTTATCCTGCCAATACAGTTAAGGCAGTCACATTTTTAAAAGCTGCTGGGGAGGTGTTAAGCGGAAGTGGCCACAAGAACCTCTGGAAGGGAAAATTACCTTCCTGGGGTTGAATCGTTAGTAGCACTGATATCTTGGTTGGGCCCCTGAAAATATATGTTCTGTTTCCTATTTGACAAACGGGTCTGTTGGACATGATCGCCAAATTAACAAAAACTTAATCCAGCTTTCTGCAGTTCCATGCTTTCCCCTCCAGCTAAGAAGAATGAGGTGTGTGTGTGTGTGTGTGGGGGGGGGGTATAAACTAATAATATGTAGGCTCCTTCCATCTTTCTAGTCTTGCTCCTTTTATCACTGTAGCTTACGATGAAATCTTGTTTTTAATCATCTCTTCCCGCTTCCCCATTTTGTTCACATTCTGAACAACTGAGCTATCCTTTGAACTGAAACAATTCACATATAAAGGGATTTTTTTCCACCAAAGGGAATTTTTGATACCTAGCACACATGGTTTCCTCAGGAAATGAACTTGTACTTATAATTATGTTGTAAAAAGATTTCCTACAAAGGTGGGCATCGAGCGGTTCTAATTCACTGTATCCAAATGAAGACTTGTTCGTATATTAATAGAAGTATTGTAGATTTCAATTTTATATGCCTCTATGTGTTTCACAAAGCTCTAGCTTTAATTTCTTAAACCTTGCTGTTTCCAGTCACAGTCAAGATGAAGTAGTTGCTCACGTGCTTCCTTCCTACAGTCAACTCTCCTTTTGATGTGTTTTCCTCTCCCAATTTCAGAGAGTAAATTCCTTGGAGATGGGACTTTCTGTTTCTGAAACAGTTTAAAGTGCCAATCAAGAGAGCCTTTCTGGGATTTTGTAGTAGAAGGAACAGAGAGGCCTGTGGCATCATGAAGGCTGACAAACTTGTGGTTCTCTTCTCAGCTTTCCTGTTCACTTCTTACATTTTAATAATTTCCATCTTGTTTTTCTTTATGCCATGTAAAGTATTAATCTTTTATTTTTATTGATAGAAATATATACTGTAAATGGTTGCAAACTAAAATGATAAATGAGTCTATGATTATATAGATTTTAAGCTAGTATCCATCACCAGGCACTTTATTTTGGTGAAGAGTGATCTTCTGTTTTTACTAATGTAATGGGTAAATTTTAAAAAATGAACAACTCTCATCCATCTGATGGATCTGTTATAACTTTAAGGCTTCTTAATTAATTTATATTATTCACAAGTAAAAAAAGCAGGTCCATTTCCTTAAAACCAGTGAAGTTACCCAAAATAATTGGAGGTCTCCAGATACTTTCTTTTGTATATACTTTATCACTGCTTAAAGAATAATGAAATCAAAGCACAGCTCATATTTCTACCATCATCTGGATAGGTTCAGGATCAAATGAGCTTTTCAAGGAAGGAGATGCTCATCCTTGTGAACTGCCACAAAAAACTTCTTCCTAAAAATCCTCCATGCCTTGGTTACTGCTATGCACTGGCTGAGAAGATCTTGTATATGTGGCTCCTGAGATTATTGACAGCAGAGCAACTGTATTAAACTGTCTTCATCAAGTAAGGTTGTCAAGACATAAGGAAGATGAAAGGTCAGGAAGCAAAAGGAATTTGGTTGCAAGTATATAGAAGGAGTAGAACTGAGAGAAAGATGGGGGCAGAGAAGTTGGAGGACCAGAGAGAACCCTAAAAAGAAGCAAAGGAAGCAACCCAGTGTGGTATTAAGTTCTGGAAGTCTTGCTGTGTTAAATTGTATCCTATCAGCATTGTCCAATCACGTCCTTCAAATTGCTGGGTGGGTGACTGGCCCAAGACATTTCTAGGGTGCCAATCAGTGACTGGGTGGTTTAGATGAGAATAAGTGAGTTAACAACTAAGGCCAGCCATGGATATGGAGCAAAGTAAGACATATTGGTTGTGAAGAACAAAGAGTGCAATATACAAATGGAAGCTTTGCTCTCAGTAATAGCAAGGATGAAGGCAATCCAGGGATCTTACAGACATGAGTCAAAGCTTTTATTCACAGAACTCCCTCCCTGTTTGCTTGACAATGACTTGGAAGAGTAAAAATGGCTTTTTCTAGTTATTTTTGTGTTTCAGTGATTATGCCATACTAATAATGATGAGATATGTCAGAAGAGATGCTAATTGCTACCTGTTAAATCCTTAAGGTTTCCATAATATTTTCTTTTTCCTCCATTCAATTTGAGAGTAGGTCAAGCATACCTCATCCCTGTCTGGGATATCAGGATTCAAGAGCTTTACTCTGAAAAACTGTCCAGGAATTAAAACAGTTGCCTTTCCTCATTTTGAATCTCATTATAACAGTCTTGATGTCATTCATTTAAGGATCAGATGCAACTCAGTAAAACCTCTTTCATTTCTACAGCACACACAATAAGATGTAGAGTAGGAGCCACAAAACTAACTTTTATCATCAACAGCCAAAAAGGGTTAAAATTATGTTTTGTTAATCAGGGAATCTGGTATGCAGGTGAAGTGGTCCAGATATCTAGTTAGAACCTCAACTTTAAATGAAAGTTGTTTCGAAAAGTGTCCATTATCTACATCAGCTGAAATCAACTGCCTTGCTGTTATTCAGCAATCAAATTAAGGTCACAACAGGTCCTTTCAAGCATATATTCATAGAAAAAAAAATCACACCCCAAATAAGTTATCAATCTCTGGTTGTGATAATTTACTCCCTGAGTTAGCAACAGAAGTCATTCCAGGCCAATAGGTATATCAAAAACGTTTGCTTAATAGGTGAACTGTATGTCTTTCTGCTGTAAGCACAGAGGAAATTAAGCACAGCAGAATCCAGAATTTAATATAAAGGATCGCATCAAGCATTTAACACAGTAGGCAAAATTAAGAGCAATGAAACATTAGCATTAGGCATGCTATTGCTATCTATATTGATAGGATAGGTTTCAGATATTAGGCTCTTCTCAAACATTTAAGTTAAGCAACTCCTACATTCAGTTCTCCTGCATAATCACAACATAAACTTGGTTAAATGGCTCCTGGTTAAATGGCATCCTTATACTTTGATTTGCATCCTGCAATATTCCAGGAGATCATTGTAAATAAGCAATGGTTATAAGTCATTGATCTTGTAACACCGTTTCTACTGTCTCTTTACTAGCTATTAGGTTCACTTCTTCTCAAAAAATATTATAGGATTTGCAAGACTATCCTTTCTATTGTAAACAGGAATCCCAAAAATTCATAGAAAAATCCAGAAAATCCAAGGGGGAAAAAGCCACTGCTGTATTAAGGTACTTGAGCATATTTTAATGGCATATTTCTATATTATTAGCATAAGAAATAACAAGGAATATTACATGGAACAAAAGCTATAATTCTTAGTGGTCTGAATCCCTGCTTATTTTTCACCTGATTTCTTAAGCCATTGTGTTGTACACTGTACGTGTTGTGCCATACAAAACTCAGAAGGGTATACAAGATATTTCTTCCTTTCCCATTTTCTAGTCACAACAACACTATGAGTATGTTGAGAGAGAGAGAGAGAGAGAATGCATGCAAATGGCCCACACTTACCCACTGGGACTCATAAAATGTAAGTCTGGTCCTTCCAGATAATATATTGATCTAAATAATCAGCATAAGTAAAGACTAACAAATCTTGCTCAGTCCAACTCAATCCAAATTCATAAATGTTACCACAATTTCATTTTGTGACCTGGAATATGACAGATAATTATTATTTCCAGGCTAGCTTGCTTTTCCAACTTGTAATATTAGTTACATAAATGGTTTTGAAGCTTGCTGAAAATTACATATTCACAAAAATTATTTCACTTCGGCATTTGTTCATGTGAGATACAAGAGAATTTGCTGCATCTGTAAAATTCAAGATTGTCATATTGACTATCAAATCATAGCTTTTTTGTATGAAAGTCAAGAGCCATTGCTGGCAAATTTCTGTCTTGATATTCAGGTCCACACTACAGAAAATCCGCATGTAAGAAAACTGAGAAAATGCAATGCCATATGGAATCCTTTTGAATCTCTAAACATAAATTATAGGGATAGTTGGGGGGGGGCATATGTAACAGCTCAAATTCTTTTTGTCTTATTTTCTCATGAAAATTCAAAAGATGTGCCTTGGTTTCCTAATGCTGAAATTTCCAATTTCTGCTTATCTATGATGGAAGGACAGGAAACCACGGTTGATATCTTAAAATTTACATCCATTCAGGTATACAGAATATGTATCAGTGGGGTGAAAAGTGGGAGAAGCGTAGCATGCCTTAAGGATGCACGCTCCAATCCAACAAAATCTGTGCTAAAATTCCACCAATTAGCTGTTATGCCTGAGGAGTTGGACAGAATGAACCCCCTTCCCGCTTGCCCTCCTGAACTGCCAGTGAACAGGATTACAATTTAGTTGGATTTGAGAAGGAAACACATGGTTCCTTGTTCAATGGAGCCTCTTTTGGCAAATGTATGATGTCTACTTTGATCAGGTGGTAGAAGAAGGAACCTGTAAGTAAAAAACAAATCCAACCCATGCTAAAAGAAGAAACTAAAGCTATTTCTCCAGCAGGATGAAAGCTAGAGAGAAGGTGGCTGGAGGAGAAAAAAGAAGGCCATCACCAAGACTGACATCCTTCCTGTGCGTTGACAGTACATGTTGGGGAAATAGTTCCTGACTTGCTTTTTTTCTGTTGTAACTCTGATCAAAACAGTGAAAATGATTTGGCAAAAGCAATGGATTGATCTGTGGCAAATAAACTTGTAAAAAAGCAGAGCTCCTTCTTCACCTGGTCATAAATAATCATACTAAAGCAAAGGTTTGACACAGGTTGAAAAAAATCTACTCATCTTGCCTTCCTGCACATATTTAGGCTGCAATTGTATACCTATTATCATATTTACTGAGTGATAAATCTGCCTGCAGGCAACATGATCTTTTACAGAGAAAAAGCCTGTGGGGCTAACGCCTACTTGCATGTAGGTTCCAGGCAGTCAGGCTCTCTGGTCTCACTGAAATCCTGATCATACATGCCCATTATTACTTCTTATCAGATTTATATCCCACCTTTATTCTGTATAACTCACGAGAACATACATAATGCTCCCTTCTCCTTTTTTCCTCTCAACAGCAACCCTGCAAGGTGGGTTGGGCTGAAGGAAAGTAATCAGCTAAAGTTGGCCAGCCAGCTTATTTGCCAAGGAGAAGGTTAGAACTCAGGGCCTCCTGGTTTGTAGTCCAACACATTGACCACTACACTAAATTGCCCCATTAGAAACAAAGGGAGGAAATAAACACTACGATCTCATTCCTGCAAATAACACATGAAGTCTATTTAAATTCATTGTGATTTTAGCTAAACTTGGATTGAAAATCTTTTTTGCAATGTTTTCAGGTGGAGTTAAATTGTTGTTGCTCTTGCACCCCTACAGAGCAATGATGTGCCTGTGAAATGATGTTCTTGCATGTTTTGGGGTTATTGTGACCCCTGGAACTATTCTCGCACCCTTCTAAAGAACAGGTCTTTAGATTGAGATTTTGACACAGTTTCATCTGGACATTGTCCTAACCATCCATTGTAGTGACAGAAACCTCCATGTTAACCAAACACAATCCTTACTCTTAAGTCTGGCACATCATAGGAATGTCATATTAGTTTTGCTTTTTTTTTTTTTTGACCATAGTAGCCTTAACTAGTAGTAGTTAAGACCATTACTCCAGCATTCCCCAAACTCCTGCAATTCTTTCTGAGTGCAATTTAACTGAGTTCCACCTCTGCCCTGTCAATGCTGTCTCTCCAACTGGGAAGTGCAAGTGGCTGTAGAGGGCATAGAGAATGGCCTTAAAGGACAGGAGGAAGAGCCATTACCAAGGTAATGGTCAGACAAGTGGAGCTTGAGCCCATTCCAAGAAACTAATTTGAGTAAACATCTCAGGCAAGCCCCTCCCTGGTTCATTCAAAGATAAAGTGAGAGAAGGCGAAGCACCTTCAGTTTTGCAAGATTCTGTTATTTCAGCTGTTGCAATAAAAGTAGTCCTGTAATTTCTTAGTCTAATATCTTTATGAGTCCTTGTCCCATATTCTCACTACCCGTACAAAAGTCTGCAAAAGTGTAACTGAAGATAGGATCACAAAGGTCACTCTGGTTGAGGACAGACTCATTCATTGCTATACGCAATTTTTCCCCTTGCTTCCCTCACCACCAAAATGTTTTATGCAAGGAAGCCCCAAAAGTGTTTAAATGTTCATCCCTCTTAGGGTGTGGCTAATAAAAAATGCATCTATTTGCAGTCTGGTGGAACTTTGGAATAAGAAATGGAACTGAATCTTCACAAAATAGAAGCAGTATAAGACAGAAGCAATATAACAACTAAAATCAACATGGAATAAAGGAAGAATGGAATTTAAATGATTAGATTTAAATACAGAATTGCAGAGCAAAAAAAAAAATAAACCAGCTAATTAGACCAAACACCCTGTTTAAACATTTTTTTTTAAAAAAACCTTCCTCAACACCGTCAATGAAGGGATTACACAAGCATATACTCATTCATGTTCAAAAATCTGGGTATAATAATTGAATCATTGCCATGTACATACCAATTTTTGAAGAGAAAAAGAGAAAATTCTCTTTAAAAAATCTCAACATCCAAGAAAGTTCATACAAGAGAAGGGTTTCATACCCTTCAACCAATGTAGCTTTATAAGCTAAGAGTCATATGCTTGTGCAACTGAGCCTCCTCAACAGCACGGCTGCAGCATTGAAAATCAGCTAAGATTCACTGACATTAGATAGTAATTCAGAACATCAGTAGGTTACATGGATTCCTGATGAAAAGTAAACAGTATATAGGTGTCATCCAAACACTTGATTGCATCAAATATCAAAGCCCAGGCAACATTTCCTGATATTTACATGCAGCTTTGAATCCAAGGCATCACAATACTCTAAGTATTGTAGACAGAAGCACTTCCTTCCTAACTCAGGCAAGAACCAGATCCATAAAACAATAGCCCACAGTCATCTCTCAAGCAGATGGTTACAGCAGAGGAAACATTGTCTCCAGAAACAAAAAATCAAGTTGGCAGCATGAGGCAGCCATTATACACACAGGATTTGCGCTGCATAATTTAAGGACTGAAAAAGTCTGTGTAGTGTGATTGTCCAGGTATGCCTTACCCTTGGCCTCCCAGCTCACACAGTTTCTTGTCATAGCATTCATTTGAGGCTTACTGAATTGTTGTGGTGAATTATTGGACTTCTGGTGAGGACATGGTGAACTGAAGACATCCCTGAAGAAGTGGAGGCCGACATTATGGCTGAAATTGGTGGCCAGATGCAGGATCTGAGCTGGCGAAATTTCTCCAGAGAAAGGAGAGATCATGAGATCACTCACATGTACTCCAAACAGCAGCTCCTTGTGAGTAGATGGCAGGAACTGATACTTTTGTGATCTGCTTGTGAGTTGAGCAGCTGAGAGTCGAGGGATTACATCAAAGCTCATAGTCATAATGCAGCCTTTAAGAACAAAAGTTGTGGCCAATCCTCATTTCTTAATCACTTTGGAATTAATCTTTTATTGCTTTTTAAAAATTGAGAACCTCTGGAATGGCAAGTTTCATGGTATTCACTGGGTGAGTTTCCTTCAATCCTTTATGAGAGAAATTTTAAGTACAAGCTTAAGGATTTTTTTTTTTCCAATTAAGAGCAAAAGGATGATTAGAGTGTTGATTTAGAAAGTTAGACTAAGGGTCCAGATGGATTTAATAACATTCTGAAAAAAAATATAAGAATCCTTCCCATGGGAAAGTATTCATATTTTTGCATTTGGCAGAAAAACAACATGATCAGATGGGTCTTTGAAGGTTGGACACTAGAGAACATCAGAAGGAAAAAAAGATTATAATTAAAGGAGAAGAATACTGAAACCTGACCTGATAACACAAAATGTAGCAAAATCTTTTAACAAAAGATTGAGAGATATTTGTGAACAATGGACTCAGAAGTTGATGTTAAAGATCTCTGCCATTATTGATAGACTAAATGATGTTATGGAAGAGGAACAAGTTTTACTGAACAAGACTGGAATTGATTCAAATATGGACTTAAAAATGACAGGCTACAACAAGGTTATGGGAAAAGATGAAATATTGAATAAACAAATGAATCCAGGTGATATTTTGATAACTAAAAAGGACATACAAATAATAGACTAGAAGAGTGTCTTGGATAACCTTTCTATAATGAATTTACAAAAGGGATTTGTTAATGTTTTCAGTGATTTTGTGAGAAGAGATAAAGAGAAAATGAGAAGAAACCAAGCCTTAGGACAATATTTGAAGGGACTAAAGATCAATATTCTTGGGAGCAAGAGAAAGGAATATAAAGTTGGTTTATTTGACCAAGGTTAAAATAGATAGGTTACTATTTCTGGAAATTTTTAACGGATTTTTTCTGACCAGGACTGGATGATGATATTTTAAGGTTTTGTTTATAGATATGTGTTCTATGGGAAAGAGTTTATTTGCTGTATTTTAAATTTCTCTGATTAAGGTTAAAACAATTACATTGGTATCTTTGGTAACTTTTATTGATTTTTACTGATTAGATTTGAACAACAAGGTTTGAGGGATTGGTTTAATGATAGAAAATGAGATATAAGCATAAAAGGAAGGAATTCAACTAGCTTTATTAGATCAAGATTATAATAGATAGGTTGTTATTTCTGGTAATCCTTAATGGAGTTTTGCTGATTAGGATGAATGAGGAGGTTTTATTTGTGTATAGAGAACATGGTGGGATACAGGATGTTTGTTATATTTTAAGAGGAGGTGATAAGTTGTTAAAGTTGCTTATACTTGCTGGGATGAAGGGGGAAGTTACTTCTTTTCTTTCTTTCTCTTTTTTCTTTCTTTTTTCTTTGCACTTTTGATTTGTTATACTTCGTATCAATTTTATCTGTATAATGTAATCTTTAATAAAATTATTATGAATGATACCGACTGTCATACTTGTATGTTGGGTGACATACAAGTTTAATTAATTATTATTAGGGAGGGTAGAAGCAAATGTGCCTAGAGATGCTGGGGATGGGCTTTTGTACACATTCCTGCTTTCAGCTCACCAAACGCAAGGACTGAACAAGTACATGATGATGTTTTTAATACTTTTTCACCTCTATCTCTGATATGGCCTGAGCTTCAAAATAGCTTTGGATTGGATTTTATTCTACCATGCTTAAGATGTCTCATTTATAATTCAAGACCTGAATTTGTGCAGACTGAGGAGAATGACAGATCCCTTGTCTGTTTAGATGACATTTAGACACAACCATGTCATTCTATGGATATACAAAGCCAGTGATATGAAAGCTGCCATCAACTGGAAAACCCCTGGAGCATCCTAAAAAACAGTTTGGTCCATTTGTTGTAAAGATAGACCATCATAACTGCCCTTTACCATCGCCAATCCCCATAAAATGAAGAGGAAGAAGGGACAGAAAACTTAATTTCTGTGAATTTCTTTATCACCTTAATTTATTGTAGGATTCAAGCCATGGTTCTTTGTACTCTTTTTCTTTCAAAGTCAATCACAAATGTACATTAATGTTTGAGTATTCTGGAAAGATTTTTTTTCACTGGAAGTTCTAGAATTAAAATGGATGAGCTTGTAGCAATTGTAATAATTTACTGCTTACAGCTGATTGCAGAACTCTTAATGATTCTACATTCAAGGCTATTATTCACCAGGGAGATAATAGGGTAAATGCTTTCCCCTTTCAATTAGAACATAATGTAAAAAAACTTGCTATAATATTGCAAGACCTAGTATACTATTCTAACTAAAATGAGCAAATCCATAATCAACTCTATAAGCAAATCAATGAATCCCCATTAGGAATACCAGAAAGTTTATTGTGAAGTTCTATTCTCCAGTATAATTTTCTATCTATATGTAATCTATTTTAGCTTTTGTAGAACTATGCATATAAAGTTGCATTAAAAGGTGACTTTGTTCTATGAGCCAGTTTGGTGTGGTTAAGGCACTGGGCTAGAAACCGGAAGACCACGAGTTCTAGTCCCTCCTTAGGCACAAAGCCAGCTGGGTGACCTTGGGATAGTTGCTCTCTCTCACCACTAGGAAGCAGGCAAGGGCAAACCACTTCCAAAAAACCTTGCCAAGAAAACTGCAGAGACTAGTCCAGGCAATCTCCAGGAGTCAAAACTGATTTGAAGGCACCAAATAGAGAATGCGAGAGAGAGAGAGAGAGAGAGAGAGAGAGAAAGACTTGTATTCATGCAAAGAACAGCACCAGAAATTGTTTTTGTTTTGCCAGTCTTCCCTACAGCACCCTACATAACCCAGACTTTAGTCCCAAATTTTGAACCACTGAGTCATTCTGATAGCAGCAGGATACCAGTATAAAAAACAAACATATGATATGGTTACAGTTGGTGTCTGGAGATAAGTGAAAACTGGGTGTAAACTCTGGACGTGTAAGCAGCAGCACTTCCTGTTATCAAGGGCTGCCCTTGGAGACCACCTGGAAGCTTCATCTGGTCCAGACATCAATGGCACAGGCAGTTATGAGAAAGCCTTGGTATGCCCATGTAACACCTCTGCTTTGTGAACTGCGCTATTTGCTTCCAGGTGAGATTCAAAGGGCTGATTACTTAAGGGACCATCTATTTACCATAGTGTCCACCTCACCAGTTCGATCTCTGCAAACTCTCTGTAAGTAATTAAAAAAAAAATCAGGACATTCAAGATATCTGGTCTTTGCAAACAGAAGAGAATTAATTTTACAATTTCATCCTGCTGTTATTCTTGAGGTTCCACTGAGGCTTCAAATATTTAAAAAAAATCTCTCTCGAATGTCAATAAGATCTTCATGCAATACTTTACTTGAAACAGTCCAGCTTGAGTATTTTCCACATTTCTATCACTAGCTGCCCATGTAGCTTAATCATAGCTAGTGGAATCACTGTGCTCTGACATGTGAATCAGTCATAGCATACGGGAGCAATAGATTAAAATGTTATATTCACTTGGTAAGTTGATATCCCTGGAGAGCTGCTCTTTTTTGGTAAAGCTGCCAAGCTTCAGGAGTATCTTTAGCAGAATACTCTGGATAATGGAAAAGGTGTAGTATGATCTCATCATACATACAGTAACATAGAATAATTTTATCTGGGATATGCCGGGAAGCATCATGGCACATACTCATTTTCAAAACAATTTATGAGCCTAATATACTCACAAAGATTTCTCAAGAATCTATCTTATGAAAGATGAGCAAATATACTTATTAGTGTATTTGTTAAATTAATATCAATTATGTATGTACCATGGCTTAATGATATATCTTTGCTAATTTAAGGAACTCTGCTAAAAGCAAAACAGAAAATAGAATTAAATATTTATAGTAACAAAATAATAAAATTGAAAACAATCCTTCATGCCCCACAGGGAAAAAAAAATCTCAATTCAAGTCAACCAATTAAGAGGTAATGATGTAGAAGATCAAGTTCTAATGCTGATGAAAAAACTAAAAGAGAAAATGGTGCTTCAGTAAAATGGATTGGGTGGGGTTTTTGAATTATAATCACTAATGAAATGCAGTTATATAATACAGAAATCACATAATGTGGGAAAAAAAGGTATAGTATGGTATATCTGAAGAACATGTAGAGATTTGGGATAGAAAAAAAATGTAGTGGAAGATGTAATAGGCTGTATGATGAGGAAAAGCCTGAGAAGAAATCCATGCTCTAGATTCTGTAAATTATGAGCAAAACTCATAATTCCCTTCAGAAACTACAGTAGTTAGTCACACTGCTCTACACTGGTACATCTCTAGTGTCCTGAATGCTAAAACAATGACTGAAGGGTTTGGAGCCCCCAGCATGCTCCCCTGCACAAATAAAAGTAAAAGGAAAGGGGCCTATTGATCAAACTAATGGGCTGCTGATCAGAACACAAATAGATCTAATTGTAAATAGTACTCGTCGGTGAAAAGATGCAAGCATGTCCTGCTGAAACATCTTCTGATGTAGAGAATGTTAAATTATTCTGCAGTCTTACTAAAGTATAGCTCGCTTTTTTAAAAAAAATGAGAAAGTGTACACATAGGAAAGGCAAATGAAGCTGGGACAAGAAAGGCTTTCTATGAATGACTAATGAATCCTGGGAAATTTCTTATTGTTCTTTTTAGCAATTCAAAGGTGGAAGAAATGCACTTCCACTGAAATGTGTTCTGCATCTTGCATGTTGAGAACAATGCATAGTCTTTTTTCTCTATCAGCACTGTAAATGAAGACTTGGGATGTGCAACACCTATTGCATTCTGTTCAGGCCAGTTTAATAATTTGGAAAATAGATTGATTTCTTAAACAGAACCAGAGGCTGGCCAATTCAGCTTGGGTCCCAAATCCAAAGCAAGATTTAAGAAACCTAAGCTTTGTGCCAGACACTAATAACACTGGAAATCCACCAATACTTACAGTATAATATTTTTACTTCTCAAGAGAATGGAATGAAATGTGAAGGCACAGTAAATCCTTCTGAAAGGATGAAACCTTCAAAAATTTAAGTGTCATTGATTAAGAGGGTTTTGAATTAGAGTTCTTCAAATTTTGATTATTTTTTAAAAAGGAATATTTTTAGCTTTGGGATGGAGTTAGATTAAATTTCTGGGTTTTTGGTTTTTAACCTTTTCTGCTGGGGATCATGTTTGCCCAATATCAGATTCATAGACAGAGGACTGTATTTACTGTTTTGCAAGAAGAACCCTTAAAGACCTGAGGAAAATATTCCTTAATTTTATCTAGGATAGGTACTATCTGTGAAAATAGATAATGAAAACTTCAAATATTGCTGAGGTCTCTTGACTAGAAACTTCTCTTGACTAGAAACCTGCCCTATCAGAGAAAGATGGGTACAGAAATGTTGGAGCTAGACACTTTAAATTCTGATACTTTTAAGAAAGCTAAGTTCTTTTCAAAGAATTATATTTACATCTGTAGGCAGGCAGAGGATAATAAGAGACTCAACCACACACTCTAAAGCAGTGTTATTGGCGGTCTGTCCCCTAGCTTTAGAAGGAAGATCTCTGAAACCCTTCTTAAGTTAACTCCTCTTATTTCCTCTTCTTTCCTTTGCATTTTATGAGAAAATGAAAGCTAGAAGTAGCAAGGTTTATAGTCCCCGAGTTTGCTTCTCTGCAAAGCTCCAAAAAAATATATCATACCAAAAGCTTCATGATATCTCAGTTCAGTTCTAACAATTTTTGTGGGGTGTCCTCTTTCCACAGAGCCCTAGAATCTGTTCCAAGTGAACCAGTTATTCTTGGGCTTCGTGATCTGGCCAAGTCCAATGCAGTTATAAAAATGTTATATAAATGTAGATAAATGGGGACTCTCACTCCAGTGGGAGGAAAAATGCTGGCGGCGCCTTGCAAAAGAAGACGGGAGCAGTTGCCGGTAGCGCAGAACCTGCGCACGCCCGAAAAAGGCGTGAAGCAACGGAAACCCCGCCTTCTGCGCTCGCCAGCTGGGCTCTGCTCTAGGAAGGAGGCACTGGGAAACCACTTCCAAAACACCTTGCCTTGAAAACTGCAGGGACTCGTCCAAAGCAGTCACTGCAGAGTCGGTAACAACTGAGTGCAGATTAAAAAAAAAAATCGTTTTTAAAGACATAATCCATGGTAAATCAGAATACATTTTAGGAAGATCATGAAAGATTTCAAGTTTTGGGGATCATTTTATTATATGGCTATTTCTATATCCAGCAGATGCACCCAAACTTTTCATCATCTGCTCACAGGACAAACACCCTTTCTGTATATGAAAACTGGCCTTAGTTTTTAGATAGGCCGGAGGTGTCAAAATGACATTTCTCTGACTTTGGTCCAGTTTATCTCTTCTAGACTGTAGCTAACCTCAATTTATATAATAGATATTTTTTCTCCTTTGTGCTCTTCCTTGTCTTACCAGGTCCATTTGATAATCCTATCATTTGTTCTTGTGCTGAAACCTGGTTTCTCATTTTCCTGACTTATTATTTTTTAATTCTGAAGAAATTGAGAAACTGCAGTTGGATGGTCTAATTGGATGTCTAATTAAGACATGGTCTATGCTTTTTACACTTCCTTTGCCATTCAGTTATTCTGAATTTCTAAGTAGTAGATGTCTGAATCAGAAAATCTGTAAATGAGTTCTGACACTAACAGATAGCTGCACATTAATGAGGAATAATAGCTTGCATTATAGGCTTAATGTTAACACAGATCACAGAAAATATGGTTTACACGTAGAAGGTACAGAGGGCAAAAAAAAGTCCATGAAGTTATATTAATAGTTTTAGGACATTTTTCTTGGCATGACAGATAGTTACCAAAAGGGAAATCAAACTTTACAAAATACATCACTTGAAAATGCAGTCTTCAAAGAAGAGTCTACAACTGAACAAAAGGAGAAAAGTTGTTAGCTTTAAAAATAAAAAATATCCACAGAATCTCTTCAGATGCAAGACAATCCATAAATAATCTTGTTTGGTTTTGGCTCTGCAGTATGACAATATCTATACGTATTTTCTAGAAAGGAATTTTATTTCTGCAGTATATAGACAATGCCAAATTATCAGCTATGTCAAGCTGTGTATGTCTTTAGGAAAATGTGAATCTCAGAACATCTCATTATCCTTATGCAAAACTTATCCATAGGATAAGAACGTACTGACTGGACAGAATATGGTGAATCAGACTGGCTCCAGGTTGGCAAAGGAGTGAGAGAAGACTGGGTAATCTGCCTTTATTTGTTCAATTTACATGAAGAATATTTACTGAGGGAAGTTGGATTAGAAGAAAATGAGTGTGGTTTTAAAACTGAAGGAAGAAACATCTATAACCTGCTGATACTACTCCTATAACTGAAAATGCAAAAGATCTGGAAGCTCCTGAAAGTCAAGGAGGACAATGAAAAAAATGGGGCTAAAATTAAATATAATGAAGACCAAACTAATGACAACAAGTTCAGCAACCAGTCTTAGAATTCACAATGAAGATATTTTAGTGATAGCTTCTTTTTAAGGATTGACTATCAACAGTAAAGGAAGCAGCACTGCAAATATGCTACAGATTAGCATTTGGTAGTGTAGCAATGAAAGCCTTCAGTACCATCACATGTCTACACTAACAAAGATCAGAGTCAGGCAAGCAATTGCTTTTCTCTATGGAAGCAAAAGTAGGAATATTGATGCTTCTGAACTTTGGTGTTGGAAAAGATTCCTCAGAATACCATGGATGATCAAGAAAACAAACAAGTGAACATAGAACATAGTTTTCATTTGTGACACAAATGACCAGGCTCAAATTATCTTAATTTGGACACATTAGGTGAAGGCCCAGTTCCCTTGAGAAGTCCATAATGCTGGAAAGGTAGAATGAAAGAGAAGAAGAGGACAACCAGAAGCAAGGTGAATGGACTCAATTACAGTGCCAATTGGAAGACCTGAAGTACCAGGTTGGGGACAGATCATCTTGTAGTTGCTAAGGGTTGACAACAATTCGTGGCACACAATCAAATTATCAATTAATCTGTCAGTATGAATTCACATATTATATATATATGGTACCATTTGACAGTTCTTTATTGTGGGTCTGGCAGATGACGGCTGTTAATAACAACAGCAACAAAATATTTAGTATAAAACACATTTTCCTTCATAGTAAAATAGAATTCAATGATAACAAGACACAGTATGGAAGCTTAAAATGTATGCAACACAACACATTTTCTTTTCAATTCACCTTTGCCACCATTCCCCACCTGATCAATTGGTTTATCCTTCTGCAGCTTTATAAAGACAAGTCTTCCTATCTTTTCTCTTTATTTTCAGCAAAATCTCCAGTCTACTCTCTGGTCATCTCTCATCCTGATTCCTGCAGACTAGTTCTCCTTGATTTAGTTATCTCATTTCCTTTGACTTATGCCCAACCAATATTTGAGTGTCAGAATTCTTTACTTTCTTATTGCTTTGCATGTGACATCTTTTCATAGCCCCTTAATTGAAAGGCAGGTAAAAATCTTCCAAGTAAATAAGCAATCTCTGGTCTGCTTTCCTGTTCTTTCATAGGTCTGGAACAAATCCCTTAGCTGTGCCTTTAGAATTTTTATGAACCGTGTTCCTCTTTCTCTTACCCTGTCCTTCTGATTAATCCTCTCCTTAGCTCATCCAGTTTTACTACCTTTGATCTTCTGTGTCTTCAACTGTTTTCTCTGCAAAACGCTTACAGTATTTTTTCAAGAAGCTTTTAGCCAAAATGCATGTAAATCATATTTTCTTTATTTACCTCTTCTTTTTCCCCATACCTGAATGTTGCTTTCTTGTGTTTGTTTTCAGATTGTAACACCCTCAAGGCATGGGGCATTTCAAGCTCATTCTTTGTAAAGTGTCATGCTCATGGATGTTGCTCTAATTGTTTTCTACTATAAAAATAAACTTTTCAATAAAGAATACAAATTTACCTGCAAAATGCTTCTCCACAACTTTTATTTCAGTGACATAGATTTAGTTGTGTGGCAGTAAACACAGGTTCATTCATCAAATGTCAAAAAAGATGATGACAATGACATGCAAACCCATATTCCCAGGGGAAAAAATGTTTATTTAACTTAAACATGACTCCCAGTCACCAGCTGTATTTCAGCTTAGCATTGATATGATATGGAAACTGGTATTCACTCCTTCCCATAGTGAATTTAACATGAGTTGCAGCATCAGATTAATACTTTTCTCTTTATTTATATTGCATTTAAAGAAATAAACAATTCTACTTTAAAACAGCCTTTAAAGCAACCATAGATACCCTTGCAAAAGGTGTTGTTGAATTATGACTTATGAATTATTTTATTTAATAATTAATACATATTTAATCGAGGAATGGTGATTTAATGTTATTTATTTATTAATAATTTTAAATAAGGATGGTGACGAGGCAGCAACCGCTGTAAAGAGCTCTTACAAACAACTTTCTTTTATCAATTTCTTTTAATTTCTTGTTTTAAATTCCAGTCCATCTTATTTTACACTTATCCTCCTATTTAAAACAAGCTGAGAGAACTAATGAATGGCTCCTGGCAAGCGTTCAAGGAATTTGGAGGAGCCGATATCACCGCCAGCTTGTAAGCAATCTAAAATAGGTGTTTTTTTACTTCAAATGTTAAAAGCAAAGCTCGTTGGTGGGAGTCTGCCCTCAGTACAGTAAATCATTTTTCTCCTTTGGGACACAGTTATGAGTTTGTGGAATTGGAGGACGGATTTGCATCCAGGTTTGCACCAGGGAAATAAACAGACGCCGAAGCCAGACCTGGGGCGGGGCAATTAAAGGGGCAGTTCACATTTCCACCTTATGGAGCACTAGAGTCGGTGGGGAAAGAGAAAGAGACAGAGAAAAAGGAAGTGTTAGATGTGTTATCCATGAAGCAGTCTCATTTTGACCTGATTGCACAAACTGTGAACTGTATATTTGAAAACATGAAAGAAATTGAATCGCTGAAACAAAGAAATTTCATGCAAAAATAGACCAAATATATCAGGAGCATCAGATGCCCTCTTCAACATCTAACCAAAAATGCAGGAGTCACTGCGAAATACAGCCTATGGACAGGAGACGGAAGCCTCCTGGAGAAACAGCAGTGAGCCAGAGTATTTATTAGGATGTAAAGACAACACTCAAAGCTTGGTCTTGTTCAACCAAACAAGGTATGTTTAACAGTTTGTCACTATAGAGGGAAAATACCAAACTGGAAATATAAATTCCAGGCTCAGTCTCATCTCCGTGATCTTCTTCACATCAGATTCCACCTGATTGATCTTGCATCTCTAGAATCCCTTAATTATACCCACTGGGCCCAAAGAATAATGTTAGTATTTAAATCTGCCAAATTGCCTTCTTTAGTTCAAAAGCACAAAAAGTCCTTATGGTCAAAAGGGGTCTTTCCAGCAGCTATTTTTGTTAATACAATTAACAAAACAGTAGTAACCAAAACAGCAAATAAGGAACTTTTAACCGAGCCGCGGGAATTAAAGCACCCACAGCTAGTCTCGACAGACAGGTCTGTAAAAGAATCCCAACAGCCATTAGAAGCTATCGGTGAACAGCGGGCCCAAGTTTTGAACTCTACAACCCATAATTTCCTAGATAACTCAATAGAAGAAGATCTCTTTCATTCTTTTGGAACCTTATCCACCATGGAGCAATAGACGATCATAGAGAGATTAGAGATCACAAAAAATGGACTTCAAAGCATAAGAGAAAATGTAACTTCCTGCCCCTTAGTGAACAACAAAGAAACCACGAACTTTTCACCAAGGTCTTACAAGAAGTCTACTTCAACTGTACCCAAAGCCTCACGGGACTGTCAGGTCACCCCCAACCCTCAGGATCTATTGATTGTTTTAAACACTGAAGACAAGGAAGCTGACCATTCTACACCAAACTTCATACCACCAAAAGGTTGTATATTCGATGACTTTTCCAATTCTTTGGACCAGATAATTGAGTTGGATTGACTAGCATTTCATTCCCCCTCTGGCCCCTTTTACCTGGTCTCTTGGAATATAGCGGGGTGGAAAAACAAAATGTATGATCTGGATCTTCTTAATTTTTTAACTTCTTTTGATTGTATTTTATTACAGGAAACATGGTCAGCAGACCCTTTAAATCTTAATGGTTTTAGAAATTTTTTCTTTCCATCCTATAAGCTACATTGCAAGGGCCGCTCTAGGGCTGGTCTGGCAATTTTAGTAAAAGCTAATCTTGGTCTTGCGACTATATCCCTAGACCCATGCCCTCCAATAGCACGAGGGCTTCGGTTGGTATTACCTTCCACTAACCTAATCATAGTCAATGTTTACCTACCTCATTTCATGGAAGGCGGTGAACACTTTGTTAATTGGGATAAGATCTCTAACAATATATTGAATTTAACTAAAAACTTTCCTGCTGATCAGCTTATTATGGCCGGTGACTTCAATACCAGAATTGGAGATAACATCCATGATCGGCTTATAAAGTCTGGCTTTGACAGTGAAGAGCTCCTACCGCCGATCTTGTGCTTACCCTGTTCATCTAGTGATGTGGTGCTTAATAATGCAGGGAATAAAATGCTAGACTTTTGTATTATGCATAATCTTATCATTTTAAATGGCTTATGTCTTCTCCCAGCCTCAAAGGGGTTCACTTTCAGATCTGTTCGGGGTCAAAGTGTGATTGATTATGTCATTTGTTTGCCTAGCTTACTGTTAGATATCATTTCCTTCAATATTGAAATTCATACTGAAAGTGGCCATCTACCTTTGGTTACAGTTCTAAATTGCAATCTGTCGAATTACAAACAAGTAGCACTTTTTGACAGTCGTGACTCAGAGAATATTTTTAAAAGAATCAGCTGGTCTACAGCCCTAGAAAGGGAATTTCATACCTTACTTGGGTCAGAACCAATGATTAGGTTGTGATCAAAGCTAAGCAATTCATACTCGACTGAAGAAGCTCTCACTACTTACTCTCATTTAATTAGTAATTGTAATTAAAAAGCCAAACCTGTAGAGTCAGCGGTCTTAAAACCCTCTACTTGGTTTGACCAGGAGTGCTATTGCAGGAAAAAGAGATTGAGATCCAAGTTCAAAGAAATATGCCAATCTGGGGATCCTAGTAATTATAATGAATTTTTAAAATATAAAAAAAGTTTTCAAGAGCTTATATCTAAGAAAAAAAAATTATACTTTCCGGGTAAATGGGACCAGCTGCACAGGGCTATAAAAACTAACAGCAAATCCTTTTGGAGATTAACCTCGAGTAACCCTAATGGCAAACTTTCTTTTGCTGACCCTGCTATTTCTCTCCAGCAATGGGTGGTACATTTCTCAACACTATATGATTCCCCAGTACCATCTCATATTGAGGTCAATGATCCTATCCTTACAGATTTATCATTGTGGCCCCCAGTGAGTATAGATGAAATAACCGAGCTAATTATCAATTTAAAAATAGGGAAATTGTCTGGTCCTGACAGGCTTCCAGCCAAGCTATTTAAAAAACATATTAATTGGTGGGCTCAGCCATTGGCTACTTTATTCACACTTATTGACCACCATGGTATAGTGCTGAATGCTTGGCTTAACACGATAATAATCCCAATCTATAAGGAAGGAGGGTTTGATCAGCCTAGAACTTTTGACCTATCAGTCTCTTATCAATTCTGAGCAAGCTTTATGCTAAACATCTTGATTGGATACATTTAAATGACATAATTAGTCCTGAACAGATAGGCTTCTGCAAAGGAAATTCTGCTATCGACCATTGCCTCATACTGATGTTCTTATAGAAAAACATTTGAATTTAGGAAGGAAGAAGCTTTTTGTAGCATTTATTGATCTCAAAAGTGCATTTGACCTAATTCCACGGGATCTATTATGGACCAAATTGACGAATCAAGGAATAGACCTGAGTCGCTTGTTTCTGTTAAAGAAACTCCACATGGCTACTGCCTGCCAAATAAAATATTCGCCTAAGGGCCACCTAATGTAGAGGATACCCACCCAGAAGGGGGTCAAACAGGGCTGTGTCCTTGCCCCTCAACTCTTTAATCTCTTTTTGAGTGATCTAGCACACTCCCTTAGCTCCATTAATGGTCATCCTCCCAAGCTTGGTGGTCTTTCCACCCCATTACTACTTTACGCTGATGATACTACAATTCTCTCTTATACGAGAATGGGTTTACAAAGATATTTGGACACATTTTATAACTATTGTCAACGCAATTCACTTACTATCAACTATTCCAAATCAAAGGTAATAACCTTTGCCAAACGATGGGGCCCACAGATATGGTTTATGGGTAGTACAGAAATTGAACAAGTTAAAAGTTTTAAATATCTTGGCAGTACATTAGTTACAATCTTTCTTGGGTCACTCATCGTAATAAGACAATCCAGTTGGCCAATTGTTCAGCTGCTCAGATTAAAGAATTTTACTTTACAAGAGGAAATCAATATGTACCTGCAGCGATTAGAATATTTAATGCCAAACTTCTTTCCCAAATCTTATATGGTATGCCCATTTGGCTGGGAGCTCTTAATCGTAAAGTTGAGAGCATTCAAGCAACTTTTTTGAGGCAGCTTTTGGGGGGCCCCAGTTGTGTCTCTTATCTCACAATTTGCTTAGAAACTGGTCAGCATCTGATAGAAACCAAAGCCTGGTTAATAACAATCAAATATTGGCTTAGGATTTTATTTAGAGCTGCTCCTCGAAGTCTGTTATTACATCTTAATATGGATAAATATAATTTGCTCTGGTCTCAGCATATTACATCTAAACTCAAGCAAATTGGGATTGCGATTGATGATTTATATTTATCGGATGAAACCTATGTATTTAGAATGATTAAACAGAGATTTTTAGATTTGGAATTGCACAAACTTAGACCTGCTCAACCCCGTGTTTGTTCGTCTGCCATGTTAGGTATAGAAACTTACCTGGGTAAGACGGTGCAATGTTTGCATGATCTTGAGGTTCCATCTCAGCATAGGGCCTTCTTTTTGGCCAGAGTAAACTCTTTTCCTTCCGAGGTACTTTTTGGAAGGTACAAACACATCCCCAATCCCTAGAGGCTCTATTCTTGTGGCACTCCCAACACAATTCACCATATAATTTTTGACTGTCACTTAGTTGAGACTCTTTGTTACGAACTGCTTTTAAAGCCCTTGCAGGGCAAATATCTGCTAAACGCTGTATCATCCTGCCAAAATTTATTGAGAGATGCCGTGCCTGCAATTACCAGAATTGTCACTAAATTCTTGGATGAAGTACTCAAAAGTAAACACAAACAATTTTCACAATGAGTATGGCTACCCCTTTGATTAACTTCCAATATGTAACTGTGTGTTTTTATATATTTTATTGTCTCTTTAATGCCAATAAAGGTTTGATTGGAATTATGAATAAGGAGAACATGTTATGCACAGGAGGAGTATTCATGTTGACTAAGTTAATTTATTTTAATTTAATTCAATTTAAGCCAAATCAACTTGATTTTTTTTTTTTGTCTTTGCACCACTCACATCTTTTTCCTGAACCCAGTACACAATCAAAAGGCTTAACACAGCCTTTGATTTATATTTAGAGAACAGACAAATTAGCCAAGGCTGAGTTTAACATTATTGTAATTTCTATTTGCCCTATCTATCTATCTATCTATCTATCTATCTATCTATCTATCTATCTATCTATCTAGTTTCTTTTAGACTTGTAAAAAAAATAAAAATATGGCCTAAAGGCTGACTGTAGATGACTGAATGTTTTGTAAATTTATTTACTTAAAACATTTATATATTATGTCCTATTTTTTTTTAAAGTTTTAAAATAGATTAGTCAAAAGAGTTTACAATAAAAGTCAAATCAAAACAATAATTAATTAAAGTATACATTAAACATTATATAAAATACACAGAATTAAATAAGGAATGTTGCCCACCACTTGTTCCGGGCCTGGGCTAAATATACAATCTACTCCTTCAGAGTCTGGAATAAACATCCAGGGGATAGACCCCTTGTTACCATGGCCTACAAGCTGGTGACTTTGTACCATTTTTATTTTGCCTTGCTTCACTTACTTTCTCAGTTCTATATTTTCTATGTGTTCTACCTCCAGTTTTCCAAGTCCTGCATTTCTACTCCTATATTTTTCTACTGCTAACAGTAGATATGTATGATGTCCTTCAGCTACATCAGTGATGGTGAAACATTTGGGCTGGATGTGTCAAAAATTCAGAAAATGCCTAACTTGACTCTGCTGGTGTGTCATGCTCCCCCTTCCCTGAACAAAAGAGAAACAATTCTTTACATATTCATTTATTTAAAAAAAAATATAGTCCAATCATGTGGACTATGTATTATATAAAGAAACGTCAAATAATTACAAAAATGAAATATAAGTAAAACAAATGCAGTTTCTTTCATAACTCAGGGAGATTAGTTGTCGAGTGTTGGTGAATGCTGGCGTGTCACCCAAAACGTCATGGCATGTCACCTTTGACATGTGTGTCATAGGTTCACCATTACCAAGCTACCTCCATGTCCTTTATCCATTGCTCCCAAGTTTCTCAAACATAGCAATCTTTATCCTTTCTTTAATGGAATATGCATAGGCAGTTAAGCAAGCAAATACTGTAGGTCTGAGGTGAGAATAAGATTTGCAATTATGGCTGTTGTTCATCACAACAATGCATCAATACCTGCTCAAAGCAAGAACAAGAGTTGTTATTTCCAAAGTCTCCCAGCTGGCTTTGTGCCTCAGGTGGGACTAGAACTCATGGTCTCCAGTTTCTAGCCCAGTACTTGCAGCAACCGGTTTGATGTGGTGGTTAAAGGCACTGGGCTAGAAACCGGGAGACTGTGAGTTCCAGTCCTGCCTTAGGCATAAAGCCAGCTGAGCGGCCTTGGGCCAGTCCCTCTCTCTCAGCCCTAGGAAGGTGGCAAAGGCAAACCACTTCCAAAACCTTGCCAAGAAAACTGCAGGGACTTGTTCAGGTAGCTGCCAGGAGTCAAAAACGGACTCAAGGTCACCAAACCTGCTGTAAATCATTCTAAAATATTTCTGGGTTAAAATTATACGAAACACTAAAGGCATAACACAGCACCACCCCATCAATTTCAATGGAAGAGGTTTGAACTTGCAAAATTATTGGCTGGGTTGCAGTATGCTTGAGGAGGCCTGGGTACCTCTCCACCCCATCCCCACCCCCCTTTGCTTATTCCCTTGGCTTCTAAAACACACTATTTTGTTTCCTTTTTATATTTGATTAAGTCATCAAAAGCATCTGAGGGGACATATCAAATTAAATAAGGATGGTTAAATAGATACAGAATTGTACTTGTGACTAGGTGGTAGGGATGATTCTGCAGGGAGAAAACGGCTTGTCACATCGAAAATGTTTTACATGCTGTTTTCCAGCATTTCCCTGCTGTTCCCCAAGCATAAGGCAATTGTGGCAAGCAGAATGTGATGCTGCCTTCTTTTGATAAACTTAAATAGCCAATTCATTAACAAACTTCTGTTCCTATCAGCTCTGTGCACAATTTAATACCATTGCGTTCTAAATCTATTAAACACTTTGTGCCTCTTGCAACAATGCAGGAAAACAGAAGCTGTTACTATTGCAGTTTTATTTGTGTATTTATTAATGAAAGATGTTATACTGATAACTACTGAAAAATTCTATTTAGAAGTTATGTAGAAAGGTTTGGACTGAATATTTAAACAGAGGAAAGCTCAGGGCTGGGTTTACATGGGAGAATGTAACAACACAGGAATATTTTAAAATGTAAGGTATATACTGTATACCTTTCTGTGTTTCAGAAATGACAAGCAGGCTAGATATTGACTATCAACAAAGCAATTAAAAAATCTGTGGCTTAGAATGGATCTTGCTTGGGGACTTCCAGTGGAGGCATGGCAAGCTAAACATGTCTCTGTGGAGAGCAGAAATGATGACTGCAGCAAAGACCAAAGAACCGGTGAGTAGACTGGTTCTTTGGAACCTCTCCAGACAAGGAGAGGACAGGAGATCACCCACATGTGCTTTGGACAGCTGCTCCTCACAAGCTGATCACAGGACAGCAGTTTCCCACAGGTTTGAGTGCCGGGAGTCAAAGGGATCATCAAGTTCATAATCATGGCGGAGCCTTTTGAAGGACACTAAGTTCACTAACCTTGCTTCTAATCACTTTTGGATATTGCTTATCTAACCATCTTAAAGTTATTTGAGATCTTCAGAATGACAAGTTTGAAAAGCTACCTGGTAAGTCTATGTTCATTTCTGAACAAAAGAAAAATTAACTATAAGTTTAAGTACTTAAAGAATTTGAAATAAATGACAAAAAGCTAAATAAGATTTGGAACCAAGAAAGTTATAAACAAATTAAGGGTCCAGACAAATCTGGAATATTGAAACTTTTACTATAAGATTTTAGAACTATATAAAATAAAGAGCTTTTTGTGGGAACCAGAATTATTTTGTCTACCGTAAGTCATAACAGTATGATTTAAAATGGACACTAGAGGGGATTAAAGATTCCAGGCAAAAAGAAAAAAAAATCTGCCTTTGGTTTTGATTAGGATTGGGATTTACAAAATGACAGAACACATTATAACATTTAAAATATTAAAGGAGATCTTCAAAGAATGGGGCCAGAAATTAATAGCCACACTATCAACAATATCAGTAACAATGTCTGTTTCTATGAATAGACTATGTTTAAAGGATGTTAATGAAGGAATGACAGATGTGAAACAAGTCTTCCTTGATGCAGAAATAGTGCAAAAAAAAAAAAAGAATGTTGTTATTGGATGTTGCCGCACCCTAGCCCCCAGTGAGAACTAGGTTAGTATGCCATTTAAGTGAGGTCACTTGGCTGGTTATCTTGCTTTGAAGATGAACAAGTTTTTTTGCCCAACTTTATTGTCCAAAAAAGCTCCACCCTAACTATAAAAGTATTTATTTTAAAAATGTTTTTTGTTGTTTGTTTCTACATGGTGGCACATATTCTTAATAGAGAGATTAATAGAACTTAAGAAAAAGAAAGCTTTGGAAACAGTGCCCCCATAGACTACCAAGAATGCTTTCCTGTAGGCCCAAGATTAGATGGCAGTGAGTACTCAGCATATGTGATAATGTCTAAAATTCTCTAAAAGCAAAAGGTCTGACAACCTCTACCCTATCACATGCCTTTTAATCACTTTCCAATTAAACTGCTAACATTTTAAACACTTCACAATGTCTGGACCTATTTCTAGCACTCCATTAATCACATCGTGATCTATTTCAGGATAATTTTACAAATACAGCTTCATTTTCATTCTCTACATTTTAAAGAGTAAAGAACTGGGGTCACATCATTGGTTTTTAATGAGCAATACATTTATTGTTCATTGAAAAGAAATCAGTAATGAGTATCGGTAATGTAACAAGTTCACTCTTTTCAGGGCAGATTTTGTATTAGAGTGGAATAGAATTTTCTGTTTTCTTTCTTTATGATCAAACTTGCCAGGGTTTATGGCTCATGTTTCCCCTACTCATGGCTCTGTGCAGTTCTCAAATGGATATACTTTGGAAAGTCTATCTGCAGCGTTCTCCCCAAAACTGTGTAGCTTTTCTGAGCGTTTTGGTCAGGCCCCAAATATAGATCTTGCCCAGTCCTTTGTTGCTCTGCATTTCTGACAAAACCTTAGACCATTAGAACAGCGATGAAGAACCACTTTTTCAGGCAATGGGCAACATTTGCTCCTGCATATAACCTTCTAGGAACCTTCTAAACACCACTGGGAAGAAGGCTTAAATGTAAACAAGGACAGGGCCACCTTCTTCCTTCTTTCACTCAACCCTAGGCATCCATATATTGACATTCATTCTCACATGCGCATGGCTTTCTTCTTTGCTCACCTGTCTCTTGAGCAGTAGGGTCCTTTTCACCAATGCTGTGAGTCAGGCAGCAGGTGCCATTAAGTAATGTCATGTACATGTAATGTCACAGATGCCAACAAAAAAATAAACAGCATTTCCATTTTAAAAAAATACCAGAAAAACCCCTTATGTTATTGAGGACCTTATGGCATCAGCAGATGCCATGTTATCAACCCTCACTTTCAAGAACCTGCTTCTGCAGAGGATCCCATTAAATACAAAGATTTCCTTAGCAACCAGGGTGAAGGACTGTTTAATGTCTTGATATCACAAAAGTGTTCAGTTAATGCTAGAATAATATCCTTATATAAATCCATGGTATGTTTGCATCTAGAAGACTGTAGACAATTTTGGACATGTTTAAAAGAAGATATAGCAGGGCTAGGAAAAGTACCGAAGAGAGCAACTAAAATAATCAGGGGCTAATTTTTTTTTTTTTTTAAATGAGAAAAGGCCTGAATATGACTCAGGTGTATAAAACCATGCATGGAGCCATTGGACAGGGAGAAGATTTTCTCACTCACTCAAAATTATAGGACTCAGGCCATTCAATGAAATTGATTGGAATAAGATTTAGAACAGAAAGACAATTTCACATAGCACATAATTCGTTTGGATACTTTTAAAATGGATTGGGCACAGATAATAATCTGCCAAGGACTATTAGTCTCAAGACTCAATGTTATTTCCAACTGAGGGGCAGTTGTTTCCAACTACCACTTGCAGGTGAACAACAGTGGAAGAGTGGTATCTCTCTAGGCTCTGCTTGCGAGCACCTCAGGAGAATTACGTTGGCCCCCCACCACAGGAAACCAAATGCATTTGTTTGTTTACTCCTGTAAATGTATAACATACTCTTATAATACTCAGGGCAGCTTTTAGTGATAAATTCACAATTAAAATTGCATTAAAATTCAAACAATAAATAATGTTAACATCTTAGTGTAATAATATTATGAAAAATATAACGTTTGTCAAATTGCTTAAAACCAGCTTCCACGGTAAATAGTCAGAACTTTACACATTTTCCAGAAATTTCCTGTAAGGGGACCTCCCTTGGGTCCATTAAAGGTCTGGGGTTGCCCTCCCCCCCAGGAGATGTTATATTATAGGATGATCAGTGGTGGGTAAAACACTCTGTCAGATATCCAGGGCCATAGCTAATTAGTACTCAACAAATAAGTATCACCATCAAAATATTATCAGTGGCCAGTGCAGCACTTGCAGAGCGGTGGCATGTGTGTCTATCTGCCAAGCCCACATACTACCTTGGCTGCAGCTTTCTGAACCAGCTGTACCCTCCAGATCATCTTCAAAGGCACTCCCACATTACAATAATCCAGATGGGAAGGTATCTGTCCATGAGCTACTGAGATCAGTCTATCTTCATCCATAATTCCTGGCGTTGATTTTGCAACTGGAGCTCCTGATCACAATTGCCTCCAACAACAGTTTGGCATCCAAGGGTATCCCAAACCTGCACTTGATCCTGTTGAACTAAAATGGGCTGGATGACATGACTTTGCCCTGATTCAGCTGGGTTCTTATTTCCAGAACTGTTTCTTCCTGGGAGCTTGATTCTACATTGCTTCACCGTATATGTTTGTTGCCTTTTACAGGATTAAAAGACTGCCTGATTAAGCATCAGATGGTCAACGTTCTTTCCTGTTTTAACTCTATTCAGTACCATTTCTTTTCAGAAAAAGCCATTAAACCCAATCAATGCAATGCAATTTTCTTTTTAGTGATTTCTGCAAAGAGCCTAGGGGCACATTGTCCTCAAACCAGGTGTTCCCCATCACTGTCATAAAAAATGTATTCACTAAATTTTCTCCTTGTTTGCTTTAAGTGTGTCCAATAAATAAAATCCCCAACTGGAATAGTCCACAGGCTTATGCTCTGGGTGCTTCCCCTTTTTCCTTCAGGACCCAGAGAAGAAATGGACCCTCATGGATTTCCTAATGGAAATCCTTGTAGAGCTAATAACATTTTTGCTCCTCTTCTTTCCTTTTTTCTCTAAAAGAAAGCATTGGATTCCAATGAATATTTGAGCTCTTCCTGACATGGCACTGTTCTGGCTGGGCTTCAGTCAACTGACAGAGCAGCCAATGCACCAAGTTCGAGCTTCCTTAGGGTAAGTCTCCCTGTCTGTTCTCTCCCTCACTGAGCGGTCTCCTTAAAGGTGCGGGACATTTCCAAAACACAGTCCATAGATAAATTATCTCCACCCCACTTCCTGCCTCCTTGGCAAATGTGCCCACTGCCTTTGTCTGAGTCTAATGGAGTAGCTGTCTTCTCTTTGTCAGGGCTTCTTCTGGCTGGGCTAGACCTCCAATCCACTTCTCTCACTTCTTAGTTTTTCCAAATCTTAAACTTCCCCCAGCTGATTCATTTGGAATTTCTTTGCTGGTGAAACTTGCCAGACTCTTTGTAATGAGTTGCCAACTGATCACTAGAATCCTTTACTGCCTCTCAGCTATGCAAAGTGCTGCATGAGGAAAAGCCTTGGGCATTCTCTGCTTACCTCTTGTGTACTCATGGCTTGCCTTTCTGGCAGTGGGTTCCTAACCAACAGCGTCCAAATTTCCTAGATGGCAGGCAAATCGTCATAATCCAGGTCCCCTGTCTTTTATGTTTCCATGCAACATCAAGGCATGTACACAAGAGGCAGGGCTTGGATCGCGATGCCATAGCCACCATCTTACCCACTGTGAGCCCTCTCCAAGGATGCCAGTGAGCGTCTTTCCTTTCTTCTTTCTCTCTCTCCCTTTTCTTTCAACCTGTCATGCTTCAGACTTATTTCAAAGCTAACTTCCTGCCTGTTCCCCAAACTAACTTTCCCTCCATTCCGTTCCTCCTCATTTCTGTAGGTTCAGGCTCCACACTGTGTGCAGCAGCCTCCAATCTCCCACAGTCTATTTCTTTCTTTCTTTCTTTTCCCCAATCATAAGTGAGGATCCTAATTCCTGCATCCTGCAGTTTAGTTATTTAGCTTAGCAGCTCACACCAATTTTACTACAACTGCTAGGTTGCACCAGTGATGCATGGCCCATGAGAAGCATAGGGCTTTTTGCACAAGTGGGCTGAAAAGTTTATATTTTCAGAATCACATGATCTTTGAAATTCTTAATTTACATGTGTCTCTAATGGGTGACATTTTTTCTCACTATATGTTTATAAGTCAGGATTCCATCTTCTCAACACCTGTCTCAGATGATCGCCATGAGTAATATATGGATACTTTTTACTGGATTTTTACTTTGTATACCACTTGACCAGTTTCTATCTTCATAGATTATTTGGCATAGATCTGGCCATCTGATTTATTCAACTTTCAAAGAGCAGGAGAAAAAGAAGGAAACATGGAGTTTTCTGTTCACTACAGGATAACAACTTCCTGGAGAATTTGTATTCTGTCAAGTTGCAAGTACAGAGTTTTCTCTTTTTTCTAGTTTGACTAATACTGTGTGTTTCTTCTTCATATATTTTCCAGATATTTTCTTCTTTTTAAGCAGCTAGCAGATTTACATTTTAAAAGGACATTTCCTTTGATTTTTTTCCTTGAGGTTTATTTTGCAAACATCCCAAAGACATTGCAGAGGAATGGAAGATGAAGCAAAAGATGTATTTTGCTGCATTTATTTCTGAAGTCAGTATTTTGATTCCACCCATCTCCCTTTTCAGAGAAGAACAAGCCATTTCCAACAAGCATATATTTTACAAGAAGTAAATGTACATACATTTACCATACTCCATTTGGAACTGATGAAGAAACAGCTATAATTTTTAAGATATTCAAGTAGTTTGGAGAAATTCTAAATTGCTTTTCTTTTGTTTATGTGTATCAGTCTATATTTATTAAAATTATTTAGAACCAAGCCTCTATCAGATTCAATATTAATCATAATACTGGTATTATGAATCTGGCTTGTTATAACGGATAGCCACTACAGCTACTACTGCTACAGAAAAAGAAAAAAAAATAGAAAACTAGAGGGAACATATATAAAGCATGTATTGCACCTATTTTTCAGAAAACTGGAAAGCATGATTCAGGAGCCCATGGGTGAGCTCAGATCTCAAGTCAGACTCGGGGATGGGCAGCAAAAGGGTATTTAAGCCATGTTGAGAGCCTATACAGCAAAGGAAGGTGCATGCCCAGCCAAATGCTATTTAAACAGTGGTGACGAAAATGATTTGACATTGGCAGTTTCAGAAATGTTGGTATGGGAGCATAGAGGAGGCACAGCACAATTTCAGAGTGGACAAGCACCCACCCTAAACTTAGTTCCCTGAAATAAATCCTACTGCTTCAAATGGAGTTAAGTGGCATGTTAGCTTGCTCTTGATGCTAAACAAATTAAGTAGAACAAAACACACTGGTAATGGACTTTCTTTGGCACCTGCTTAAAACTGAAAGTAATTCCTTTTCCAAGCAGAATTTTCAGAGTTTCTTTAGCAAGATTTATTAACGTCAAGTCTCTTATAGCCGTTTACAGTCAACTAAGTAAGATGCTCACAGAATCAGAATAGGCAAGTTTATTGCAATGAGAAAGGGGTTGGGCTACTGAACCTTGGAAACTGGATACATCTACGTTGGCCCTCATCAGTGAGTACATTAAAATGCAGCTTCTCCTTTCTTACTGAATCTTGGTTTATTGGGGAGGTGCTCACTGCTTATTGGTACCACCAAAATGTCCATCTGTTCTTGTTCTGCAGTATGTGGAGAAGATTCATTTTCATTCCCAGGATCAAAGAGTTTCATCACAATTAAGAAGAAGAAAATTGGCAAATGAACTATTTCTGATCTACCACCAATATCTCCCGAAGTATGTTAGGGCAGACTCTTCAGAGAATAAAACAGCTGGAAGCTATTTTACAGGTCATCTCGTCCACCTGCCTACTGCCTGCTCTTCCTCATTTTCTTTTTTACTGCCTTTCTGTAAAATAGCAAATGGGCAGGCCTCTTCACACATAATGATGGAACCGATGCAAATATCTATAGAAATTGAATCTGCTCTGATTCTTCTGCAGTTCTGTAATTCAGTTAGCGACTGGTTCAGGGCCAAGTGAATTGTTTATGAGTTGAGTGGCCTATCAATTTGATTTAGGAAGGGAGGAAGGAAGGAAGGTTTTAGAGAGTTTCTTTTTTATTGTCAGTGTGGCAATGTCACTTAGGGGTTAATCACCCATGCTTTTCCTTAAATAGTTTTAATTTGATACATGCATGAAAAAGTCCATTCACAGCCTGCATTTGATGGAAGTATGGTGATGGCAACAGATACAACTCATAGAGTTCGCTGAAATATATGCGTGAGGCTCCCTGTGGCATTTTTACTTCTCTCTCATATTCTGCCTGTCACATTCATGTCCATATAGTAAAGAAGCAAGCTTCAGCCATATCACAACCTGACTTTTCAAGTAATTTGATAAAACTTTATGTTCAAGAAGCACTTTACTAAAAAGTTTCAGACAAAAGAGAAAGGTGTATCTGATTTAGAACATCATATGAATCTATGCTTACTGCAGAATTCAATTCTTTACTGATTATATTAAGAAGCAATAAATTTACTGAAAACGTTAACAACTAATGCTGACATACCCAGCAAGTATGTGGCAATTACCTCAATTCAAGAATTCTGCTCCCGCTTTCTTTTTTCAATTCAGTGAAATGTGAATATCTAGAAGAATGGACACAAACACGTATTGTCACTGAAGAGCAGTAAAGGAACTTGTAAAAATGTAGGTGCTTTTACAGACATCAATAATTGTGAAGTTCAACCTGTGGTTGTAACAGTGAACACAGATCACTCTGGACCTCTTTCAGAAACTGTTCTTACACCCCATCTAGTACGCTACCCATTATATTGCCACCATTATATGTTTGTGCCATGTAAGTGTTTATGTCTATTCCCCAACAAGACGTGTAGAGTCCTTGGGGTTCTCTGAGCTTGGTTCTTTTCGTGTAAACATTTCATCACTCAGCTAGGTAATAGCTTCAGTGCTAAAATGGGATGGGATTTGCTCTCTGTTTATATCCTGTGGCCTGCCTTGCCAGTGCTGGTAAAGGGGGTTTTGTTTTGCTCCTCTGTTAGTTCCTTGATTAGCCTATGTTTGCTGCTTGATTGTATGCCTCGTGGTAACCTCTGCTTCTCTGGGTGATGATTGCTGGTGCAGCGATCTTCTGATCTTTTGTCTCTTTTGAATAGTATGTAGATGCTGTTTATCTCTATGTGTCTGTTAAAGGCAGCAATTAACATTTCTCCAGGGCATTACACATCTATGAAAGTTGGATTCTTTCTTCTTTTTGTACTTGGGACACTGAAAACAAATTCTATTTTAATGTCTAGAAAACAAGTACTTTAGTAGTTATCTGATCTAATTTAATTTGATTTGTCAATCAAAGAGCACAGCACAATTGATGTGTCTGTTATTTCCTTTAGGTGTCATCTCATTCACATGGCTCAGTATATCTACCAGAGTTTACAGGTGCATCATGTAACAAGAAATTTCTCAAGGAATATGACAAGCAATACATCATAGCACTGTCTTCTCCTCAAGCTGAGCCTCCCATATTTTTACTCTAGCACCAGCATTACAATTTAACCTTTAATTTTAACTCTTCTTACATAAAACTATATATAAACTGTAATTGATGCAAGCATCTGGAGAAAGGTTTGAATAATGTAGCTAGGAATTAGAATTTACATTTAATTTAATACTAGTACAAGCATGAACATGTCCCTTTGGAGTTTAGAAAAAAACTCCCACACTCTAAACGGTTTGTTTACTTCCATAAGGATCGTTCCATTCTGTAGCAATTATCACTGCTGTAGAATGAGTTACAAAGCAACATTTACATAGGGCAGTATTTTAAAACCAGAGCACAATAGCTTATTAATGTGAGATGCTTAATCACATGAGATGCTTAAATCACATAATGCAAGCGAAATGGTTCATCACATAATTGGTACTAAAGTACAAGCATTTAAAAACACAGAAGTCTGTCTGATTGACTAGAGCAGTGTTTCTCAACCTTGGCAACTTTAAGATATGTGGCTTTCATCTCCCAGAATTCCCCAGCGAGCAAGCTGCTGAGGTTGAGAAACACTGGAAGAAACACTGTAAGAGACCCTTGCAGGTGTATAAACTTGACTGTTGTGGAAGAATGGCCCTTTTTTGTACGTGTAAGATACGTGATTCAGAACAAAAGACAATGATTGAGTGTTATGGTGTGGTATAATCTTTCATAAATACAAAAGCTTTTGTTTGTAGCTGATATTTGGGGTGTTTGCTTTCTTTAAACATCAACTATATCAGCAAGTGTTCTTTTCTGCTAGCAGGAGGGCTCTACGGAGGGCTGTGTGAACCATTCAGACAGATTAATCCTGAAGCAACCCAAGTGCCCTGCCAAAGCCGCTGCTTTCAGTCCTAAGGCACCATGCCCTGTTGTAGTCTTGCTGTGACTGCTCTGAGAAAGGCTCCCCCACATCATTAGAGCCAAAGGGCTTTCGGGACCATCTCAGAGCAAGCGCAGGGGTGCTTCAGTCACCTCATGAAGCCTCTCTCAAAATGGTTCATGGAACCCTTCTTCTGGGTTCAACTCCATGCGAGTGACGCTCCCTCTGCGACACTGGCTTCAAATCACTGTGCAGACAAGTGGATCAAGACATATATTTAACATAGAAAGAGGGAAAAGGAAGAGATGGATCCCACTGCAAGGATAGATTTGAAATTGATCAGCTGCTTTTAACATCATTACAAAACTCTGTAATGTCTCTTGAACGACATGCATGAAGCAGTTCAGGGTTCTGGTCACTAATTACCTTCATCATTTCCCCTTTTTTCTCTCCCTTAGCAGTCAGCCCGCAGCATTCATGGACACTGAGGACACTCACTCCTTAAGAGCTGTTTTGGACAAGGGAGAAGCTCATTATTTGTGCACCCTTGCAAACTTCAAGCTGCCCCAAGAACAGCTGGTGCTTCACTCTCATGTATATACACGTTGGTGTTTTGGCCTCATATACATAGGCATTCATGCTTGGACATCAGAAATACAAGTAATGGTACTAAATATATTTTATTACACAACCTTAACATGGACTTGATTTTTGGTGTTGCTCTGACAACACACTTTGCAGTACAATGAAACTCCCAAAGTATATATGAGAGACAGAGCTTTGTGGAGGATTTAAATCTGTGTTAAGTTAGTATGAGACCTATTGCCTCTGGACCAGGTCCAAACCCTGGACTGGGATGTGGTGAAGCTCTGTGCATGGAGTCTGATCCACAACAGATCAAATTCTTTAGCCAAAGATACTGTTCCTTTTGCAAAAAGGAACACCAGCAACCATGGGGAGAGTAGGGAAGGTAGCCACTGCCTTGTCTTGATGCAGGACCAGGACTGCTGAAGCCACTCCACAGAGATTCCATCATTCTTCTATCTGGGTGTAAAAGAAATCATGCCTTTGAGGGCAAGGTTGCTACTGACGAGGTTGACTCCAAAGAAAGTTTCCCATTTAGGAGTTCCCTTGAGTAGGGTCACTTCTCTGTCTTTATAAATGAGCATTGGAAGAGAGTTGCTCTAGTTTGTTGGGTTTCTTAAGTGAGGCTGTATTAGGAAGATAGAGGAACACAGGGAATGGAATATGGCCTGAGAATAAATATTGATGTAATAATTTGTAGAAGAAGATATGGAGAGCTACACACTGATTATTGCAGAGAAAGAAGGGCACGCCACTGCTCCTTTCAATCTGCAATCTAATTAAAGAAGAGAATGTGGAGCCTTCAGTTTCAGGGTTCTGGATTTATTACTGCCAGGTCAATTTCTGATTAAACATCTGTTATTCAGGTTTAATCCTGGATAACAGTGCTAACCCGGCATACATTTTGGAGATCTGGCTGAGAGAAGAGGCGGAACTTAATCTTTTCTTGCTCTGTCCACACAAGTACTTCTGATCTGAGGATTATAGGGCAGGGAAGTGGTGTGATTGTCGTCTACAGGAATTCCATCTCACTGACAAAAAGCTCCATTTGCCTGTCTGCAAAAATGCTTAGTGTTTTCTGCTGTGACTGGAATAATTTAGGGCTATTATTAGTTTACCATCCACCCCGCTACATAACAACTTCCTTACTGAAGTTGTGGGGATGATCTCTAGAGTGACAGTGGACTACCCTAGACCTCTTTTCTTGGGTGACATCAATGTTCATACTGAATTTGTTGAGGACAGATCACTCTGTGATCAGTTTTAAATGGACTGCATACTCAAATTTGAATCAATGTGACTGATAAGGTTATCTCTGGAGAAACAGCTAATGGCTCCCTACTTCCAGGATTAAAACAGACCTGAAACTAGAAGAACTTGCTCTTCCTCTTGTTTCTGCTGGCTTTCCAACTCAATGAGGTCTTCACTGGGGAGGTCCACCATGTGTGTAGCTAACAGGTCGTCAAAGTCCTCCTCCTTCAGGTCGAGCTGAAGCTTCTTGCCGAGGGCAACCAAATTGCTTACGATGCCCTGTGACTCCTTTTCTGCCACCTCAAACCCTCAAAAGTCATGAATGAACTGAGGTTACAGATGTTTCTGCACTCCATTCATGTTTGTAGGGGTAACCTCATGCCAGGCTGCACTGATGTTCTTGATAACCTTGTAGGTGTCGTAGGACTTCCAAAACTGGCACAAGGTCATCTGAGAGTCCCCTTTGGTTACCTGAACTGCCTATCTAAATGTGCAGCGAAGATAGTATTTCTTGAAGTTTGCTATCACCCCCAGTCCATAGGTTGAAGGAGGGGGGTGGTGTTCAGAGGCAGAAACACAACCTTCACGTCTGGATGGAAATTGTCCGAGTAAGGTGGGTGACCTGGGGTGTTATCCAAAATTAGCATGATCTTGAAAGAGATGTTTCTGTTGTGGCAATACCTCTCCACTGCTGGGATGAAATGGTGGAAGAACCAGTCTTCAAAGATGAGAAGGGTGACCCAAGCTTTCCGGTTAGCCTTCTACACAATAGGAAGTGAGCCCTTTGCAATGTTCTTGGGAGCTCACGGATCCTCAGAATGGTAGACTAGCAGTAGTTTTAGGCTCAGGTCGCCAGAAATGTTGCCACGGAGTAGGACAGTTAGTCTATCCTTCACAGCTTTGAAGCCTGGCATGGTCTTCTCCTCCTTGCTGATGTAAATCCTGTCCAGCATTTTCTTCCAATAAAATCCTGTTTCATCCACACTGAATATTTGCTGGGGCAAATAGCCATCTTCCTCTATGATGTCCTTGAGGGTTTCTGGGAATTTCTTGGCTGCATCCTCATCTGCACTTGCTGCCTCGCCACTCATTTTCACATTATGAAGGTTCACACCAGCCTTAAAGCTCACAAACCACCCATGACTTGCAACAAAGTCTCCTCAGCAGCACCTTCACCAGCCTTCTATTGCAAGTCATGGAATAAGCCTTCTCCTGGATCAGCATTAGGCTAAGCAGCACATGCCATTGATGCTGATCTTCGATCCACATGCTGAACAGTGTCTTCATCTCTTCCATCGCTTTTCCTTTCCTCTTATTTATTATTGTTAATTGTGTAGGCACTGAACTTCACATGCTCCATGACCTTCTCTTTCTTCTTAATGATTGTTCTGATGGTGGAACGCTTCATGCCATATGCACATGCCACATCGACCATCTTCTCCCCCCAGTCAATTTTGTTTAATATCTCCACCTTCATTTCCGTCATGATGGATTGGCACTTTTTACACTACCCCCTTCCCCTTTATCACTCTTCCGCTTCATTGCAAACATACTTTGCAGTACGGTAATTCACAATCACACTACACACCAGCAAACAGTAGCATCCAAAATGGTGCACTCTCAGCCTTCTAATGTGCAATGGGTGCTGCCGAGTGCATGTAGGCGGTGTGCCATAAACTGTTTCCCACCTTCTCCTGCCTTCCAGAAGGTTGGAGGTTTGAGATGGAATCTGAGTTCCAAACAGCTCTGTTCATATCACGGAAAGTTTGTAACTTGAAAGTTTATAAGTAGAGGACTGTCTGTAATTAAAGTAGTATATATTAAATTATTTTCATATAATAAATGTTTGGTGGTCAATGAACAATCTGAAATTTCATGAAGGGGTCAATGAGCTGAAGAGTTTGGGGACCTCTGATTTAGCAGAAGATGGCAAAATGCTCCCTGCTACTCTTGTTAGCAATAGGTTGTTTTCTAGCACCCGTTTCCCTTTATCTTTTTTTTTTTTCCTGGGCAGATGGATGTGCTTCCAAACAAAGCACTGGACTGCAGCCACTCACCATTTTTATCTTTTAGGAAATCTGTGGGGCACTGTTATTCTTGGAAATAAGGCTGAAACCAGAAGAAGATCTTTTTCTTTGCAGCATCCCATTATTTTAAATTAAAATAACCTGTGCAAACTTCAAGTAAGGCAGGAGCGCCTGGGACATCATGTTGCCAATCACCGCTGTTGTCAGCCCCATTAAAACCTACTGGCCCAAAGGGGCAGGGGCCATCCTAATCCCATCCTCAAATGGCCCTTGTGCGCTTCAGCTCCCTGAAGTAACACTGCTGGAAATGCCATGGTTTTGGAAAGCAGCAACAAGGTATTTGTACATGCAATCTTTTAGGCCCCAAAGTCCCAAAGGCCCAGCTTAGGAAGCTCAGCTGTTCATTTTAAGAAGCTTTACTCATGTCAGTAAAGGTTGTCACTTCAATTTATTGGACAAAGGGTGTAAGCCGTGGTCTCACAAGCAAAAAATTTGTCTCATTTCCCTAATATCTTATTAGGAATGGATGCCCTTTTCCCCCCTATCATCATAAGCCTGAAATGAACATTGACTAATTAAACATTGCTTATATCCAAGCAAAGGAGGGATAATGAAAGATAGCAGTGACCGAGGGTTAGAGTAATGAAGGGCACACAAACAGAGTAAAGCTCACGATAAAGCATGAAAAAAGAGAGAAAATATAATGTCAAAATGAAAGACTGTTTGGCGTCAGAATAAACCCTGTGGGAAAGGATAGTTCACTCCTGTCAATCTCCTTAAAATTAGAGGGGGAAAAAAAAGATAGAACTAGGATAAGCAGCAAATTCTCTGGTAAAAAGCAGCAACAGTAATTAGGCTTGATTAGAAAGGGGAATATTTGACAGTGACATTTTCAAGTATTAAAAAATAATGCAAAAACTGATGGGTAAGATAGAAAGTTATTCCTTCTAGCATGGTGTGTATCCCAGCATCTGCTAGAGATAGGATTGTCAGGGGCATCGAGCCTCTGATGTATTTCTCACATACTCCTGGAGAAATATTTCTAGTGAATTACAGTATTTGCCAATATGTCCCTCCTCAGGACTTATATAGAAAGATCCAATGTGCCATTTCCTTAATAAGTCCACAATATGATTTTAGAAAACTTCAGCAGGGAATTGGTTTGAAAAATGAGGTTTTCATACCCATGAGCCTATTAACAATATGGCCATTCCCTCTTTGCAAATTATTCCTTGCTGGTCTTAAAATAGTGCCGCAATCCAGAAACTCTTGTTTTTCTTATACAAAGAGATCCGGTAGGCCATTCTCTTGATAAGCTCACTATAAAATTTTAAAGGGTGTTAGACTCCTTCAGGTATCCATTGATGAATACGTGAAGGGGCTGAGGCAGCTGATGGGACAAGCTCCACCCCTCTGATGATGCCTTGCATGCCCGCAGCCCTCTTGAGCTGACCTGTGATGGGCCTGCACCTGAAAAGATACAGCTTTGTTGCTTATGGCTTCCCAGCTGAGCCTGGAATCACGCTGAGGCTACACCCATTGAGCCAATCCATATTGGACTCAAGCTAGTCATTGAAAAGGGAACATAATAAAAACATGGGACTTCCTAGTAGGGATGGAGGTAGACCCATGGATTCTTGCAGCCCCTTTATTCACCCATTAATACTTGCCTGAATATGTTATTTATGTTCCATTTTAGATGGCACCAAGACAAGCGTTTTAAAAACAAGTCCATTTAGGCATTTCATTTTCTATGGTTCTACTCAGAAGATAAATGTTTGCTATCAGATGAACATTCAGTTTTGGGATCCTATTCTATGTCATCAATCAAGGGCCTGGTCTTTGACAACAAACCATTCACTGTGTCACCTGCCTGAAGCTATAAAATCAAGGGAATGTCAAGCACCTGCTATGTTGCAATACCTGCTGGGTGCTTCTGTATCTGCTTTGGTGGGCCAGAAATTGTGCAGACTGAGATGACAAATCAAGTCACTGTCTGGGTGGTTATTTTCCAGGGAAGGAAACAAGTGTAGCCTAGAGGCCAATAGGTACCCTGAGTAGCTAGACTTTAGTTGTTACTATTTGGACAATTGTTTGGCCCAAATCCACTACATACTGCAATTGTGTTTGCAACGGTTACACCACAGAAGCGAGCATAATGGAGCCTTAATTGGCCTCATTTGTGTTTACAAGAAATATGAATGCTACACGTAAGAACGTAGTTCTTAGTCATAAGGAATGACTCTTCATATATTTGTCAAATTATCAAAAGGTTATTGTGGATCAGTAATTTAGTCATGGCAGGTTTTGTGTGTGTGCCTTCCAGTCAGTTTTTGACTCCTGGTGACTGCCTGAATAAGTCCCTGCAGTTTTCTTGGCAAAGTTTTTCAGAAGTGGTTTGCCACTGACTGCTTCCTAAGGCTGAGAGAGAGGGACTGGCCCAAGGTCATCCAGCCAGCTTCGTGACGAAGGCAGGACTAGAACTCACCGTCTCCTGGTTTCTAGCCTGGTGCCTTAACCACTACACCAAACTGGCTCTCCATGGTAGGTTAGGTTGTATCCAAATATAATTCCCCTCAGAAGAGGATATGAATGTGAGACAGGTCAGGTATCATTACTGCTGCTGACTACTGCTTTATCCTGGTTGTTTCTTGTAAGCTGCCCACAGTTACATTGTTCAAGTTGGGCAGCCATATAAATTATATAAATAAATAATGTTCTATTATTCCATTTGTTATTAAGTGACTATGAGATGTGTGTGTGGGGGGGGGGGTGTTCACAAATCAAAATAACCAGAATTTCCATGATATACTACAATGGTTTTATTTACAAAAGAAGACTCTGTTCAATCAAACTCTACTGATGACTGCAATGATATATTCATGTTGGGGCTTTCTAGCATCACCATTTCCTACTAACCATGACCCTGTTTGACCACATGATAGAATATTTTTAATACAAATATTTCTACATCATATTTAACAAATAGAAATGCCATTATGCTCGTATGTGCTATCCTTATTTATATTACTTTCTTAGATTCTGTTATAACACTTTCTTTTCTTTTTCATTTTAGGAAAACAAATGAAATAACAATTATTTCATACAATGTTATTGTCATCCTCATTTTTGTAGCTAAATAATAGGTGAAAGGATGCAGCATAAGATTCTTTGTCTTCCTGGGCTGTGATTTGCTGAAATGCTTTCTCTAGCTGAAAGAAAACTGACTTTGTTAGGCTGTTCAAGCTAGCAAATGTCTACTTTGGTTTTGTATTTCTCTTGAAACTGATTCCAGTTTGCTACTGACTTCTTTATTCCAGTTTTCATAACATATAAGCTGTCTGAAACAGCAGTAATATTGATATATGGAGTAGGGGTTAAATCAATTTTGTCTTCACAGTGAGATTTTTGTGACTTGTAAACCACCCCCTGCAAAAGAAATTTTGCTAGAGTTATCTGAAAGAGTTTTAATTCCTTCTCAAGAATTTCAATTCAGGAAAAACCTTGACATTCATTCTGAATATCCTTTTAAGTGAAATTGAAGATTACTACCTAAAGTTTCATGGTGTTTTTAATTTCCCTGATATGCCTATCGCATTAGATCTAGCTGAGCATTTCCTAGGTCATCTGCTCTTCATACAGTGACTCTAATTGAATACCAGTGGATAGTCATGTCCTGGAACCATCATGTTCCAATAAATAATGTGATTGGAAAATGGATTCAGTTCTACAGTTTTGGTCAAGATCTAATATAAAACTGTACATTGGAAATAATGGGTGTACTTCAGTTTAAATTATGCATCTTTATCTTGCATTTATATTTTCCTTCAGCTCGGTTGATAGCACAAACCAGTTCTGCTTACTAAGTGATGACAAATAACAATGCAGAATAACTATGTAGTTATAAATGAAATAATTATATAATGATTAGAAGAATTATACCCCACTCTTCAGCTGAAAGGCTGTCAGAATTACTTACAGCCACCCATGTTTAGAGGGCTGACATCATACTTAGGATAACAACATGACAGTGAAAGAAAAAAGAATGGGGAAGGAAAAAAAATAACGTTATTAATATTGTAGAATGTTGTTTTCACTGACTGTGGAAGGAATGGTGTCCATTATTAACAAATGTCTGTTAAATTGGAGAGTATTCCCCTGTGGCAATTTGTATCATTTGCATAATGATGCCGTTATGCAAATGTCACGAGCAATATTATTTGCAACAGATTTTGCATAGCTGCACCTTAATATGCAAAGCCTGTTGCAAATAACATACAATAGCTGATTTATGGATGTGGCCCACAAATACACATTTTAATAAAACTGGATGTGTAACTGAACAAGTAAGAAAAAGTAGGAGCATAGTAGTAGGTAGTAATGGTAGTAACTAAGTTTGGTACAGGTAAATCAATACAGTAGCCCAGAATACAAAGCAATATCACCAATAAAACAGTTTAAAAAATCAGTATAATAGTTTATAAATTAAATTTATTACTACCAGCACAACTATAATATAAATCTATATCGAATAATGCCGAAAGCTCTTCCAGCACATGAACATGAATTATAGTCAAGTTATTCAGATAACTGGGTGTTCCTGAACACATGGCCTGAAAAGTCAATATCCAGCAACTGAAACTGATTAATGCTCTCAAAGACCTGACCAGTGCAGCAATTGGTGAAAAAAGGACATATTGTAGGGTAAACTGGGAGAGATCTAAAATGACTAGTTCTCTAGAACTTGTGCTATTCAGGAGCTGATCGCAGACTGCAGTGTCAGAAAGGACTGCCTACAAACTGTTACTTTAATTCAGATGGGATACCACCAAAGTACAGATTAGTTGCTTAGGCATTTTCAAAGTAGGTTATGACTGAATTCTCTGGAGTTTCAGTATGTAAAAATTACAGGTTCTTGTAGTTTCTTTTATGAATAGTTTTAAAGAAAGTTTCTCACCAGTAAGAATTCCCAGATCACATACCACTGAAGCCCCTGCAATTGACCATTCTGAAAAAGAAAAGGACAGAGAAAGGGTAAGAAAGAAGGACAACCGGGATAAAAACACTAAGTCTTTTCCAAATGTAATTTAAGGCAATGGGAACTCAGTCAATTGGAGATGCCACTGAGTCCATTTGAGAGGGAAGATCACACCACGCCCAACAAATAAAGAAATAAATCTGGACGTCATTAGTATAGATGGGATAGTAATAGAAAGAAAAATCCAGTCACTCTAATGACAAAGCATGCAATCTAGAAATGAGTCTTGAGGAACACCCATGGACAGATCGAAGGGCTGAGACCAGAGACCCCTGCATTTAACTGAAAATGTGAGATGGGAAATATGAGAGTGAAACCAACAAGGAACTGCATTGTCAGTTCCTACATTTTAAGAAACTAGATATGTGATTGAACAAGTGGGAAAAATATAGAAGTAGCAATCTAGTTGCACTGTATTAAAGCATGCATCCCAGTAGGTTATGGAAGATGTGGAAGATATGTTTTTCATTCTAGTCAAAAGAATTAAGGAGGTATTTCTTACAATACTGAGTCCAAAAATCATTACACTTCAGACACAACAAAACATAAGCTTTTGGGCACTGCAGCTGACCATCTGATCCATAGAGTGGCTCCCATAGGAAGAAAGGCACCTGAGCATCTGATGAAGTGAACTGCAGCTCACAAAAGCTGATAGCTTTTCATAAAAGGTGTTAGTCAGAAAAAGTGCTAGCAGGCTCCTGATTTCTGGCTATCATAGACTAAGATGGCTCTCTACCTATAATATCTATTTACAAAGTTAACTGACTTCTTTCTTCATATGGCAGCCATTCTCTTTCTCACCCATAAGACCCTCTTTCATCCCTGATCGTACAAATGTTCATCCTCCTTCCTTCCAGCTGGAAGAGCAAAGAAAAGAAAAGAAAAGAAAAAAAATAGATGGAGTTAATCCACGAAGATGGGATAGAAAAGTGAGGAAAAGAAGTGGATAGAGGTGAGACGCAGAGATAGATGTGGCGGGGAAGAAAGCAGGAGAGAGAGATAAGGTCTGTTTAGGCCTTAGCAAAAAAGTTAAATTCCTTAGACCCTCCCAGGTAGCAGCTCATCTTGAATGGCCTCCATCCAGCAAAGAAATCACTGCCTCTGCAGCCATCTGCACCTTCAGTAATGCTAATTCCCGTGTTTTCAGCAGCTTTCTCTGTTCTCAGTGAATTTTAGATTCCCACTCTCCGCATGAATCCCACCTTCATGGATAATTCTTTGGTATGGGGGGAGGGAAAATCAGTCTTCTCATCAAGTCCTCCTTTCAAGTGAATAAAACTATTTCAGAAAGAGAAGCTCAGCCCAGTAGGAAAGGCAAAGCAGATTATATTAATCATAAGAAAAGAAGGATCTTATCAGGAGTATAGAGCTGCAGATTTTGAAATGGGCAATAAAAATACAGAAATGAAGGAAATTGACTTGAACTAGTACTCTGAAGTGGGGACAATTAATTAAAGGCTGAGGAGAATATTATTTTCCTCCAGTAATGTATTAGTTCTGATATGAAATAGAAATTAAGTTGATTACTGTCTTAGGGGAACAATCAAAAGGCCGACCAAATAGTATTTTTTTAAAAAAGACATCAGAGAATGCAGATGTAAGAATTTTCCCACATACTATGAAGGAGAGGTGTCAAATCCAAACGTGTCAGTAATTTGGAACAGTAGTACGTTTGGTTTCCTGTGGTTCTGGAGGAAGCTGCAAAGGGATATAATGCATCTTTCTCATAATGAGATGTGTAAGCTTTACCCACATTTTGCACTGACACATTTGCTGTGGGGAAATCTAGAAAGCTGTAGCATTAATTACTTGTACATCCTCTTCTGTGTAACAACCCTTATTATAGCCATCATTATCAGTCAGTTCAGAGTTGATACCCGGACTGACAATGATAGGGAATATAAAATGAAAGTTATTTTTATTGCACACTTAGCATAACTCATTATGAATTCCTGTTCATTTACTTTTTGCTTAAGGTGTTACCATGAGTCTGAATTCCAAGCGAATTCAGAGAACATGGAATAATTGGACAGAAACACACTACTCATGTCTGATTTCTTAATTAAAGCAATTCCTTAAAAAGGCCCCTATTGTCTTTTCAATGATTTTTATACAGAGAGAATATTTTAGTCTGAATGACATTATTAAATACATTATGGATTACAGAGATCATATTAAAAACAGAAACAGAAAAAAGCCAAAAAGGATTTCCATGGGAAAATGCTGAATAATTTTAGTACTGTTAGCAGTGATATATATGTGAAATGAATGCTGTGAGTTGTCACATCCAATGTATTAAAGCAAACATACCACATAAGCAACATTTGCTAAGTCCATCCAAGAGGGATATCTCCAGCCTATATCCTAAATCAGTGTTGTCCAAACACATGCTGGCTGGGGAATTCTGGGAGTTGAAGTCCACTCATCTTAAAGTGGCCAAGTTTGGACAACACTGTCCTAAATGATGACATCTGATGGGTATCTTGGGATGGCATAGCAATGCAGATGTTTGAAAATTAGCTTGAGCATCAAACATTAGAAGAACTTGTAAAAGGGAATCCTATATTTAGTTCCCATCATCTATCTAACTAAGAATGCAATGCAATGAGAACCAGGATAGATTTCCAAATCTGTTACTTTTCTTTAAATAAATGCAAGTGTGTGCACATCCATGCGATGATTTGAAAAAAAATGGTACACAGAATAAGATACTTTGTTTTTGTTCCTTTTGCAGTTTTTCTGATTTAAATATTACCTTTCAACTTCTTATTTAGTCCAGAGCTGGGGAAAATAAATATGGACACCAATACCATACCTGTATTTATTTTTTATTTATTACAACATACGGCAGTTGAAGAGAGAGAAAGGATTTAGAGCAGGAAGAATATTTAACTACCTTATGCCAATAAATTGATCAAATAAGTATATCCTGCTCCATGATTTATTCCGACCCCAAAGGGAGGGTTGGAATAGGATTTTCTAGGGAAAAAAAGCAACAAATTATATTTCTCTGTTAATGCTAGACATCAAGAGTCACTGATTAAAACAAATTTCATCAATGGAATCCTCGAGCTGGATGAATTATGGCAGCATTTATAGTGCATTTTTGGAAAACTGGACCCAAGCCCTTTTATAAAACTATTGCTACAAAGAGGTAGCTGAACAAGGAGAATATTCAACGTGAATTTTACTTCTAATAAAATAAAAACTGGAATTATGATTACACTGATGTGTGGATTGCAGAACACGTTGCCAAATCTTGTTAATAACACACAGCAAATCATGTCAAGCTAGGTGGCCCATGCTGCTGACGAGCCTCTTATTCAGTGGCAGATGAAAAAGAGGCCCAGATTTTAAAATCTGTTTAGCAGCTCCATGAGAGCTTTGGAAGCAAATCCTCAATCCTTAGAAAAAGACAACATGCTGACTTTAAGTTATGAGAAACACAATATGAGAGCCAGTTTGGTGTGGTGGTGAAGACACCAGGCTAGAAATTGGGAGACCGTGAGTTCTAGTCCCACCTGAGTCATGAAGCCAGCTGGGTGACCTTGGGCCAGTCCCTCTCTTTCAGCCTTGGGTAGGAGGCAATGACAACCCACTTACAAGAAGCTTGCCAAGAAAACTGCAGGGACTAGTCCAGGCAGTCGCCAGGAGTCAACAATAACTTGAAGGCACAACACACACACATAACAGTTGAGAAGGAAAAAAGGATCCGTATTTTTTTGTTCTTGAATTCCACTGATTGTCAGGGCCAAAAATATCACTGGAATCAATGCATGAAGATCAGGCAATGCTGTGGAATGAGTACAAACCAGAAATATATCACATTATCCTAGCCATGGGCTAGAGACAATTTAGTACCAGCAAGAGACATATCCTTAGGACTGAGTCTGTTTTTCCTAAAAATATGTTTTCTACATATTTTGAGATTGCCTAAACCTTCTTGATAACTGCCTCTTCTCTGGATGGGGCAATTTTTAAAAAGTACACTGCACTTATCCGTAGGCCATTTACACCACAGTATACATATCTATTCCCATATCAGGATTGTGGGAGGGGAGCAAAAAGGCTTAACCATCCCTCCCCCAATCAAGATCACTGTTTCCTGTTGTTAACAATAAAACAGAAACAACTGCCCCTTCATCTCCCCTCTCCCATTGCAGCTACATCCATGATTCCTACAACTGGAATTATTAAAATATGGCTGCTAGAGTGTCTCCAGGCATAAGTATGTCAGCAGCTGCTCTGGAAGCCATTTGAGAGGGTTCCATAATCAATTACAAAGTTTTTTCAGAGCTCCTGTTTCCATCTTTTTGTCCCCTAAGAGTGGCTATCATTAATTGCTTAAAACTTAAATTAAGTAATAGTTGACTTTTACAATGGTAAGAAGATAAAGGCAACAGGAGAGTTGCTGACAGTCTTTTGAAAACATATGACAAGCCTCAGAACAGGCTTTGGAGAGCCACACAGGTTGATCAACCATTTGAAAAAACAGGCTTGGAAATCCTAATGACTGGCAATAATTCAATACTAGCATCTTAAGAGTGACATTTATACAAAGGATTGGTGTGCACAAACTAAATGGTATATGGAATTGCTTTTCTGACTGCCATGACTATTACAATATTGCTCCTGAAGGAACAACTAGAGCTCTGTGTTAGTTGTCTGGTTCCTTGCCCAGCTAACAAAAAATATTTACCAACTCGCTTCTTAAACTTCTGCCTTTTAAAAATTAAAATTAAAAAAAAAATCCTTCTGCTTCTCTGACTGAAAACAGAAGACTGAGTTTATAGTTAAGGTTATGAAAGCCCATGATTATAACAAAGGAGGCAATTCGTTTAATGAATACTTTTAATTTAAACATTTATGTATCATCCAAAATGGATAGATATGTCCAATTAAAATAGGATGAATTCATTTGGTTGGTGATTAGGTCATTCTCTCTCTCTCTCTCTCTCTCTCTCTCTCTCTCTCACTCTCTCTCTCTATATATATATTCAACACTCTTGATTGATGTTTTCAGTTTTCAGTTTTCTTCTGTTATGTTTCTTATTATATAGTATTATTAGATATTATTACATCACTGTTTTATCATCTGTCAGCATGTTCAGTTGAGACCAGGATATTTTGTCATGTAATTTTATGGAAGGGTTAAATGTAACCCCACTAGTTCTATGAGCCATTTCTGTTTCACTGAAGATGATATTAGCAGTAACAGCTTTTCTTGTTCTTCATCATCTTTCACAGAACAGGATCCATTCTTGATTTTTCCTAAAGGCTTGTTCTGCCATATATTAGTTGCTGACTTTCCTTCCCCTTGATCAGTTCAACAGGATGAAACTCTTGAGGTGACACCTCCTTCAGATTCGTCAAAAAAGGATCCCAAAGATTTATTGCACAATCCTTAACACTGGCCCAGAACTTGCAAGTTCTGGGACAAACTGGATTGCGCTCAACAGTTCCTAGACTTAAAAGACGTGTCTGAGTATCCTAGAAGCATTTGACACAATGCAGCTATTTTGTATGGATGCATGTCCTGGAATGATCTTCAGTTTTGATCTAGGAAGCATTTCATATTTCACAGAAACCTGTAGATTTTGAGGTTAATTGTGCTGATGTTGATAAACTCTAGAAGAGGAATAAGGGGGGGAAAAAGCCTTTAATAATTTTTTTTTAGAAATTCAGAACATATATATTGTGTGCAAATTGTAACAATGCTATCTTCAGAGAAAAGTTTCAATTTATTTTACTCAAAACTGGGTATAAAAAAAATCAGACATGTCTTTTTGTAGAAGAGAATTCAAGTTAAACATGAGAGAGAAAATATTTTCTTGTATAGCAGTTATCTCTGATTAGAAATAACGTCTTAACAGAATGAAGCTCAGTTTGTTACATTTTTATCTAAACCAGCAATCAGCATGAATCCTTTCTTTCTCTGTGTAGGATTGTTCGAACAAAACCAGTATAGTTTTGTGAACGGAAATCCAATCATTAAGGTCACAATTATTGTTATTGTTGAGCCAGAGAAGGCTTTAATACAGTGTATATACAATGAATTCATAGGAATCCTCCCATCTCCCATGTCTGATTGTCTGTGATTATCTTGGCCTTTGCAAGCAACAAATAATGCATATTGACTCTTGTTGCAGCAGGGCTAAGCCTATAAGATGCAAGGTAGAAAGTCTCAAACCTCCTTTGCCATTAATTTAGAGAAATTCTAGGGTAAAGAAGGTCCAAGCTGCAAAATACCCCCACATAATTTACTGGGCATATGCAGAGAATATAACTATTGAAAGCAATAAATAAGGCAAACATGCACCGTATTAAAATAAAAAGAGATCTTATACAATCTTTCTAGTTCTGCTAGTTATCTATTTCTTGGGATGAGCTGATGCTGGAGGTACAGTTCCCTTGCTTGCTCTCATGGACTTCCTTCCCCGCTTTTTGGATTTGCTTTTTATCAGAAGTGGAGATTCTGCCCCTCTTCTCAACCTTGTCATCCTACTTCTTGTACTGTGATGGAATGGAATTATGAAGGCCAGGCTCAGGGAGATAAGCGTTTCCTTAGTTCACCGCAAGAGTGTGGGAACTTCAAGAGGATGAGGCTGGCACCTCCCTGAGGAATTCACGGTGTTGTGGCAGGCTGGCTTGGGAGCTGGGGTTCAGACTGGGGAGATTCTTGCTGGAGGTTGTAGCTAATAAACACAGCTGAACTGATTTTGCATTGTCTCTTGGAGTTCCTGGGGCTAAAGCTGACATCAATCTCCCCAGACTCACTACTACCTTTAAGACGAGAGAGTTTGAATCATGGCAACGGATCCCCAGGGAGCTAATTTGACACCATAGTTATTGGCAGCAGCCCTGATACAACATCAACAGCAAGAAACTCCCCAGACTGAACCCCAGCTCCCAAGCCAGCCTGCCACAACACTGTGAATTCCTCAGGGAGGTGCCAGCCTCATCCTCTTGAAGTTCCCACACTCTTGCGGTGAACTAAGAAAACGCTTATCTCCCTGAGCCTGGCCTTCATAATTCCATTCCATCACATGTACCATGTTCTCCTGGAGTTGTCACTGCAGTTCCCCAAAGAACAGAAGCTCTTCCATTTGGAAAGCTACAGTACATGCTAAAATCTTTCTCCCTCAAGAATGTGCTGATTCATAAATCTGAGCTGGCAAATTGCCATCTAGTTTGAGGAGCTGGTAGGAAGGCTGCAAGAATGAAGTTTTGTAGTCAGCCCATTCATTACAATTCCATTTATAATGAAATAAATGTACAGGGAGTAGAAATTGGGCCAGGGAGTGCAATGTCCTTTGTGCCCTGTGCATTGATTCCATATACATGTGCACCATGAGAAGGAAAGAGGGGAAGCCTCCTCTCTTCACAGATGCTGCAGTACTTGAGAGAACAGTGACAAGATGCTGGAAGGCGGAGGGTGGCCTGCACACTTTGTCCAGGGTAGAGAATAAGACTGAGTCACTGATCTAGTTGTATGCTGAATACGGACTTGTGGGGAGATGGGGTACCGACATCTCTGCGCTTCAGGTGCCAAAATGCCTTGGGTTCATCTTGTTGGGAGATGATCTATTGATTGGAATATTCAGCTTTGTTCCTACAGTGTTTTGGATGATGTAACATTCCTTTCATTTGTCTCGAAAGGGATAAAGATGTCAGTGCAGATGAAAGAATAAAAAACGCTGAATGGAAAGATAGATCCTATGTAATTCGGAAGGCATTAATACAGAATATTGTTTGAGCCGTTTATTGTAAGAATCTGCTGGGTGCATTGCTCCTTTCTTTTAAAAGAGGACAGAATCTACTCATTTGATAGGAAGCTCCAATCATAAATTGCTTACTGCTGAACAGGCCAAGAGAATGGAATGAGAAAATGGAAGTAACATACAGTAAGAAAAAATATACATCAGACTGCTTTTGTAGAGCAGTAGTTTTCTCTTTTCCTCCTTTTCCTTTGATTAATATTCACAACACTTTATTTTAAATGTTCTGTTGCATTTTCTTTCTTGTACATAATCCTATTACTCATATTTAATAGCAGACATTTATGATGGTAATGCTAATCGTTTTCCTATTTTTTTACATTTTATAATTATTTCTCCAAAGATAAGATTACTATAACATGCAGTGACTTAGAAAACAGGCCTCCGATGCAGCTCTGCCAGTTTAGACTCAATAAAGGGAACCAACGCAAGATCGCCCAAGCTTCGATCTTATGAAAAGTGCATGCTCTGAGCATTGGGTACCTGGCTCCATCAAGGCAGTTTCAAACAAACAATCAAACCACTTAAAATTACTTGAGAAAGAGTTGTAGTTTGTGGCATGTTTAGGAAAAAAACATAATTCATATACACATTTTTCAATTAGAGTGAAACAATTAGAGTATTGGACTAGGGTGATCCAGGTTCAGGTTTCCACTTCATCATGAAGCTAACTATGTGACTTTGGGCCAGTCACTTTCTCTCAGCCCAACCTACCTCACAGGATAAAGATATGAAGATAAAAATAAAGGGTGACCATTATTTGTGCTACCTTCACTTTTTCAGAGGAAAGCCAGGACATGTATGTATGACACATAGATAGCTACATACATCCCATTTAAAATTTATCCCCTGCCCCTGTTTAAATCTGTCTCTATCCCCAGATCCTCAGCTAGAATGGGTGATAGATCCCTTGAGGGATGTTTCAGTTGTTTAATTGATGGCTGATTTTCTCCAGACTTTCTTTGGGGTGATCTATTTTGTATTCTTATTGTGTTAAATTGCTGCATTTGATAAGCCACTCACAGCTGTACAAATTGGGTGGCCTATGAATCAAATAAATAAATAAATGAAAGAGATGACAAGTGTATCTGAAATGTGCCGGTGATAAAAGCAAGGATGGTGGGAAAAAATTGCTTTCAGAAGGAACTGTCTCATCTGCCCATTTATTAAATGTCTCATGATTAGTAATTATTCCTCATGGTCCTTCTCAAAATGCTTTGTCATGACTTGAACCACTTTGTTATGTAAATAACACCACTAAACAATTGTGCCAGCCAAAGAGTTTGTGGCCAGACTCCAAAGCAATTGGTTAAAAAGCCTCCTTTTTAGGAAGAGACCTATTTGGGGCACCCCAGACAGTTAATCCAATACAATCTTGAGATGAGTCATTATTTACATATGAAAGGTATGGAGCCAAAGGTTGGGCTGGATATATCAATGTGTTTTTCCATTTCCCATTAGTTCCACACTTTCTTTTTTCTCTCTTTTCCTGAGGTTTCTGCTTGCTGTACTTATCATGCCTTTGGGTATCACTGAACTACTAACCTACTTAGTCCTTGTGGAGAATATTGGATTAACATCAGGCAGTGTTTCTCAACCTTGACAACTTAAAGATATGTGGACTTCAACTTTAAGATGTGTGGTTGTTGACTGTGGTGCCCATATACATTTAGGAAATATATGACATGTCAAATGTGTTTTGTAGTGTATGGCAGCTCACAATCCCAAAGTTATACTGTATATGGTCCTTAAACCCCAACCCCCCCCTTTTTTTTGCATGCCCCTATAATGACTGCTAAAAGTTAGTGATGCAGCATCATCCTATTGTCTTACACGTCTTGAAAAGGTTTAAGATAATTTTTGAAATGCAGCTCTTGCTCAAAACAGAGGAACCCCCCCATGAAAATATCTACCTTATCCATATGTGTGATATAGCTTCACACATTCTGCATCCTCCTCCTCTACCGTCTGCAGTCGCCTCTCAGAATATTTCAGAGCAGCTCCTGACTCCCAAGAGGCTGCTATTCTGGCTCTAAAGCCTATGGGTTGGGTCCACAGTTAGCGTCTTTGTAGTGCATAATGGCAGCAGCTGGGAATATCAACAACGGTCAGGAGCTGGGAATAAGGGCTTGAAAAACAGGCAGGACTCAAACACAAATTATTGTGGTCAAAATGAAAGTAAAATCTCTCTCAAGGGGAACTTGGCTCCTGGTGACTTCATGGACATGTCCGTGTTGCTTTCTTGGAACCTTACAAAAATGGCTCGCTGGTGCTTTCTTGCAGGCAAGTTTTCCAATTTGCAAGTCTAGCCTATAGCCCCGGAATCTCCTGATAGGCTCCCATCCAAGTACTAATGAGAGGTCTAACCTTACTTAGCTTTTGGAGATCAGTTAAATACTGTTGCCTACTGTTGCAAAGATACATATGAAACACCCTTGAATTGAGTTTCACTCCTGGAGACCACACAGGCAAATCCACATAGTTTTCTTGGCAACAATATGGAGCGATTTGCCATTGCCTTTTTTTTTTTTAAACTTACAACTCCAGCCCACATCGATGACATTTTTTGAAGATTTCCTATCCAAATTCTAATGAGGTCCAAACTTAACATTTTTTTGAGATAAGCCAAAGACTGTTAGCCAGGAGTTAAAACTGAAAACCAACACCAGGCAAGATAGAAATACATATAAAAATAAGAGAAAAAGTTCTTCTATCTTCCTTATTGCTTGGGAAGACCCAGAGGTTTGCAGCTACAGAGATGGGTGTCTCTCATCAACCATCACCATATTAGTTAGGACTTAGGAAGAACTTGCCCATCATCTTTTTCAGTGCTAGCCTTTTTATACGGCTGCTGAGTGAGACTTCTCTTTGGAAATAGACTTACCCAACCAATTATCTCTTAAATAGATGGGGGCATGGCTGCAGGTGTATTAGAATATTTAAACAAAGAAGTACTCCAGAGGTGGGGGAAGGGGGGAGGAAAGGTTCCCCAAGAAATGGCATTCTTTTAAAGTGGTGCTGTTGATATAAAATTAACTCTCAAATAAGAAAAAAAACCATGACTTGGGAATAACAAGTACCTGATTAAGGGCCTTTTACTCAGTTAGAGGCCAAAAAACCTTCTCTGTGGCAAAAGGCCATACCATCTGGAACTCTTGAGCTTGAAGTAATGGGGGAGATATGATAAAAGTATATAAATCATGCATGATCATGGAAAATGTGTTTCAAAAGAAAATTTAGTTAGAGATCAGGGCTTCCCTATTAAGACTAACTTCAGAGATAATCAGGATGGATTAAAGGTGCTACTGCTTTGCAGAACACTGAGTTGAACTGTGGAATTCAGGTAGGCTTAAAAGGAGGCTGGAGATGGTGATGGAGAAATAGCTACCAGAGGTTCAGTGGTGTCTGTAAAAAAAAGTCAAGATGGCAGTCACGGCAGCGTGATCAAAGCCCATCCCTTGGTATGTGTATGGGCGGGGTGGGCTTCAGTTGCATTGCCACAACCCCCATCTTGATTTTTCTGACACCCTGCCTATGGACATTGTTGCACAGGCTATTAATCTTGATGGTGCTTTACTGCCTCCTAAATTTTAGGCTGCATATCTGAAATACCTGCTATGGAGGAACATCACTGGAAAATAAACTTCCTGAAAGCATCTGGTTCCTCCTGTGTAACACAAAATGCTGGACTAATAGTCCATGGATCTAATCCAGAATTGTTCATATGTTCTTATATGTGCTGCAGAATATAAAAAGTAGTAGTTTTGTATCCAACATACCTTTCTTTTTTGCTCCAGACTCAGAAGGAATTATTATACATAAACTCCAAACCAGGATCAGCCTAAGATGTTTTGCTGCCTAAGGCAAAACTACAAAGCATCGCTCTCCTTCTCACATCTAGCCAAGTCAAGGTGTCAGTAGCAAAAGCCACGTTAGCTCTGGCACACCATGCAGAAAATCCCACAGCATCCCTTTTCTTCTTTGGCAGTAATAATACAATTATAACAAATTAAATAACTGCACATTAATGTCCTCCAAAATCTGCCTGAGGCACTGGCCTCACACTGCTTAATGGTGGGGCTGGCCCCACTCCAAACAGTGTTGAGTCCCAACACAAATCAGATCTTTCCTCCTTCTGAGAAGGAAAGATTTGTGATGAGCACTTGCTGTAAATCCTGTGGACTGATACAGGCTTTAGAAACACCTTGACATGATTGCAAGTACATTTGCTCCTTCTATCCTGGGAACTCTGTGTACCTGAGAGCATAGGAACAGTAGCATTTTAAAAAAATATATCACGTTTTTAAATGGGCAAGATGCCAATTTTCCCAGTTCTGCAAAATAGATGGCCTGATCTACCTAATGCAATAGGAAAATGTTTCTAGAATTGAGAATATAGGTGGTAGAGATTAGTCACGTGTCTGAATATTTTCTCCTGAGGGGATCCCCCTCCCCCAAAATTACTGATAGAAAATTAATAGATGAAAGACCTTCCCATTAATTTTTGCAGGAGGATAGGTTGTACCTGGAAGGGCTCTATAAGAAATCTCCCACGCAGCTTTCATCTGGAATTAGTCCATGCTTTACTACCACTGAAAAAATCTGATATTTCATTTCCAAATGTCTTAAAGTTAGACATTTTTAGTGTTTCTTAAAGCTATTTCTCATGTGCCTCTGAAATACATGAGCATACTTGTGTTTGAAGGTGTGTGGAAGTGTAATGGAAACATAATAGTTCAGCTACCCAGGAAAATTGTGCTGGAAAGGACATCGTTTATCTTGTAGCTGAGACCGACAAGCTTCATGTGGTTTCCATGCATCTGTAAAAACAGCTGTCCTTCTGGAATGCCTGGGCTGCCATTGGACCATAATCTTGAGGGAAAGTCTGAGAAATGGCATCATTCCGAGCCAGAAATCGCCTCAGGTTCTGGAGGTAAGTGCTCAGATTCTAGGAGCAAGTGAGGCAGGAATGTATATGTTTCTGAATACTGTAGTCAATGGAAGGAAAATTCAACAAACTTTTGCTTCCCTTAAATGGTACAGTTTGTGAGCAACTCAGACAATGGCACAAAGACATTTGCAAGGACTGCTGCTATGATATAGCTGGAGAACGTCTGCCATACCATCTATGCATTTTGTACAAAGGTTTTGGCGGTACTGAACATTTCGGAAGCATTAAAGTCTTTTATTTTCTATAGGTCATCTACATATTTTCTAATGGCACAGGACAATACAGTGTTGCCCCACCATATATCTTATATTTCATTATTTCACCTGAGCCAGGAAGTATGAATTTCAGATAATTTTAGCAGGTATCCATCTCTATATATCAAAGCATTTTGTGACCATTTTCCCAGGTTTTTATGCAGAATTTAAATTTATCTTGAAACTGTATATATGAAGATATCTAGACAATGTCTGTAATTTTCTTGTCATTCAAAATCATCCAGCTCTGAGCTGGCATCTGAAACTTCTAAAGGAGCATAGAATGATTCCTGTGGGTGGCTAGTCCTTCTCCATCACAGCATATTTCCAGAGAACATTGTTATGGCAGGGTACTGTGTGCCAAGCCAACCAGCTCATCACGTCTACCCTACAGAAACGACACTGTAACTGTACTAATCGATCTCTGTTTTTTCCTTCAGCAAGTTCAAACTGAGCCCGAGAAAATCTGAGATTTCCTCTCATGTATACGGTTGTAGAAATTTCACATTAAAATTGGCATGCTTTTCAATGTATTTTTCCTAAGGTCAGCATTTCCACATGTAATTTTCCTGGTTGACATCAAGGTTTTTAGACATGGGGAAATATTTGAGAAATCAATCAGGGGTAGCACATTCATGGATGAAATATAACCCATCAAGAGACAGGGAAGATGACAAGGTAGACCTTGTTTCAAGTAATACAGAAGTCAATGAGCGGTAATGCTACAATAGGTCCATTGTTGCAATGTTAACAATGGTGTCAGTAACCAATGTGGAGTACATCCCAGCCATTCTCCATTTTACTAGATCTACAGGTTGCAACCTTCACCTTATACCTTTAAGCATAAATCAATGGTGTTCATACAGCTCCCTCTTGGATAGCTATTGCCCAGCAATAGCAGTTACATAGTAGGCTCCATCATTCCTCAGTTACTGCTACTGATTTCAAGATCAGTATTTCCAAATACATCATGAGCCAGTAATCATACTCCTAGTAATATTTTTAGGCTTTGAGATTGCTTTTAAATTCACTAGAGGTATGGTGAAGAAATTCAGCTGAGGAAAGATTCTATTCAGGAGAACAGCACACAGGTGAAGGGGCACCAACATTCTAGTCCAGGGCTGGTCTCTAATTTATCTCTTCTACCACCATGACTTTTTAAAAGCTTATTTTAAAGTTTCCCAATGAAATGTAGGGGAATTTTTAAAAATACATTTGAGCTATATTTTGTCATAGTAATATTCCTTCATTTCAAAATTGCCTACAGATTCTCCATTAATCTTTCTGTGGTCTTTACCAGTGTGAAATTGATTTTATGAAGGCTTTCACAAGCTTGGCAGGTTCTGGTGACTGGTCTGATTAAAAAATCATATAACACACAGAATTATAGTACTGGTGATAACAAGAAATACTATAGATTAGTATTCATAGCTATAAAATAATCTTTCTTCTTAGTTTATCTCAAGCTGCAGGTAAAAAAATCCAATTCTGGTCATAAGTAAGAAGATCTCACTGAAATTTACTTTTGCCCTGCAGATATAAAATAATAATACTCCATTTGTGGGTTTGTACATGTACAAATACATTCATCTTTCTTTCTCTCTGTGTTTGCATTTGGCTAGACAGAGATCTGGATCTGAAGGGGAAAAGGTGATCTGGAATGAGCATGTGTGTACATATCACATCTGTCAATAACTCCATAAACCACAGGAAAATATGCATTTGATCTAAGGAGGTGCCAGTAGGTGCAACCTGCATGCCTTTGCATGCTCTAAATCACCTTTTCCCCTTTGAATCCCCATCTCTGTACAGCTCTGATAAATATGTATGGGTACAAAGACATACATACAAAGATTCTGTTTCTCCAAAGCAACTATATTGTTATGCAAAGTGCTTTACAATTCTTATCGCACACACCCATCTTCAAGATCATCCTGTGCTGTTCATCATTATCATTTCCATTTTTACAGTGCAAGAGCAAATAGATTTTGGAGTTATCTCAACATGCCAGGAAAAAACAGCGGGGTGGAATTCAATTTACACTCAGACCAATGCTTCTGTACAGAGTTTTCATTTCATTAGCCCACCAATCTGCAGGCTTGTGATTCTACAAAGATGTCAGGTCAGAATTCTACATAGACTTTAACCAAACTAGCTTTAAAGGACGAAGAGGTCTGTACAGAATCACCAGATAAAAACTTCACTAAAAGTAACTGTTCCTTTCTGTGTATTCATTTACAGTAAAATGTTACCTTTCTCAAGATTTGCTTAGAAAGTGTTGATTGTTCATTAAAAATAGCTATAATCTTCATCTAAGGGTCAAAATATTTGTATATAATTAAACCTCACCCAATTCCAGCTGTCATTCATGGAGACTTCACAAAAGATTTTTCAGTCATTGAAACTCATTATACAAGACAGCGAACCACCTCTTTCCTTTATGGAAATAACTTTCAAAAAGCTTTTTTTCCCATAAAACTTTCCCTAGATAAGCTGCTTCTTTCATGGAAAAGAGCTGCTGGATCCAACTCAGTAGTGGATTTGGAAAGTAAAGGCAAGTTTTGCTCATACGGGGGAAGTCCAGAACAATCTGTGAGGAATCACTGGTGTGCTGTTCATTTATGAGGTAAGCAAGGACACAAGAGGAAAATGGACTGTGTTGATTAAGATCAACCTGGACACAGGTCTGACCTAGAACAAACAGAAACTTAACATATTACAAGGAACATACCATTACTCCTCATAACACAGGCAGGTTCAACTTTTAGTAAATATGACCTTCATCACATTCCCCTGTTTCTAAATAAAATTCCTTATTGATGCACCATTCAGCACTGTTCAAGTCATCTGGTTGGGTTTTTATGGTTACATGTCTATTGTAAGGTTTGCCCCGTTCGACAGAGAAACTCTCGTGACACGTGTGGTTCACAAAGAAGGTTTACTCATGCGTAACGTAGTAGTCACAATCAAAGCCAGGACTGGCTTGGTACAATTGCATCACTTGTTATATTCCCCCCTTCCCGCGCTTTTTTCCCGCCCCGCGATCACGTTGCAGCTGCGGATTATTGGCCCCCAATAATCCCCCTTGATTGTTCATGATGGCAGGATCGGTCAGGGTCTATTGTCCTTGATTGCCAGTCCCCCTCCGGCTGGGTTGGTTCCTCCCCGTTACATGCAAGCCCGCGGGTTCTGTGCTGCGTTGTGATCTTGTTTCGCTGCCTGCGGCCCCGTTCATTGCTGGCTCGCGCCATTATCAGTTTATAGTTAAAAGCTTCCGCTGCGGTTTTCCTGTTTGGCTGGGCGCAGGTGGCCCGTTAATTAGCGGCGCTTTCAGTTCCTCTTTTCCCCGCTAGCTACCGCCGGTGGATTCCGCGTGGTCTGGCTGCGAGCTTCCCTGAAGCCCCGTGCTTCCCTGAAACCCCGTGCTGACCGAACCTGACATACCGCCCCCCTGAAGACAATTCCCCCCCCCGGCTCTATTTCGGCTTCCCGGGGTATTTCTTGTAAAAGTCCCGCACTAGGTCCGGTGCCCTTATGTGGGTTTTACTCACCCATTCGCTGTGGGACTTGGGAAAATGTTTCCATTGCACTAGGAGCTGGGTCTGCCCCTTGTGCCTCCGGGCGTCCAGTATCTGGTTGATCTCGAAATGCTGCTCCCCCCTGACCATGATGGGCGGTGGCACTCCCTCTGTCTTGTGCCAGGCGTTCCCCGGCTGGTGCAGCTTTAGCAGGCTGCAATGGAACACCGGGTGGATCTTCCCGAGGCTGTTCGGGAGCGTCAGCCTGACGGTTACTGGATTGATGACCTCTGCAATGGGGAACGGCCCCACAAACCTCGGGCTGAGTTTTTTCGATGCCTGGTGCGTCTTTAGGTTTTTGGTTGACAGATACACCTGGTCCCCCACTTTCCACTGCTCCTCGGGGAGCCTCTTGCGGTCCGCGTGTTTCTTGTAGTCGGCTTTGGCTCTTTGCAATGCCGCGTGCGCCGCTCGCCGGGTCGCATCGATTTGGGCGAACCAGGCGTCCAGGGAGTTGATCTGGGATTCCGGCTGAGGCAACTCCGGCATGGGGACGAAGTCTCTCCCGGTGGCTACTTTGAACGGAGAGAACCCGGTACTCTTGTGGACGGCGTTGTTGTATGCCACTTCCGCGAATGGTAGTAGCTCCACCCAATCGTCCTGTTGGTGCCCCACGTAGCAGCGCAGGTACTGTTCGAGCCCCCCGTTCAGGCGTTCCGTGGCTCCGTCCGTCTGCGGATGCGCCGCGGAAGAAAGGGCTTGTTTCGTCCCCACCCGCTTCAGGAACTCCCTCCAGAACCGTGTGATGAAGTTGCCGCCGCGATCGCTGACGACCCGTCGGGGCACGCCGTGGAGCCGGTAAACATGTTGCACGAACAGTCTCGCCAACCCCTCTACCGTGGGGACTCGCCGGCACGCTACAAAGTGCGCTTGTTTAGAGAATAAGTCCGTAACCACCCAAATGGCGGTCTTCCCCTTACTCTCCGGGAGCTCTACTATGAAGTCCATGGCGACCTCTTGCCATGGGCCGTCGGGTTCCGCTACCGACTGGAGTAGCCCTCTAGGTTTGCCTTTGGCCCCTTTCGCCGTCGTGCACACCGGGCAACCCCCCGAGTACGCCTCCACGTCCTTACGGAGCGTGGGCCACCAAAACTGCCGCCGGATTAAGTGGAGCGTCTTTACGAAGCCGTAATGCCCCGCGCTCCGGCTGTCGTGGGCTCTTTCCATGACCTCCCGTCGGCAACCCTCGGGCATGTACAGCTTTCCTTCGTGCCACCACAACCCCTCTTGGCTGGTTAGCGCCTCTCGGTTCTGCTTGAGCCAAGCGTCCCGCTCCGCTGCCTCCATGAACCCTTGCCTTACTTCAGGCGCCGTGTCCCGTCGCTCCCCCTTGGTCTGGCTTCGGGACACCGCCTTTGCAGCCAGTCTGCTGGCAGGGATGATGGAGTCCACGATCTCCTCCCGTAGGCTGGCGTGCTGGGGCATGCGAGACAGTCCATCTGCTAGGAAGTTGCGCTTCCCGGGGATGTGTTTTAGTGTGAACCTGAACCTCCCGAAGTATTGGGACCACTGCGCCTGTTTGGGGGATAGCTTACGCGGGGTCTTCAGGGCCTCGAGGTTCTTATGGTCCATCCACACCTTGAACGGTTCAGCTGCCCCCTCCAGTAGATGCCTCCACGTGGCCAGTGCCCACTTGACTGCGTATGCCTCTTTCTCCCACACCATCCACCTTCTCTCCGTCTCGGTGAATTTGCGGGAGGCATAGGCGCATGGGTGGATGGCCCCCTCCGGGCTGGGCTGGAGCAGGACTGCCCCCGTTGCCACATCTGACGCATCTACTTGGATTATAAACCGCCAATCTGGGTCGGGATGGCGCAGGATCGGCTCCGCTGTGAACCGCCGTTTTAGCTCCTCAAACGCCCCCTGGCATTCTGCAGTCCACGCAAGTGCCATGCTGGGCTTGGGGGGTTTCCCAGTGCCCTTGGTCTTTAGCAGGTCGGTTAGGGGAAGGGCGATTTGGGCGAAGTTCGGGATAAACGGTCTATAGAAGTTCGCAAACCCTAGGAAGCTTTGGAGTTGCCTCCGGGTTCGCGGCGCTTCCCAGCCCAGGACATCCTTTACTTTCGCCGGGTCCATCTCAATTCCCCGGCTGGATATTCGGTAGCCGAGGTAGTCTAGTTGCTCTCGATGGAACTCGCATTTTGATAGCTTCGCGTACAGCTGTGCCTTCAGCAGTCTCTGGAGCACCGTGCGCACCAGGCTCATGTGCTCCGCCAGGGTTTTGGTGTAGATGAGGATGTCGTCCAGGTAGACCAGGACGCCCCGGTAGAGTAGGTCGTGCAGCACCTCATTTATTAGCTGCATAAATACCCCCGGGGCCCCTTTTAATCCGAACGGCATCACGGAAAACTGGTAGCTTCCGAGCGGCGTGTTGAACGCCGTCTTCCACTCATCTTTTGCGCGGATCCTGACTCTGAAGTAAGCTTCGCGCAAGTCCAGTTTTGTGAACACCCTCCCCTTAGACAGATGCGACATCAAGTCCTTCATCAGGGGGAGGGGGTATTTGTACTCCGTGCTGATTGCGTTCAGCCCCCGGTAGTCCACGCACATCCAGAGCGAGCCATCCTTCTTCTCCCGGAATAGTACCGGGGCCGCTAATGGTGACTTCGCGGGTTGGATGAATCCCCGCGCCAGGTTCTTGTCTATGAACTCCCGCAGAGCCCCCATCTCTCTCCTTGACAGGGAGTACATTTTCGGCTTAGGCAGGGTCGTCCCTGGCTCTAACTCGATGGCGCAATCACTGGGCCGGTGTGGTGGGAGCTGGTCGGACTCCTTCTCCCCGAACGCTGCCGCCAGGTCTCGATACTGCCTCGGGATTCCGCCGCCCGTCGTGGGTTCCCCGGGCCCGGCCTCTCTCTTTGCGGTTGTCTCGCCAGTCGCCGCTGCCTCCCCACGCCTCGGGATCGTTGCGGGTCTCCGGGGTCCCGGCGCTGCTGCTGCTGCTGTTGCCGGCCGGGTCTCAGGCTCCGTCTGCTCTCGCCCCGTCTCCCGGTGTCCTGGACCCTCCACTTGCCCGTCTGTGGTTGCGGCCGCACCCGTCTCCACGGCTCGGTCCCCTCTGCTTTCGCACTTCGCCGGCCTGTCGACCCCGAACCGCACTGCCTCCGCCATCCAGTCGACCCGTGGGTTCCGTCGTCGCAGCCACGCCAAGCCGAGTACCACCGCGTAGTCGGCCACCGGGACCACCACAAATCTCAGTTCTTCCCGGTGACTCCCGATCATCATCTGGACCGGCTCGGTGTAATACTGAGCTGCCCCCCCCTGCCAGCGTGCCGTCTAGCTGGCTGAATGCAATGGGCTCCCGGAGGCGCCTCAGCTGTAGTCCGAGCCCTGAGACCACAGCTGGGTGCATCAAGCAGTGGGTGCAGCCTGAATCCAGTAGCGCCCGCAGCTGTGCCTCCCCTCCGGATCTCACCCCCCGGATGTGTATTCTCACCCGGAACGGAGGGCAGTCCTCATCTCCTATTGGGTCCGCGTGCCTCGACTCCCCTACTCACACTGGGATGCCGTTCAGTGCGAGCGCACCTCGTTTCCCGCCGGCTCCGAGTCCTCTCCGAAGGACGCCGTCTCCGGGGTCGACCACCCCCCGTGTCCTTTCTCGGTCACCGCCGCCACTGCCCCCTTCCGCGGTCGGTCGCCGGCCCTTTTCCCGGTCGCACGCGGGGGCTCGACTTCAGGCCGTGGTGAGGCTCCTTCCCGCTCCGTCGGGCACTGCGCCGCTCGGTGGCCTCTGCCTCCGCACCGGAAGCACAGGTTCGGGGCTCTGGTCGCCTCTCGCACCCCGGTGGACTGCCGCCGACTGCTCTGCCTTTCCTCGGGGGTTCTCTCCCTCGGCTGGTCCCTCGTCTGGTCCCGTCACCTCGCGCTCTGTTGGATCTGCCGCCATGCCGATTCCGCCGTTCCGGCCAGCCAGATCCAATCTTTCACTGTGGACGGGTCGTCCCGCCCCAGTGCCCACTCCAGGATCTCTGGATTGAGCCCCCTCTTAAAATACTTCACCCTCAGGGACTCCGGCCAGTCCGTGAGCTTCTCTGCCAACCTCCGGAACTCCAGGGCGTACTCTGATACCGACTTGCCCTGCTGTCTGAACTGCAGGATGTCGTCCTCTGCCCGCTTGGCACTCAATGTGTCCTCGAATCTGTCCCGGAGCGCCTGCATGAAGTCCAGGAAACTCCGTAGTTCCGCCGCGTTGGCATCGTATAGTCCGATCACCCAGCTAGCTGCTTGACCATCTAGCAGCTCGGCCACGTAGGATACTCTATCCTCGTCCCTAGCGAATAGGTGACCACCCCTCTGCATGAACCCCCTAACGTGCGTCAAAAAGTGCGGCAGCTGTTCAGGGTCCCCTGAGAACTTCCCAGTGATACCTCGAAGTCTCAGGGTGTCTGCTGCCCGTCGGTCCACCGACCGGGGCATCGTGGGCGGTGCCGACTGAGGTGCCAAACCGCCACCCCTGTTGCTCGCCCCCTCGCTCACCGCCGGTGGTCCCACTCTCTGTAGCAGGGTCTGGAGCATCGCCTCCATGGCGTCTAGGCGCCGCTCGACTCTCTCCTCTAGTCGGGCAAACTTCTCGTCCCACTCGCGGTTCTGGGACCCTGAACCTCAGGTCATCGTGATGCCTGAACCGTCTGGCCCTTGGTTCACGCCCATCGACCACCGCTCGGCTGGAGGGCGCCCGGTCCTGGCCACTGTCCCGTCACTCCCGGGTGGCTTCGACCGTCCATCCTCGAACCTGGGTTCCTCGTGCTCCAGCTGACCCACGGATTCCTCGTCGCTGGTCATGCCTGTATTGGAAAAGGAAACGCTCCTCGGTGGTACCGGGTAGCACTAACGGTGAGTCCTGGCTTTATGTAAGGTTTGCCCCGTTCGACAGAGAAACTCTCGTGACACGTGTGGTTCACAAAGAAGGTTTACTCATGCGTAACGTAGTAGTCACAAGCAAAGCCAGGACTGGCTTGGTACAATTGCATCACTTGTTATATTCCCCCCTTCCCACGCTTTTTTCCTGCCCCGTGATCACATTGCAGCTGCGGATTATTGGCCCCCAATAATCCCCCTTGATTGTTCATGATGGCAGGATCGGTCAGGGTCTATTGTCCTTGATTGCCAGTCCCCCTCCGGCTGGGTTGGTTCCTCCCCGTTACGTGCAAGCCCGCGGGTTCTGTGCTGCGTTGCGATCTTGTTTCGCTGCCTGCGGCCCCGTTCATTGCTGGCTCGCGCCGTTATCAGTTTATAGTTAAAAGCTTCCGCTGCGGTTTTCCTGTTTGGCTGGGCGCAGGTGGCCCGTTAATTAGCGGCGCTTTCAGTTCCTCTTTTCCCCGCTAGCTACTGCCGGTGGATTCCGCGTGGTCTGGCTGCGAGCTTCCCTGAAGCCCCGTGCTTCCCTGAAACCCCGTGCTGACCGAACCTGACATCTATTTCTTTTTTTATATATTTAACTTTTATTAAAGAAATTTTTAAAGGAATAAAAACAAAACAAATTTTGAGAGAGAAAAGTAAGGAAAGGAAAGTATTAAGTAAGTGGGGAAAAAGTACAAAGTACAAAGAAAGAAAGAGAAAAGAAGAAGAAGAAAGAAAAGGAAAGGAAAGGAAAGGAAAGGAAAGGAAAGGAAAGGAAAGGAAAGGAAAGGAAAGGAAAGGAAAGGAAAGAAAAGAAAAGAAAAGAAAAGAAAAGAAAAGAAAAGAAAAGAAAAGAAAAGAAAAGAAAAGAAAAGAAAAGGCTTCTGGTCTTCTTAACAGCAGTTAGAAGTACATTTATATTTTACCCTCTCTCTCTAAGGTTAAATGCAATTTCTTCTTTCTGCAGTCTACCCTTTTTAATCATCAAACCCATAAAAAAACCAGTTCATTTTTTCCCCCTTTTCCAGCAAAAAGTCCATAAGGGGTTTCCAGTCACTAATAAAAGTAACTATTGTCCTTTCTCTAATCAAACAAATCAATTTTGCCATTCTCCACTCCTGCTATAAAAAAGAGTGGAAGATGAGACTAGAGAAGACTCAAGCTGACAGCATCCTATCAAATATAGATCAGTGGAAAGTAAATATTATTGTCCTTTCTCTAATCAAACAAGTCAATTTTGCCATCTCTGCTAATTCTGTCATCTTCACTAGCCATTCCTCTGTTGTGGGTATTTCGGAGTCTTTCCATTTTTGTGCAGCAGTTGTCATTTATAAAACAATGTTCCATAGCTTTTTTCTAGTTGTCTATCCATTAGTCCCAGGATTACGTGTTCACTTCATGTAATTCCCATATCAGTACTGGGGTATCCTTTCTCCTGTGTGCTGAAACCCAATGCTCTCAGATTGTAGTGTGTGTCCTGTCTCAGGCCATGCACCCACAAACACAGAGAGAGTTGGTTGTAAACTTTACTGAGGAGTTTGTAAAGCAAATAAGTGGCAAAGGAAATGCGAGTGCCAATGCACACACACACACGACTGACAAATCCAGTCCCCCAAAGTCCAGCGAGCTTGCCTTGAAGGAGTTCCAAATCCAAAACAGCGGGCACAAGAGTGGTCAGGCGAAGTCCAGGGGTCCCAACGTTGTAGAAGGGTCATCAGCCGGTTCGGGTCCAGAGTCAAAGCCACGAGGTTTCAAGTTGGGAGACGAGGCACACGGGGTCTGGGTAAACAAACAGTTGTTGCCAACAGAGAGGCTTGAGCTTGCTACTCTTCTTAAACAGAAGCAACCCGGGTGTTGCTCATTTGGAAGGGCAGGGCTCCTTTCTTGCGAGGAGCCTTGCAGAGCGCCTCTGCTCTGCTCTGCTCTGCTCTCCTCTCTGCACACGAGCCCTTGCACTGGGAGCGGGTGGCAGCTCAGACTCCTCATCTTCAGAGACTGGTGGCAGATGGGTCTCCGGGTTACCGGACGGCGCAGCCTCCACTGCCTGCCGCTGCTCAGGCAGTGGTTCATCCGGCAACTCCGGAACTGGCTGCTCATTGTCGGTCTCCTTGTCAGAGTCTCAGCTGGCCATGAATGTATGGACATCCAGGCTAGGAATGAATTTATATAATGTACTATTCCGATTACCTTCTGAACCTCTTTCTGGCACACTGATTTTGGCATATCTACAGTTGTATGTACTTTAGGTTGTGCTAGTTTATGTCTTCTGTTGTTAGCATGTCTCCCAGATGTTTATTTCTTAAATTTTAAAACATTTGCTTTTGTTCAACTTAATATTTGAGGACCTTGCTGCTTCTAGCACCCGTGTGAATTAGTCATCATGTTCTTCTATGGTACCACATACAAGTATGACATCCATTTATACCATTTTTCCTGGAATGACTTTCAACAATTGTTGCATGGTATGATAAAACATTTTCGAGCAGAATACAACCCAAAGGGCATGCATTTAAAGATGCATGAACCATATTAGACATGGTTAGGAGTGTGTTTTATTTGTTCAGCTATATGTGCCAAATTTGAACCCACCCACGTTAGGGGGAGTAATGGTATGTTCCTTGGAATATATTAAGTTTCTTTTTGTTCCAGTCAGAGCTGAGTCCAAACAGAATCATTTTACCATTTGTGTCATGTTCTCTCCATATGAGAAGAGACTGAAGAGATTGGGAATGCATAACCTTGAGAAGAGAAGCTAGGAAGGGAATATACCCAAGATGATAATGCTTAAATGAAGGCCAAATCTATCATCTCTGAGGAACAATAAATCCATCATATATGAATAACTTTTAATTACATAGTTAAATACCAACAACAACAAAGTACAGTAGCGGTTATACAATTTTTTTTAAAAATAACATATTTTATAGTGATTAAATAAAACTAAACATAACAGAAGTACTAAAGATCCATATAATATCCATTTGTATCAATATGGAATTAATTTGGTCCTTAAACTTGTTAATAAATCTAAACTATATAGAAACACATTGCTCCATCTTCTTACTTTTAGAATATAAATACTTTTCAAAAAGACATAACAGCCTTATATCCTGAATCCATTCCTTAGTAACAGGAGAGTACGTTTCTTTCCATTTATGTAAGATTGTCCTCTTTGCCAAACACCAGGCTTAGTAGAGCAAAACCTCTTCATAAAATGACAAATTCTATATTTTAGGAATATAATTTAACATCATATACAGGTGAAACTCGAAAAATTAGAATACCGTGCAAATGTTCATTTATGTCAGTAAGGCAACTCAGAAGGTGAAACCAATATATGAGATAGACACATTACATGCAAAGCGAGATATGTCAAGCCTTACTTTGGTATAATTGTGATGATTATGGCGTACAGCTTATGAAAACCCCAAATCTCAGAAAATTAGAATAGTGTGAAAAGGTTCAATATTCGAGGCTCAAAGTGTCCCACTCTAATCAGCTAATGAATCCATAACACCTGCAAAGGGTTCCTGAGCCTTTAAATGGTCTCTCAGGCTGGTTCAGTAGGAATCACAATCATGGGAAAGACTGCTGACCTGACAGTTGTGCAGAAAACCATCATTGACACCCTCCATAAGGAGGGAAAGCCCAAAAGGTAATTGCAAAAGAAGTTGGATGTTCCCAAAGTGCCGTATCAAAGCACATCAATAGAAGGTTATGTGGAAGGGAAAAGTGTGGTAGAAAAAGGTGCACAAGCAGCAGGGATGACCGCAGCCTGGAGAGGATTGTCAGGAAAAGGCCATTCAAAAGTGTTGGGGACTTTCAGAAGGAGTGGACTGAGGCTGGAGTTAGTGCATCAAGAGCCACCACACACAGACGGATCCTGGACATGGGCTTCAAATGTCCTATTCCTCTTGTCAAGCCGCTCCTGAACAACAAACAACTTCAGAAGCGTCTTACCTGGGCTACAGAAAAAAAGAACTGGTCTGTTGCCCAGTGGTCCAAAGTCCTCTTTTCTGATGAGAGCAACTTTTGCATCTCATTTGGGAACCAAGGACCCAGAGTCTGAAGGAAGAATGGAGAGGCACACAATGCATGATGCTTGAAGTCCAGTGTGAAGTTTCCGCAGTCTGTGTTGATTTGGGGAGCCATGTCATCTGCTGGTGTTGGTCCACTGTGCTTCATTAAGTCCAGGGTCAACGCAGCCGTCTACCAGGAGGTTTTGGAGCACTTCATGCTTCCTTCCGCAGACGAGCTTTATGGGGATGCTGACTTCATTTTCCAGCAGGACTTGGCACCTGCCCACACTGCCAAAAGTACCAAAACCTGGTTCAATGACCATGGGATTACTGTGCTTGATTGGCCAGCAAACTCGCCTGACCTGAACCCCATAGAGAATCTATGGGGCATTGCCAAGAGAAAGATGAGGGACATGAGACCGAACAATGCAGTGGAGCTAAAGGCCGCTATTGAAGCATCCTGGTCTTCCATAACACCTCAGCAGTGCCACAGGCTGATAGCATCCATGCCACGCTGCATTGCAGCAGTCATTGCTGCAAAAGGGACCCAAACCAAGTACTGAGTACATATGCATGCTTATACTTTGCAGAGGTCCGATATTGTTCTATTTCCAATCCTTGTGTTATTGATGTCATGTAATATTCTAATTTTCTGAGATTGTGAATTTGGGGTTTTCATAAGCTGTACGCCATAATCATCACAATTATACCAAAGTAAGGCTTGACATATCTTGCTTTGCATGTAATGCGTCTATCTCATATATTGGTTTCACCTTTTGAGTTGCCTTACTGACATAAATGAACATTTGCACGATATTCTAATTTTTTGAGTTTCACCTGTGTATCATCTTTATCTCTTCTATTTCTTTCCAAAATTGTATTAACATAACTATAATTTAAAACCAAACAGAACAATGGCTGAACAAGATCAAATCATCTATATACTACTAAAACTTTCATTGTGTTTATCTGTTTGTTTGTTTGTCCCCTCAAGTTAGCCCAAACAATGCATTATACCACAACAGTTTTTGAATCAAGGTACCTAAAATCTGCTAACTTAAAGAGTGCGTAAAAAATCCGGGACCCATTACTTCTGTGGAATTGAAATTTCCACAATGTTCAGACCAGTTTTATTCACAAAGTTGTGGCCACTGCAGCATCCCCGTGGTCACATGATCATGATTTCCATGCTCCCTGCCAGCTTCCCACAAGCAAAGTCAATGGGGAAGCTGGCAAGAAGTCAGAAGTCGCTCCTGCTCCCACTGCTTTTTCACCTGCCCATGGTCATTCTGTTTATTTGTTTAGATAAGGAAATATTGACTTATTATTGAAGTTCATTTGCCACTACAATTATTTTTCTATTTATGATATATACTCTTCTTAGATAATCACAGGACCATCCAACATTGGGATAAAAAAATTTGATCAGCCTAAAATGTAACAGTTATTCTGGTCACATCAGAATGTACTACTTTTCTCTCAAAGGATGATCCAACAGGTCACAGGGTTGTCTAGTTTGAGTTAAAGAGCCTACAAGTTTCTTACCATGACAGCTCAAAAAAAAAAAAATTGATGTCCAATCTTTTTCAAATAAACTTTCAAAGGTCCGATGGACATGAATTAATATTTTCTGATGAAAAATGATGAAATTATATCATTTTTCTGATGAAGTTATATCATTTTTAATGGTAAGAAGTAAGTTTTACATTTTAAAAAATGGATCCATTGATTTTTCAATATTGGATAGTCCAATTCTTCGTTCCACAGGAACCAAGAATCTAAATCAACTGCAGTTAAAGCTGTCATCTTTCTAATCAGCCTCTGTAGCTGCACCTTGGCTCAAATAGCCATTTCACATGTAGCAATTAGCATATCAAAATATTTATCTCTAAACCATGAAATAATTCATAAATAGTTCATTCCTGTATATTTAATCTATAATTTAAGGCTTTTTTCTTCCCACTAAGCTCCCTGGGTTCTGGTTAGCCTAAGACACTTATATTTCAGACAGTGGCAACAGATGCTCATCATCCCAGTTTATTGTTCCTGAACCACTGGGTTATGCTGCGAGGCATAGTGTGCCTGCAACATATGAACTATTGGAAGAAAAAATATATAGCATATACAATATTTCTGAAGCTTTGATCCAGCAACTTTAGCCGTTTCACATGTTGATTTCCTCTTTGCTAAATTAAGAAGAGTGCTTTTAACACTTTGATAGATAAGACTGCTGGAAGCTGCTGCTGAGCCCATCCTTTGGGTGAGGGTCCTGTCTGATTTAATGTGACATGATCTATTTTAAGAACAGAATGTTGTAAAGGAGCACTTTTCTGCCAAACAAGAAATAATACAGAACTCTCTCCAGCCATCTTCCAAGGTGAAGGGTCAGCCCATAATCGCTACTTGGGTTTACTTTGCATAGCTAGGAAGTCTTTGTTAGGGGTTAAAAAAACCAAAAAACCAGATATTCCATCTGTGACACATTCACCATTTCCTGGGTATTCTTCTAAGCAAAGAACCTGGCCAGACATACCCATGGCCTGAATTGACATCATAGGCTGATATTCTTATGATTCACCCTCATGGTAACTGCAGGCTTCACCTGGAAGAAAAGTCATCCAATTCAGGGATGGGTCAGTTTGAATATCCCTCCTTAGAAGCTGCTCCTTCTCCTTACCTTGTCTTCAAGAGTCTGAAAGGCTTCCAGGGGAATCACCCTGTAAGTATAATCAAAGATTAAGGTTACTGGTACACTTAAGGAACTAAGCCTGTTAAGCTGTCATTAACAAATCTATATTCTGCTTTGTTTTAAATTTCAATTGGCCATTTCTGATTTTCTGTGGATTCTTTAAGAAATGGGAATTGAGAATTGGAGTTGATTTTGCCCTTTTGCTTAGCCTGGAACTGGTCTTACCTGTGTGCTAAACTGCTGGGGACACACACTTCCTTGGTTCTTAAGGAGAGCTAAATGTGTCCTTCTCTAGCGATGCAGCCACTAGGCCTGATTCTCTTGGATTCAGTATGCTTTAATATTGGTCACAAATTAGGCAAGTAGTGGCAGCATATCTACCTCAGAAACATACAACTAGCCCCTCCCAAATTGTATATTTCTGAGGTGGATATGCCCTTGCCCCATCTCATAAGCTTGGAGGTTCAGTCACTCTGTTGTCCCACCCCTCATTCTGTTATTACATCTACTATAGACAATGTACAAACTCATCATCAGATGGACAAGCATCAGCATTAAGGGATCAGGGGTATTCACTGGAGTAAGTTCCACTGAATTTAGTGGGACTTACTCTTGAGGAGTCATGTGTAGGATTACACCGTTGGAGACTAAAAGGTGTAGTCAGTGTTTCTCTATGGGTACATTTGTGATGGTATCCGTATGACAACCATACAATATAAACCAGTCACTAAATTATTTCTGATGATATAGTAGATTTCAGTAGTAACGATACAGAATTCATTCCCGTTTTGAAAACTGAGTTGTCTTTCACTGTGTACTTTGGAGACAGATGTCTACTGCTACTACCCCAGCTACTATATTTTTCCATTTCACAAACGTAATCAAGTTCTGCAGTTGCCTTTGAAATAATTATCTAAGAAGAAATTATTATTCTGCTCAGCAAACCCCTAAAGAATTCCCCATATCAGAGATTTTCCCCATATATTCCTTTTTTTCTGTCATGCAGAGGAATTCTGTTGACAAGATATAATGAGAATTTATGTAAAGTATAATTAAAGAACCCATTTAGGTGGAATTTTATTTATGAAATGTGGCTTTCTCATTAAGGAATGTGCTTGTTTTCCAGGCTGTTTTGTTCGGAGTGTGTAAATACAGGAAATGCTGAAATCTCCCGTGACTCAAAGAAATGACCTTGCACCTGTGCAATCTAAACTGATACTTTATTTTTTACAGTTTTGACAACTTCTTTTTAAATAACTGATTTACTGAACTTGCAATCAGTGTTATTCCTCCGTTAATGTATTTTTATGCCTTGTGATTTTCCTTTTGTGCATTCAAACAATTACCCTCTGAAAATAGATGCCAAGCTGATCCCCCTGATCCCAGGTCACCCAACCTTATCCTTCCTCTCACTTCCTATCAGGCAGAAATAATAATTAAAAAATGCAGATGCTTTAGAGTTGTACGTAAATGCTGCAAAGAAAAATTACTTGATTTAGGTGGGCATATGGAAGTATTGTCCCCAGTACTTATTAGATTGGTTCCCCCTGGTTTGCTTGACTCAACTCAAGGTGATGATGAGCCACAGATCCCTTAAGGGTCAATAGCTCTCTCACCCTTTCAATGCCAGCACTGCTTTTTAGATAGAACTGGTATCAAAAATAGTCTGTTACAGTATATGGTTCATCTGTGCAGCAAATCAGGTCTACAAGGCTGTGGAGATCTTAGGATTATTTATTTATCTATCTATCTATCAAACGTATATAGCCACCCAGCTCACGAATTTGACTCTGGACTGCATACAATAAAACAAACAATTAAAATAGCCTCAAATAACCATTGACAACAATTGAATATAAATATAAACAAGATAGCAGGAGAATGCGCCAGAGTCTCACAGATAGTACAATCAACTCTCAGACTCACCTCTCCCATGTTTTAAGGTATTAGTCCACTGAGTCAGGGCTAATTTCACCCCGGGGATGGCGGGGGGGGATGATGTTCCAAAGGACGGGGATCATGGCAGAAAAGTCTCCTCTCCTGGGTCCCATGGGATGGAACTCCTTAACAGATGGATGACAGGCTCCTCCTGCCGGACCTGATGGAATGGGCAGATGTAGTCAGGGAGAGGCAGTCCCTCAAGCAGCCTGGCTCCATGCCATGTAAAGCGCCAGGCACCTTTAAAGCAAAGGTGAGAAAATATTTTTTTTTATTTTTTTATTTATTTTCAAATTTGTATGCCGCCCATCTCCCCCAATGGGTGACTCTGGGCGGCTCACAATAATAAAAAAGAAGAAAAAACACAGGACTCACCAGACATGGACATAATCTATAAATAGTTAAAAAACATATATTAAAAATGGCCTAAAAACCTCCTATAATTTGGCCCTAAAAAACCTGTAAGATGCTGGGGGGGGGGACAACCCCTCACCCCACCAGCCATCTCCACAGGTGCGGGCCCCCCTCTGGCCCCCAGGCCTTCTGGCAGAGCCAGGATTTGATCTCTTTCCTGAAGGCCATGAGGGAGGGGGCACACCGCACCTCAGGCGGCAAGATGTTCCATAGGGCGGGCGCTACAGCAGAAAAGGGTCTCTGCCTAGACCCCACCAATTGAAATTCCTTGACGGGTGGGGTCTGCAACCTGCCTTCTGCTGGACCGAGTGGGGTGGGCTGAGATGACCGGGTGAGGCGGTTCCTCAGATAACCTGGTCCCATGCCATGAAGGGCTTTAAAGGTGATGACCAACACCTTGAATTGGACCCGGAAACAAATTGGCAACCAATGCAGCTCACGCAACAGGGGTATTATATGTGGCCTCCTAGGGGCATTAAGAACTGTCCGCACCGCTGCATTCTGTACCAGCTGTAGCTTCCGGATACTCTTCAAGGGTAGCCCCATGTAGAGCGCATTACAGTAGTCCAACCCGGAGGTGACAAGGGCATGAGTGACCGTGCGGAGGCCCTCCTGATCCAGGAAGGGGCGTAACTGCCGCACAACACGAAGTCGTGCAAAGGCCCTCCTAGCCACGACTGCCACCTGCTCTTCGAGCAGGAGTCGTGAGTCCAGGAGAACCCCCAGATTACAGACCGGGTCTGTCTGGGATAGTGCAACCCCGTCAAGAACCAAAGATGACAAGCTCCTAGATCCTGAGGCTCCCCGTATCCACAGCCACTCCATCTTACCAGGGTTCAGCTGAAGCCTGTTGTCCCCCATCCAGGCCCCCACAGCCTCCAGGCACCGTGAGAGGGCAGTCACAGCGTCACTTAAGGCACATGGGATGGAGATGTATAGTTGGGTATCATCCACATACTGATGATACCTCACCCCATGGTGCCGGATGATCTCACCCAGCGGTTTCATGTAGATATTAAATAGGAGCGGTGAAAATATGTCCCTTCACTGTGCATTTCTGATTCTTGGCCATCCATTGATCATCACTTACCATTGGGTAAGGCTGGGGCTAGTGGGAGTTGGAGTCTACCAACATCTGGAGAGCCACTGCTTTCACAACTTTAATCTAGATGGACTCATCACAATCAGCCTAAAATTGGGTGACTCATGAAAACTTTTGATTCTTACTATCATTTAATAGCTATAGATAGGATGAAATAGGCCAAATTCAACAAAATAAGAAGTATATTGTTAATATATTCTGGGAGACCCTATAAATATGTGCACATTGCTAAATAAAAGAGATTGGAGATTTTGGTGCATTAGCATTACTAATTTGTAAAAAAAGAAAAGAAAAAGAAAGATATTTTCTCTTTTTGTTTCTTCACAAAACCCTAAATTGAAAGACTGTAAAGGTTAATCAGTAGCATTCTCCCATTAATATAAAACTAAATGAGACTGAGACAAAGAAATGACAACCTTTTCACTTCTATAGAGTGAATAAATTAATGTATAAACCTCAAACATAATACGTCTATTTTTAGAAACCTTCCAGAGAAGGTTAGAGAAGGTTAAATGGTTTTAATCAAAATGTGTATGAAACTTATATGTTCTCTGAATGTAAATATAAGAGGGATAGTACATACATGTGTATGTGTGTCTACTAATTTATACAGAAATGGAGGAGGGGACTGTTTTGTGCAGTTTCCTGACCCAAAACAAATTTTGACATTACTCCAAAGTATATTTTTTAAAAACTGAATAAAGCCTTCTAAGGCTTTTTTGCACATGACCTAACCCCTGTAAACATATACTCTGGCAACGTTTTTTTTCCTCCTGAGTTCCCATAATGTTTCTTCCTTTTGTCCCCAATCCATTAGTAGATAGATTTAAGTCATCTTTACCTGTATTGATGTTAAAGTAGTGTTTCCCTCCTTAAGCTGACAGCATCCAATGACAGCCATAAGTTGTGCAAAATCTGTTATGCTTCACCGTCCATCACATCAGAGGCAAAGTCAGGTGTCTAGTAGTGGGTGAGATCAGAGTGGCATTTATTGGCCATTTCAAGCTGATGTTAACATGCTTCCTCCCCTCTGGTCCCTGTCATCCTCATCTGATGTCATTCTGCTGCTTTCTTCCTAAGTTGCCCTGCCAGTGGCCTATCAGTGTATGTGCATTAGTGCCATGCTCTCAGCTGGCAGGTTTGTCAGCACTTTAACACCGTGGCCCTTATCAATTTAGCACTAGACTAAAACAGCAAAGCAGAGGAATGGCACGACAGGCTGAAATGGTGTAACATAGAAATAACAGCATGTTTGGCTCCCTCCATTTTGTACTTTTATGACTGTGGAACCCAAGGAAGTTGATGGGGTTCTCTGCCACCTGTGGGCTTGGCTCCTTTGGATGGCCAGGTGGGGCATGAGTGGGAGGATCCAGGAAATAGCCAGTGCTTCTCTGAGGATGGTGAGGGGCTGTTTTATTGGAAGGAGAAGGTGGTGTGCTCTCTCTTGAAGGAGTCTTCCCTTTTCAGGTTGGAAGTTGGAGACTGGGCAAAAGTCCTCTCTTTTTAGGGGAGATTGTAAAGAAGGAGCTATAGAATCAAGTACAGCAGAGATTATTCTCTGCAGGATTCAGGCCTGGCCCTGGGACAGAAATAGCATTGGTTGTTGTAGGAAATGGGTCTGTCTTTGAGATGGCTTGGAAGGTTCAGTTGGTGCAGAATAGAGGGGCCAGATTGCTAGTGGAATATCTGTGCCACTGCAGGACAACTCCACTTATATAGCCACTGCCTTCTATATGGTTCAGTACCATATTACATCAGGCACATCCTGGCCAGAAGTGAACCTGCCTATTGAGTGCAGACATTTAGAGAGGGCCTGTTAAGGATATCCATGGCTCAAGAGGAGCAAGGGGGTTAGGCTAAACAACAGGTCTTCTCAGGCCCTGTACTTTAAAATTCACTTCCCCCAGAAGCACTTCCATTCTTGTATTTTGCAATCAAGTGAAAAATGTATTATTCCACTGTGCTTTTAGCCCTAGATGATTCTGACTGCTTATTGTGGGTGGTTTTTATTAAGTGTAGCTTGTATGATTTATGTACTTACCTTTGTTATTTGTGTTTACCACCCAGAGTCTGACTACATTAGAGTGGTCTACAAATACTGGAAACAGCCAAACAAACAAAGAGTGCTGGCTCTGTTTGCTGGGGTAAATTGTTTGTAAGATAAGGAAGCTGCCTGAAGTGGTGCAAAACAGGGTTTCTGTTCCAAATACTTCTGTATTGCTTCAAGAATATTCAAGAAGGGCCAGATCACAAGTTCACCTGGTCAAACTTTGGCTCTTTTCTCCAAGATCACGTCTTCAAGTGCTGTGTGTCAACATACTTCTCCCCAGAAGCATGAAAATCATGTGGAGCATTGGAGCATATCATTTTGTTTTTATTACCTTTTAAACAAGTACATTTAAAATGGGATTACTTTAGAAATGCCCTTTGCCTTGAGAAAGCCTCATGAAAGTTGCTTCAGCAAAGGCTTCCTTTTGCCCAGCACCCTTTTTGTTGGGCTAATGCTAACTTAGCAAGTGTAATGACTGCATTCCTGACTTCTGTTAGAAAATGGAGCAGTCTGAACATATTTGTCATCCCAAGAAGACTTAAATTATATTGTGTAATTGCCAACTGCCCTCAGGGGTGTTTTTTATCTTGTGGCTGACCAGTGCTGAGACTCAGGTCATCTTTTGTAGGAAAACAAGTACTTACTTCACACGATAAGTATGTGAACATTTGCTCTGTCCCTAAGTAAAAGAATGGCATTTGTGCAAAAAGAAACTGGTTAGTTGTGTTCAGGCACACATCTTCTGGACTATTGACAAAAGATGAACTTCCTCTTCAGGAGAAATTGAAGCTTTGAGCCATGCAGCCCCTTTTTCACAAATGAATAAAAAGCCATACTGGCTTAGAGGCTATTGTTTTGAAGCTAATTTTGTTTCCTTTCTGAATGCAAGTCTCTGGAAGACCCATGTGCCAGGGTTTAATGACGGTAATGTATAATTGTCGTAGAGATTCTGTTATCTTCAGACAAAAGTACAGCAAGAAGCAGCTTTGAAAGAATATGCATAGTGATCATAGCCCTTTCTTCTTCTGACTGACACAATCACAAAGGAGGAAACTCTTCCAAACTTCCAAATCATTCTTTATTATAGGGGGTCCAGGAAGTATATATTTTAGGATGCAAATATAATAGAAATTAAAAGTATGAATGGTCGGCATATCAGCAACACATCTGTACTTTTCTATGGATGAAAAGAAGGTGAAAGCCTTTATTATTTGGAACTTTGCCCCCACCATATTTCTGCATACCTTTCCTGATTATAATTTCTTTTGTGTAGTGGAAAGGAATGAATCGATGTCTTGATTTTCCAGAGCAGTGTGAGCATTTGAACCTGATTGTATGGGGAAAAACATCTTTTAAAGTCCCCTTTCAAAATGCTGCTCATTCAACTGAGTCCATAAAACATGTAGCCTACTTCTCTGTCACAACGGTGTTCAAGGAGCCTGATGGAAATTAAAAACTAATAGAAATAAACATGTAATCAAGTTGCAGCAATAAAATGTCTAGAAGCAAAATTAAAACTGATGAAAAGCTTCACTAATTAAAACTGTTTCCCTTGATATCTAAAAGATTGTCGAGACGTGTCAGGCAGATATATGAGAGAGAGAGAGAGAGAGAGAGAGAGAGAGAGAGAGAGAGAGAGATGTCTGCAGTCAAATGACATAATATCCACTCTCCTAACTTCCCAGGTGGGGGTCACTCAAGCAGAGATCTGACTGATGAATATTCTCAGCCAATATGCAAGCTCATACTGGAGAAGGTGGGACCCATATCTCTAAAAATGCTTTAAATTATTCCCACAGTAATTTGCCCCAGAACAAACTGCAACCTGGATCAACAGTGATCAGTCCAGGAAGTCTCACTGGCTTCCCTATTTTGAATCAGCAATTTATCTATTTTCTCACCCAAACCAGTAACTTTCATCAGGAGGCACGTACAGAAGGCCCAATTAAGCATTTTTAAGGCTCCCACTCTGGCTTTACTTTGTACAATGCTTCTACACCCTGCCAACAGCACTCCTGAATTCTATGGAGAACATGGGAATTAAAATAGATGTTTGCAATCTCCCTCCCACTCCCTCCCGGTAAGGAATAAGGATGTCAGTTAGAAAGCTACTCCTGTGATGGGTGAGGTTGAAAGGATCCCCCTACCTTAATGCATGCTGTTGAAACTGTTCTTCCCCTGGAAACAAATTCTACTGTGCCTGGTGAATAGAAGTCAATCAAACACTTTCTGTCAAGTTGGAAAAGAGAGGCTTGTTATGTTTGATGTTGCCAAGGCTGGAACAAATTTTAAAAATATCTTTCCCACTTTCTACTTCTTTGCTTTTAGTTTTCTACTTTTTTGCTTTTAGGATCCTTACATTTTACCCAGTGATCTTTACATTTGATGCCTGAGTTCCTGATTTATTTTTAATTTAATAGATGTACCAGCAAGGTCTCATAAGCATGCCTTGCATATATGTTTAATCAATGATCTTTTATTATAAAGCAGATTTTTGCTACCACTTGTGAAATATGCATACGTTGTTTCAAAACATGGTGTTTTAATGGCCAGATTTGCAGCAAATGGATCTTTTCATGAAAAAAGAGAAGTTTAACCTTTCTCTTAGAAATCTCTCTGCTTTATAAGGAATATAATATTGTAAGATGAAATCAATACAGTGTGAACATGCTGGGGATTTATTTTTCAGTATTGGCAATATACCAGCAGAACTAATACTCTAACCTCTGTTTTGTACCTTCCCATTTTCTCGCCTGTCTTGTCACTGCCCTGGAGAACAACAGCACATTAACCCAGCACATGCTTTGCATTGGAAGGTCCCCAGTTCAATACATGGAATCCCCAAGTAAGAAACCTATTTACTAAGGACTGTTATGGGACATCTTGGAGCACGCTATCAGTCCATGTTAGTAGGATATAATGCTGTCTTCTATATTATTACTCTCTCCTCCTTATCTTCTGACTGGGAAAAAAGGCCAGCATGGAATAATTCAAGAATCTGGCAGCAGAGCCCTTCATCTGACAAGAATCTGTCATCCTTGACAAATGCAAGAGAGAAGGAAACAAAAGCAAGTGACATTCCAGATGTAGCAGCCTCCTTTACATGTGTGTGTATGTAAAGCAAGTAAATTAAAGGTGAAGGTTCTGTTGCATCTGGTTTGGACTACACCATCTCTACCCAAACCCACCATCAGAATGTTAGCTAGGAATGGCAGGAGTTGTACTCTAACACACCTGGATGCTACCAGGTGGGGAGAGCCACTTTTGTTTCCAAGTGAAGGATCTTCTACAACAGGCATGTTTAATCTTTCCCCTTTCCAAAGCTAAACAAAGCAGCATGGCTTCTATTATGCTTTACCCCAAACACTTTACATAGACTTGCTGTTTTCTTTCAGCAGAAGTCTTGTTTCTTCTCTATATACCTAGAAAGTGCCATTTCAAGATCTCTCCTCCCCCCATCTTTTGTTTTTCTAATGAATGCTAGGATTTCCCAGCAGAACTCTTGAACTATGTTCATTGAAGAGGCTCCATTAGATTCCTAAGCTCCAGTTTTGGAGCCTGTGGCACCCCAAATTCCAGGTATTTTCATACAATGTTTTGCTGTGAGAATTGAATGTTCATTATTCTACCTTTCAGAGAATTCTAATTTTCTTTTTGCTTGCCTTTTCAAGTTACTCTGATGCTTAAGATTCCTCATTCCTTATGCCTATTTTATTATTCTTTCTGAAAATCAGATGCCCAAAATAAAACTGAGATTCTACCAGTGAAACTTCTTTGGGGAGGAAATTCCAAAGGTGGAACCCTGAACGCTACTTCCAGTCACCATCATGAGACTGAAAAACTATCTCAGTGCCTAATATCTCTTTATGAGGAGATATTCATATTCCTTGGGACTGATTTATTTATTATTTTATATTTTGACAAGACTGTTTTTAACCTAGGCTGCTGTTGTGCAGTGAGGAATGAAAGAAACATTACATTCAAAAGAAATGTGTAACTAGACAGGATGAATATTTATTATCTATCTATTTATTAGCTATTTATTTATTTAAATGTATAGAGCACACAGATTGAGGTATGGAGGTGTATGGCTTTATATGCTGAGTATCTTACATATTCCTTTAATACAGGGACAGGCAACTCATGGCCAGCAAGCTTTGTATGTGTTCTAGAATAGCCCCCTAGAGCACTTCTGGATCATGTTGCTGAAATTCAGCATCAACATCACTCATATTCATTGGTGCCTCCACAAAAGAAACTTAATGCACCAACTGATGCTTCTGGATCATGCTGCTGAAGACCCACACAAGGCCCTTCAATAAAAAACAAAACAAAACTGAAATTTCACCATCTGGTAATGCAGTCCTATCACAGGACATGCCCACTGGGGCCCTCAGAGAGAAAAACAAAAATATCTCAACCCAAAAGTCAGTTCCATCCAGAAAAAAGTTTGTAGCCTCTTCTTTAGTAGTAATGGTCAAGAAGAAAGATGCTAATATTGCTTCTCCAGGGTGCCATCTCCTGTCCTCAGTAAATATCTGAATGAGGACTTGGATCCTCATATCTTGCTCTAACATAGAAACTACATTTGCAAAGTCAAGAGATCAGTCGCTGCTCTCAGGTGCCTCCATTTTATGATTTCTTCCCCAGCTGGAAACACTTGTTATTGTTGTAGAAACCCCTCCAAGATCATTGAAGCTCATCCTGATGCTGATTATCTTCTCCTAGGAATCTGACATTGAAGAAAAGGGCTTGACAAGCATTGGTGCTGCCTAATAATTGCAATACAGAATCATGACACATCCATTCCAACTATCTTTTACCTAATCATAATATTTGGACATCTCGCAAGATACAGAAATTAACTGGAGCAAGATCAAGAAAACATTCTGCTTTCTCTCTTCCTTTTCACCTTGCTTCCAAACTCACCCAAATCAGAATGTGATTGAAATTTTGAAAACATATATAAAAATGAGTGGGTTGGAGGAGCAAATGATCTCTTTATAGCTGGCACAGCATCTTGGAAAATTTATTCAACATTGGAAAGGATGGGGTAGTCACAGATTATGAGTCTTTAATACATAAAAATATGAAAATATTTATAGAATTTCTACATAAACAGAATGTATTCAGGCATTTTATGCCCCAATGGCTACACTGCTTGGCCTTCATGTTCAAATCCTCCAACAAGTTAGATAAGCGTTGTTTCAGTGTTACAAACGATTTGTTAAATTATGAATAAATAAAAATAAACATAATTGTTAATGAATTGTATTGTTTAATCTGCTTTCTTTTATACCACATAAGAAGATTTCTGATCTGAGCAAATGGGTTGTATTTTGGTTCCCTCTGGGACCAGAAGTAGTTGTATAAAAAGCTTACTTATTTTAAAATATGACTCATATTTTAAATACTGTAAGACAAGTTGGCATTTGAATGAACATTGAATAAATGTTCTCTCTACAATCAAAAGGCTGATTCCGAAGTTATACTGGTCATGTAACAGGTAGAAGTGAACAATGTGCTGGCCAGAGCTACAGGAGGAAAGAACTCCGTGGGAAGAATGACTTGGTTGACTATTAATGGTTAGTGTTTTACGATCTGTATGAAGATGGAAGACAGCAGGAAGAGAGATGAGCAATACAGGGCCACATCTTCACACATAACGTTTGCAGAAGGGTGGCTCTTTCCCCAGTCTTTGTAATGTAGACACTCAGTATATTTATGTGTTTATTTAGTCTGGGCAATGATGAACATTCTCAGTGTTTCAGCGGAACAGCCGAAATTAGGCCTGTTGGAGCTGGACTGCAAAAATCCAGATGGCCTCTAGGATAAGAGTCCTCCAGATATCTCTTTGCTACAATTAATGGTTGTCCAAATATCTACAGTCCAGATGCAGCAATCCTATCTAAATGTAGAGTTACTAATTTAAACTTTTCTTGGACTTCATTTGATACCTGCATTTTACAAGCTGGTGATTAATTAGTATTGCCACAAATTGATTGCAGAGATTGAGAGCATGTAATTATCCAGATGTTGCTGAACTGCAATGTCGGGTAACCCCAGCTGGAATATCCACTGATGAGGGATGCAGGGAGTGTAGTTCAACCACCATCTGGAGTGCAACATCTGTTTATTAGCTAACCAAGTTAGGTTGCATTGGAAGCTTTTCTTTTTTGTCCAGTCACTGTAATGATTCTTAGGGAGTCTGCCCTCTTTCGGAGGGGTGAACATAAAGCTACTGATTCTTCAGCACCTCAGGACCACAAGGGGCAGTGGGATGTCAAGGTTTTATTTTGTGTGGCTGCCTTGCCTTTCACTCTGCCTTCTCTTTGTCTAAGAGACTGCTAATATCGGGTCAGTTCCTCTGCCTTTCTTCCCAAGGACACACATGCACAAGTGCACATACACACACATACACAATCCTCCTGGTAGTTAGTAGTTAGGTAGGAGTCAGGCTTTGCCTACCACATAATTTTTTCCTGTAAATAAATATCCTTTGTTTATAGTTATAAAACCTGCTTCACTCATCATTGTCCTGTTTAGATTCCTATTCACAGGAATTCCCACATGCACACACTTCAACCTCTAACACTCACCCCCTTAACCAGTGGGTTGATTTGGCAGGAGAAAAATAGTTGGCTAATTTCAACAGGAATACATAAATATAAAAACCACTGAACTTAATCTGCTTTTTTATCTCTCTCTGTCTTGGAGAGATAGAGATAGAGATAGAGATAGAGATAGAGATAGAGATAGAGATAGAGATAGAGATAGAGATAGAGATAGAGATAGAGATAGAGATGAGACAGAGATAGAGATAGAGATAGAGATAGAGATAGAGATAGAGATAGAGATAGAGATAGAGATGAGACAGAGATAGAGATAGAGATAGAGATAGAGATAGAGATAGAGATAGAGATAGAGATAGAGATAGAGATAGAGATAGAGATAGAGATGAGACAGAGATAGAGATAGAGATAGAGATAGAGATAGAGATAGAGATAGAGATAGAGATAGAGATAGAGATAGAGATAGAGATAGAGATAGTCTCTACCTATCTCTGTTTATGAACAATATAACTGATTGTGAAGTGACTATAATTAGAGCAGGCATTGATGACTCCTAGCACCGTCAACAGCCGTAGCAAAAGAAAGAGTACTTGTGAAAGAAATGCATCTTACTGCCACATGGAAGATGAAAGGACATGTCTGCTTATTTGTCTGTGCATAAAGTGGCTGGGTTTTACCTTTAGACATATAGAAGTGTAAATGGAAAGAACTTGCATGTATGCTCAGACAGATATATGTTCCTCCTAAATCTTCAAGGATATTGTGAAGAAGTGAAGTCTGATAGTTCTAAATTTTAATATGTTTGCTTTTGCAGTCTTATCTTTTACCTCCATCAAGAGATTCCTTAAGTCTTCTCACTCCCAGCCATCAAAGTGGGAGCATCAGTATATCTGAACTTAGCTACCATGTTTTGCATTTCTCCAAAGATTGCAGGGCAGCTCACAGCAGTTTAAACATATCAAAATGCACATTTTGATGGACATTTCAATGTATATTTTAAGAGGGGATTTGTGTGTACATTTGTATGAATGGAGATGTGCTGGGCTTTTTTTTAAGAGAATAAATTTGTTGTAGAAAACAGTGGAAAGTATTAAGACTAGAAAGAGATCTATATTTGCCCTTCACTCTCTTCTGCTGCTGCCAGAGTGAAAGAAACAGCAGAGACCTTTCTATCAGAGATCTGAAAAGCATTTTGAGTCTGGAACACCTCCAGTATGGTGGAAATAGCATCAGAGCACCCCTAGTGAGATTAGAATTACCCATTTCAAATTCAAAACTGCTGTTTTGAGCTTGAAACAGGATGCTTTCAGCAGAAATGGTTTTGAATTCAAAATGCTTTGCACATTTCTAGTATCGGTGTATGAACAACATTTGTGACATTGAGAGAGAAGTCATCTTAACTCCTAGCTCAGCCCCTCCAAAAGTCTTAGTAGATTATACAGCTTTAACAGTGCAGTCTTTTGCAAGTCTCAGACTGCAAGTCTCTACCCATTTACCTTGCATAAATCCCATTAAACTCAGTTGAATCAATTGATTAAATAGGTAAGCATGCATAGAAATGAAAATGTGTTATAACTGAATTTTAGATAATTTAATCCAAACTTTTAAGATAAACATTTTGTTATGACCCTTCTGGTGTTCTTCAGAAGCAAGATGGCAGATATATTTTCAGAAGAAATTAAAATGTTTAAATTCATTCATTTTAAATCCTGAACTAGAATGGGATGCCAAACTTTAACAATATTGTATTAGCTCCCAAATGATCAATTTTTTTACTTTAAGCATCTGCAGTACACTAGCTAGTGCTTTTTAAATATATTTTATTGTATCTTTCCTGTCCTAGCTAGTTTGTGTGTGTGTGTGTGTACACACACACACACACCCCGCTACAGTGTCTGTCTATCTGTTTGTCTGTCTGTCTATTTCTAAAACTTTTGTGTCTGTTTGATTGTAATCTTTAACTGAACAAAACGGTGCGTCATAGGCCAACCATTTTTGAACCAAGTGACTCAAATCGGCTAACTTACAGAATGTGTCCAAAATCCAAGACTCATGACTCCTGGGGAAGTGAAATTTGGCAAATTTTATAAAACATATTATGACATAAAATTATCATAAAACATTTATGACATAATACAAAATGTCATAAAACATTTCCTGGGGTCAACTCTGATGTTTGGCTAGGCTATATAGTTCAATGTGAAAAACATGGGCTATTTTCAAGGCAGATACATCTCTGAATATCTCCCTGGATTTTTAAGAACTTTTCAAGTGAAGGCAGTACATTAGAAGCTCTGCCATTGTTGAAGGCATTGAGGAATCTGGTAAGGAAATATCTCTGAAACAATGACCCAATGGGTCATGGGTTGTCTAGTGTCTGTCTGTCTGTCTGTCTGTCTATCTATCCATCCTTTGTAATATGCCTAGTGAATTCCAGTCATTCAGTGCTTGAGAAATATAATTACTATTATTAATAATCTATTCTCAGTAGAAGCAAAATTACTACTTTACCAACTAAAGGTGTTCTTTAAAAGCTAGTCTAGAAAAAATGCTTTTAAGCTTAAAAAAAATGAGCAGAACCAAGCAAAGTTAGATATGTCTCCTTCCTATTGAAACAATTTGGAATCCTGTCAGATTCCACTGTGCTGTATGAAGCTGATTAACAAATAGCTGGTGCAAAATTCTGAACATATATATTAAAACAGTTTAAGCTCTGTTGTCAGATTTCTTTTTATATTATGCATTTTTATGGCCACTACAATTTTTTAGTCAGTAATGCTTACCCTTTGTCTCTCATATGGAAAAAAAAAAGCATTGATATCAGATTCATATATTCAGCTTAAATTATATTTTATTTTCAAGAGCATGCAGATTGCGTAAGATGTGGTTATAGTTTATTATCTATATAATACCTCTCGAACTAAACTACTGAATTTAATGGTGAAATGGAAGTTCTGCTTTGTTATGCTCCTTGCTCTGTTACTTGCAGTATTCCAAAATATGCTTTTATTTATAGAAATGACCTTTCACACTAATGATGGTGATCAGCACCCAATTTTTCATCTCATGTTAGTATTAATTTAGATAATTTAGGTAAACTGAGAAAGATACCTAAAGGTAATGGTCTTTTTTATTCCCTTCTTTGCTCTGAGACCTGAGTCATCATGATTGTTCCTGACAATTTTCTTTGCAAAGCCATTAGGTATGGATACATAAATGCTGACCATTAGCATGGCAAACAGCAGCTGGAGAGACATACTTTTCCTACCTTTTATTTCAGAGGCATTAAGGGCAAAATACTTGTTGATTAAATATACTTATGTTCTTTAGAGACATCCATTTGGGTGTATATGGGCTCCCTTGTGCCTAATATACCCCTGACTTTCTTTCTGTTTTTTGAGAATCCAAGAATGGGTCTCGGTAGGACCTGTTCCCCACAAAAAATAAATTGTTATTCCCCCCTTCCCCAACTGCCTCTTGAGATAGTTCTCAGTTTGGGCCCTGTATTTTTTCTCAGCCCAATTTACCTCACAGATGGTTGTGGTGGGGAAAAATTAGTGGAAGGAAAGCTTCGTGTGCAGCTTTAAGTTCCTGGAGAAAAGACAGGACATACATCTAATGAATAAATAAACCTCTTCCTCCTAAGAATCAAAATGTGTGCTGTGATTGTTCTGTACTATCTTTACAGTGTTTACAATTCAAAAGTATAAATGGGACCCACAAAAACATATGTGAAGTTCTTTATTGGATGCTTTAAATGGTCTGACCAGATATCAGATAGTTTTAGAAGAGCTTCTTCATAAAATGCTGGCAAGATTGCTTGTTTGAAATCATATCCCTCTATTTCTACACATGCATCTAATTGCTTATTAATAGTGCCATTATCCTTCTCAAACCTAAAGTTCAGGATGTCCTTCTGTTACATAAGAAGCAGAATCAACACCCAATTGTTGCATAAACCAGGAAGCTGATGTAACATTAAATTTATCAATTTTTTAAAAGTGTCTTTTTTGTTTCCTAACCTGGAATAGCACCTCTTTAAAGAGGAAGGAAGGGAGGAAAAAGACTTTCTGTTTCTGAGACCAAAAGCAAAAATGTCTCAGTGGAACCTCAAGCAGGATCTTCAATACAACCCTGGTATCAGCTACTTCAAAGAAGATCTAAAATAAAAGCAATAGATCAGTTTTATTTGTTTTTAGTCCTTATCTGCTCATATTGACAAGAGAGTTATAATTTCTTCTACGTCTTTGAAATGAGAGTGTCAGATAGAAAAGGGTGGGAGCAGGATGATCTGCTTTTTACATTAAAAAGATAGTAATGTAGTATTGCCCGTGATGTTTTTTATAAGCTCACGCATCACAGCTTGGGATAGTAATATAATGATGCATTTAATATACTGGAAAGAATTTCCTCACCTGCCTGTAAATCAGTGAGGAATAAAGATTCTTTTCATCATTTCGCTCAAAGGGTAAATTTCTAAAAGAATTACCAATGCACCTTCTGAAAATCTGTAATCTGGGAAATTAATCTGGTCTGAGTTTTGTAACTGTAAAAGAATCTGCAAATTATCTGCTTACTATCATACGGATTCAGGGTGTTTCTCAGATGCTTCCTGATAGTACCAGCAAAAAGCCATTGTGCAGATATTTCATCATTGCCATTCCATAGCAATGGGGAAACTGACACCAATTTTCAGCAAAAGTGGTCCGAGGGGCTATGGGGGCAATAGAAACCTCATTTGTCCCTGGAGAAGATGATGTGGCCAGAACTCCCTGTAGACTTCATGGAGAAAGCCAACTTCCTGGAGTCAGAGAAACATTTCCACACAGGGAGAGATCAATGGATGAGAAAGAGTGAGAAGATGCTTAGTTGGGATCTGTGTTAGGCTGCCCCAAGAGAAAGCAAAGAAATCAGATTGGCCATCTGTCCCTTGAACACCACAGAAATAAAACCGCTGGCCAGTATTTCAAATGAGTAAAAGTCTGCTGATATTTTTTTCTAGATTGTTGCTGTACAATGTGTGAGGTTTCAAGACATTTACTGCCGAACACTCACACTATTTTTTAGAAATTAGCACATGCTAGTATCCCCATACTTTTTTTCTGTTTGCAGCCAGGAACAGAAAAGTGATATTAATTATGACTGACTTTGAGGAAAATACATTTTATTGACCATCTCTCAGAAAACAGTGTCCCAGCTACTCTGGTTTTTGGGAAAACCAGAAAGGGAAAGTTTATTATCAGAGGACCTAAATCCCAAACATCCCATGAAGCAAAGCATCACAGCCTTGTCCCCACTCTTAAGAAACCTTTTTTAAAAAATGGTTTCCCAACAAAGTTTAGTGACATTATTGTGAGAGAATATAGCAATTGCAAAATGGGGGCTGAGGGGATCTGCATACATGCCATGGATTTCCCTCCCCTCCTTGACGCTGGGTGTCCTTTCTCCATTGTTACAGTTTAGCAAAGGACCCCAGTGAAGGGTGTTGTCTTCAGCATTTCATTTCCCACTGACCTCCTGTTTACATTTCCCTACCTGGTCCCAGTGATTGGGGTAATAATGCTTCATGCAGCTGAGGAAGTTGAGAGTAGTCCACCCAAGGTCACATCGTGATAACTGTACAGACTCAACAGTGCCATAAGCCTCTTTTTGTTTCTGATGGAGAAGCTGACTGCGCTGTTTGCACAGTTGAAATGACAAGCGGTTTCTGCAATATTGAGCTGACCTATTTTACTCTCAATAGATGCTGAATATTTCAGAGCACAGTTATGAAGTCTCTTCTGGGGCTTCAGCTGGCCTTCGAGTTGGGTGCTGACAGCCACACTCCCACAAGGCAGTGGGGTGCAGGATACGGAAGTGGCAGCCCAAGGCCGAGGCTACCTTTGATTCCATTTAAAACTGGGGTTGCTTTTACTTCTGCTAAAGAAAGTGAACGTACCTACTCCCCACCAGTTCAATTCATTCCTTCTGTCACCATAAATTTGGCAGCAACTCTGAAGAAGCTCTGAGGCTCAAATCCAAACTTTATTACCGCCACAGATCAGCAAGAAAAGCAAATACAAACCGACAGACAAGTAATTAATAGAGAGGGAACTTAGTCTACAAGATGTGTTATTTGCTGCATTCTTGAAGCTAAATTATAGAATTTGGCAATGTTATAAGAGACCTGAACATTCTTCCCAGCTAACAGGGAGACTGCATAATAGTCATCAGACTGCCTGACATTATTATTTAAAAAAGAAAAAAGAGAAGAGATTGGTATAAAGCCAAAGAAAAATATGTAATAGTTCCAACCTCTTCCATTTCTACAAAGGCACAGTCAGGAAGTTATAGATATATAGATCCCTCACCAGCAGTCACCACAAATTTGGGGTGGTTGTGGTTAGAGAATTAACCAGTGAATTAAAATGTTGCCTTCTCTCTTAAAAGCTGTTTCTCCTTCCTTTCCCTGGGATATTTTTTCTTTACATTGAGAAGTGTGTAAACTTGCCTACAGGTATATTAAATTACTGGTAATAGGCAAAAATTGTTTCCATTTCTTCCATGCCACAAGGGGCAGATTACAGGAATTTTAAGTTATTTGTTCTGCACCAGCACAGAAGGAAGGCTGTTGCAGCATGTCTTTGTAAACCTTATCTGTGTTTAGAACAGGCCAGGGTGTAAATATAAGAATCCATGATTCTCCCATCAAATACAGTTGGGCCCTAAAGCAACTGTGTAGGTCACTGAGACTGAACTGCAGTAGAGGTGAATGTGTGTAGCTCAGGGTTGAACTGTGGAGTCCTTGGGGTTCTCTGAGCTTGGTTGTTTTCTTGCAAATGTTTTGTTTTGCACTGAAGATGTTACCTAGCTGGGTAATGAAACGTTTGCAAGAAAACAACCAAGCTCAGAGAACCCCAAGGACTCCAGACTGAACTGCAGCTCCAAGGACAATTCCACACTGCATTCAAAGCTGCTAGTCTTCCATGCTGCTCCTGGTTATTTCTTAAGCCACCTTCAGAAATTCCAATCTGGTTTGCAATGAGTTTGATGCCAAGTCTGGACTAGGGCCACCACAATTCCCTTGCTTCTTGCTTCTCCTCAGTGCAAGGATCCTCACTCAATGCCTTTCTGACTGGCTCTTGTATTGATGGGTGCTCCAGTCCCTGCCTTTTCCTTTTAGCAGTTGTTCCCTTCTCACTAGTCCCCAAGCCCTTCTTTTGCTTTCCCAGATAACTGCACACAAGGATGCCTTCACCACCCTCCCACATTATTATCTTCTTTGACACTAAGGCAAACCCTTTCTTTTTTCCCCTTGAGGTGCCGTCATTGGTTCTGATGCTACAATAAAGAATAGGGAGTAACCCGAACCCTAACCTTATATTCGTCCTTAGGTCCAAGGAAACTTTGTAGCAAGGAAGAGCGGACAATTGAACTTCACAGAAACAAAGCAGCAAAGTTCTTAGGTTGCAACTTAAAAAAAAAGATAAACAAAAAGGAAGAGACCCTTTGCACAGTACTGTGGGTAGGAGGGGAAAAGCCAGGGGAGTACGCGTGAACCAGCCTGGACAGAAACTGAAAGGGTGCTCCCTGGGAGATGTAAGGGTCGACTGGAACATGAGCTTTTGGGGTTGCGGGGAGTTCAGTGACTTCATGGGCCAATTTTGGATCTACTGCAGGAGATCCAACATCAAAACAGAGCAGGTTGGAAAACAGTAGTTTTGAATCAAGGCTGGAAAACACGGGCACAGGGAGCATTTGCAGTGGTCTGGGAGTAACAGGAAGACAACATCATCCAATCCTGCACTCAAGAAACAGTGAGTGGCCATACTGGCAATGAGCCAAGCAGAAAGTGTGGCTCTGTTCTAAATCCAGGAGGTGTTGTATGAGCAATCTTTGGCCTGGTCATAAATCAGTTGGGAGTAGGGCTCAAGGTGTTATTTTCTGGTGAAGGAACTTCTTCCAGGTGGATGGAAAGTATCATTCAAAGTGAGGTGGGGCAGCCCGGATGGAGTCAAGTGTATGCCAGAAGTTAATTGCTGCAATCCAAGCATTGGTTTCTACTCTGGCAAAGTTGGACTCTAACCTAAGGATAGTGTTAGCAAGTGCAGCTCTGAAAGCTTAGGCTGTATGATCTCAAATAGCCTGAAGTTACTATATGGACAAGGGCTGCCTGAAATGGAAGTTGTGCCAGAATGAAGAGCTTTGAGGCTGTACACAAGTCTTTCTAAGGACACTTTGTAGGTCTCTGTTCTACAGTAGGTATGCAGATTCCAAAGCAGCTTTATAATTCCTACAGATAATATTTTTGAGCACAGATTCCATAATATAAGGTCATATGACTATTTTGATGTGCTATGCAATAATTCACTGTTTATATTTTTCCACAATGGGTGCTTGACCATAGACCACTCTGTAGAATAAAGTGGCACCCAACACTACAGGATTTGCCTGCTCCTGCTCTCAGGCTAATGAGTGGCAGGAAGGCTGCAGATGTCTTTCCTTTTCTAGGCGTTAGGAAGAAGCTGCTTCTGGCTTCTGAATTTCCCCAGTCCCTGGGCATTTCCTATTAGTAGATGATCAAACATGAATGACAGTGATAAGGAATACCTGAAGAACATATGCAGCAAATTAACTCCAATTTTTGTAAGACAAATGGAAAAACAAAAAGGGGAAAAAGGAAAGTTGCCTTCAGAAGAACACATTTAGTTGTTTATTGCCTCCAAGTTTATTTTATTCCATGCCATGTGGTGGGAAGCTTGAAAAGAATTTATAGTATCATTGAGATCTTTTCTTTATGGGTCTGAATCTATAAAAGCCTCTTGCAACCTTTTTCATTACTTGATTTCATTCACAGTAGAATGAAAGGTAATCATTGCAGCTATTCCTAAGCTCCCAAAAGCTGAATAGATAATGCAAATGAGTATTATTAGCTGTGGTGGATTTTGCAGTAGCTAGAGCAAACGATCTTCTAAAGTCTCTGGTTCCACTATTGAATGGTGAGACGCAGTGGACCACTAAGAACTATTCCTCCTGCATGCCCATTCTGAGTCTGTGGATCACCGCCTGTTCCCTGGTTTACCAGATTGCTCTGAGCAATGAAGCAGATTAGATGATGGCTATAGGGATAGTGACTGAGGATTATCTTTCAATAGCAACACTCTCTTCTCAGAGAAGGTAACTGAGATGCTATTTGCAATCCAACCTCATGTATTCTTGGAGGATACTTACAGTCTTGGTCTATTCCAGTTCAGGTTTCAGCTTGGCTATGAAATGGAAATGGCCTTGGTGATGGATGTTCTTTACAAAGAACCTGACAGAGGAAGGACAACTGTGTTACTCTTGCTCAATGTCTTTAGGCTGCAATATGCTATTAGATTAGCTCTCTGGCTTGGGGTTTAAGGGAAATGTTATGCAGTGGTTCAGTTTCTAACTGTAGGCAGATGCCAGAGGATAGCACTGGGAGACTGAAGGCTGGCTTCTGCTGTAGAGGTGCCCTAAGGCACTACTGTGACTCCCATACTATTTAACGTCTATATGAAGCCACTGAATGTGGTCCTAAAGAATTTGGAGTGAGGTGTGAATGGTACATTGATAATAGCTGGTTGTATTTCTCTGTGATATCAGACTCTGAAGAAGCTGTGCACAGTCTAACTTTGTGTTGGAATGTACTTAATGAAGGTCTATAAACTGACACTGAATCTTGATAAGAGGGACACATAGGAGGGGTGATGCTCAGACACAGGAACTTGGGGAATTGCCTGCTCTGGATAGGATTGCATTCCTCTAAATGAACAAGTTTGCAATTTGTAACAGGTGGCTCAGGCAACTTCTACATCTCCTATCTGCTGGTACATCAACTGTGCCCATTTCTGGTCAGAGATTATTTTAAAATTTAAAAAGGTGAGATTTCTTTATTATAAGTGCACTGGCTGCAATTTTTGTTATGCTTAGAAAGCACTATCATATAATTTTCATGTTGCAGTTCTGTAACTCTATTTCTTTCTTTGGATTCTGCATATTGTCACTATTTTGATCTAACATTGTAATTCCCATTTCTTTGGCTCATTTAGAGTTACACATTTCAGTCTTTCAATTCACTAGTAACTTATTCAAGCAAATGTACAACTACCTTCTATAAGAATTCACTGCCTTGTTCTTTGGAATTGTTCTTGGAATTGTTCTTTGATATCTAGCAATGAAACTAAGAAGTCCAGCTGGTTAAATTTATTTTATTTTATCTATTTATCAGAGTGATGTACATAAATATAAATTCATATAAATGGAACTAAAAGGAACCTAATAAAGATAATTCAAATACATTTCAAACCAAGACTAAAATGGGATAGAAAGAAAGCTTTCATTTAAGAAAGTAAAAGAGAATGAATTTTAATGTCCATGGAAATAAATTTTAACACTTAGTTGGCTTGTATAAACTAGATGAGGGCATATGCTCAATCTTGTTTTTAAGTTAAGTCATACCAGAAATGTGTTCATGCACCTGTCAGTCATTAAAGAGACACATCTGCATCTAATTAAGATGAAAATGTTTAGAAAATCTACAGCAAGTGTGTCCTGCTTTAAGCTGGGTCTTGATTCCTGGCAAATGCTTAGGATACTCACTTTTTCTTTTAAAAAATGGCATTCAGTATACCTACAACAGTTAGGTGAGCACAGTGAAAAAATGAACTAAAATTAAACATAATTTTAAGACCAAACTTAAAACAGGTACAACAACCAGCCTTAGAAGTGACAGTGAAGATATTGAAATGGTGGACTCTTGCTTTTTAGGATCAACCATCAAGAGTGAAGGAACAAGCAGTTAAGTAATATGCTGCAGACTAGCACTTGGTACAGCAGCCATGAAGGCCTTGGAAGAGATACTCAAATGCTGTGATGCGTCTATACCTACAAAGATCCGAATAGTGCAAGCCGTGATATCCCTGTGACACTCTATGGAAATGAACACTGAACTTTGAAGAAGCAGGATAGAAACTTTTGAAATGTGGTGTTGGAGAAAACTCTGGAGAATACCATGGACAGCCAAGAAAACAAACAAATGGATTATCTAACAATTTGTTACAGTGAACTCTCCAAGTATTTTATAACTAGAGACTTGCTGGCCAATCAGACACAGAAAAAGTGAGAAATTGTGACAGTCTGGACAGAAACAAGAGAGCTAATGGATGTGACTGCAGCAGAATATCTGATGTCATAATGGAGCCTAGCCATGTTACAACCCAGTCAATCTGCAAGCTCTTCCCAGGGCATCACATGCCCCCTCAGTTTTCCTCCATATCACCTAGAGATTAAGCAGATTGTTGTGGTAGAAATAAACCTGTTTCTTCAAGTGCTTCTGGGATTTTCTATGCTTCATGATATGCTAGACTACCTTAATAGAATCTTGTGATTGGCAGGAATATATTTAGCAGCAGAGTTATAATGATGTCTGTGTTTGGTATAACTTTAAACTGCACCAGACTAAGGTTCCATTATGTCTGATGCTTGATTTTCTCCAATTTTCCCTTCCTCTGCTGTAAAGGGTTTACCATCACAAAAGTCTGTCCTTCCAGTAGTGAGTTTTTAGACTGAAACTTTTTTTAATACAGCACTATGTAATGGTCCATAGAAAACCACATTGATTTCTTGATAACCCAAGCATTTAGAAATGGCTTCCTACAGAAATGATTCTCCCTGAGCTACTGACTGTCACTGAAATAGCCATCTCAAGTCTGCAAAGTTCCAGAAGAGAAGTGTTTGACTTACTGGGGATCTGCAACTGCATTTCTTCCATATTTATATTGCTTGACAGCTTTTACATAAGGTAATTTCAAACATTATTGCATTTATGGCCTTTGGGCTAAATGAAGGTTGAATAGCTTAATGCATCTGGAGTAATCTGGCACAATAGGTAGATGCACTTGTTTGAGTAATGGCCCTACTCTTTGTTAATAGCTCGAATGTTCTCCTTTTTATGGTGGCCAGCTTTAAAAAAATTAAGCTCCTAAATAGAAATGACAACTACTCAATACAAATGTTCCATAAGACCATGATCAAACTTGGCATGACAAGAAATTCCATAAGATGCACAACAGTTAAGATTGAAAGATTGATGGTCTTTGTTCCCTGGCATTCTACTGAAAATAGCAGGTATGAGCATTTTGAGAATGGCACGAAGAGGAATGCAGACAGGTAACCTTGACACAGATCCACGACCAAGACTATCCACAGTCATAACACTGACAAACATTCCCATAACAGAAATTCCACCTTTCAAGCATTTTAAAGGCATGCACAGTTCTATCCTACCGATAGCAAAAGAACAAACTCATAGTCTGAAAGCAGGCAATGTATCTGCAAAGCCACAATCAAGGACCAGGGAAAGTTTAAACCTCCTTCAACCGTCTGCTTTCTGAAATTCATCCTTTTTTAATGGGGATTAGAAAGAAGAAAAACAAATTTAAACATCCCTGGCAAATGTGTTAAGAACTGTGGCCAGAACAACTAAGAATGAAAAAAACCAAAAACCAAAACCACATACTTGCAATTGAATCTTAACATTAAATGAAACCATTTCATGGTATTGTTTTATTGAAAGAGAAATGAATTGTGGTGCACCAAATGTTGCTAGATAGCTTCTGTGGCAAATTATAGTACTTCTACTTTTTAATTTTATGGATTGCTTGGACAGGCTGAGTAAGTATAGTAAGATATGTGGCCAAATCACATAATTGCTAAATTGCAAGTTTCTTTTGGTATGAGCTATGCTGACAAGCACTGGGTTATATTTTTACACCGAACATCTCCTCTCCCCTTGAGTTTTCCCCAGTGCAACAAACCCTCTTTGGGGCTATAATCAACATGCCTAGACTGGGGTGGCTACTTATCCAGGAGTTGAAATACTAGAGGAATTGCTACCAGGTGCATGTAATTGCTTGTTTTATATGTTGTGTTTCCCCGTGTAAATGCTGGTCTGCAGACTCAAGGAGGTATGCATGGCAAAGCCAAGGAGAAGCAGAAGACATGCTGTGAAGACAGTTTAATCTAGGGGTTTCTAACTTTGGGGAGCCAGTAACCCAAGATAGGATTTTGAGATGTCATGGGTACCATGAAGGGAAGGGCCAATCACAAAACATTCATTTGCCATCTCTTCTAGGTTCCCAGGATGCTCTTTCTTGCTTCAGCTTATCTCTGTCTTTTTTCTGGGCAAATGGGAACATTTCCAAACAAAGCATTGGGCCACATTTACTCATTCTTGCTTTTCTAAGGATAGCCCTGGTTTAATCTGCAGTATGTTAGTTTGCTTCTCAATTTATTCTTTTAAGTTAAAAGAATTACAAAAATTACAACAAAGCATATGGGCCTGAGGATGGGGGTAACAAGGAAAGTGGTGCTGGGCATTGTTAGTACCCATGGGTTTCATGCTGCGGACAGAAAATTGCTACCCTGTGATCTACTTCTTCATGACTTCTTGATTAAAGGCAATAGTAATTTGGCTATCTTTAGACAGTTTGTTGAAGATATAGACTAGGTTATAACACACTAGCCAAACTAGATCAACGCACTGGATTTAAGGTGAAGTATGATCTGGGATGTGCATCAGGTGGCCTCCCTTGTCGATCTGTAAATGTATATTAAATATATAATGAATACAATATCTTTTAAATTTACATTCACTAAAATCATGCTTTATCACTGAAATCATTCAAGTTTGGCATGACACTGAAAAGACCTTACCCAACCCAAACAGAAAAGAAAACGTAATTATATCAGTTGAAATGGGTCATCAATTAAGGGCAGTTGCAATGACCATTGGTCTTCATTTTCTCTAAGATTCCTCAACCGCTACTCTGCAATCCTGCAAAGCTACAGAGTCCATAAGACAAAAGCAGGTGTCTTCATACATGGCTACTCAACTCAACCAGATATATTAAAGCTTCATGGCAGTGATGAATCGGTTGCCATAATGAATGGCACATGAGACATTCTACAGAAGACCATAGATTGTGTCAACATTTAAATGAACTGGAAACTCTTTGTGATTCACTCAATCATCTGACAGGGTTAGGTTGAATTATGCCAAGGTTGAATTCCCCTAACCAGGTTGGTCTGTTTATTTGGAAAGATATAATCTGCCCTGCCATTTTTCTCCGATTGATAGATTAATAGTAGTGGAAGCTAGGTCAGTCTATTTTGTGGTTACTTGGCAGGGGAGAAATCTGATGTATGGAGGTTGGAAGGATGGGTGTTTTAATATGATAAACCTGACACCAGTAGTAGCTGTTGCCCCATGATGAAATAGCATGCAGTCTTCTGATGTTTTGCTTCTGCTGCCATGAAGTACACTTTGAGTTCTCTCAAGCTACCTTTATTTTTTATTTTTTATTTTTCTTGTTTCTTCTTATTTCTTATTTTTTCATTTCATTGCTAGAGTGTTTGTAGACTATAAAAACTAGATGAGTTTGAGATGATATTCAAACTGGAATCATGAGAAAGAGCTAGGGTGATGTTGGACTAGGTCTGGGGAAATCCAAGTTCTGGTTCACTCTCAGCTGTGGAGAATCATTGCATGAATGTTGGCCTATCTCTCTCTCTCTCTCAGACCAACCTTTCTCACAATGTTATTGTTGTGGCATTAAATGAAAGATCTCAATGTAAGCTATCCTGAGCTCTGGAGAAAAGGTGGGATATAAATCATAGGGTCCAATCTAGGGGTACCAGGTCTCGGGTGCAGAAATCTAGAGAACCAGTTGATGGCAGAAAACCCTCTTTCCTGCCATCTGGGGTGGTCAGGATTTTTTCAGCCCAGATCTGATAGCCCTAGTCCATTTAATCTAAGAAATAATAATAAAAATCTTAATAGCATTATTTGGTAGAATTATTTGACCCTGATGTTGAGGAAATATTCTTTGTACCATTTTTGGTATTGTATATATAGTTTTTTTTTAAAGATCTTTGTTGACAGTATACATCATCAGCCACTTGTTACTTAGCAACTGAGATTTATGTTCTAATGAATCATATCCCATGTTGTCATTTGCTTTACACCAAAGTAATACAACCTCAATGATCTTTAAATTTTTTCTTTTTTCTTTTACTTTTAGTATTGAAGGAGACATAGGTTAAAGTCCATCTTCAGTTGTGGAAACTCACTTGGTGACTTTATACCAGACACTATCTCTCAGCCCAACTTACTACACAGGGTTAGTTACTGTGGAGAAAAAAATAGGAGGGGAAGTGCTATGCACACTGCCTTCAGCTTCTCAACAAAATGCAAGATACAAATCTAGCAAGTTACGAACAAAAGTATTATATTTATTTGACTGAAATATCCACTAGAAATGTGTGCTAATCAATGTGCATCACTGTAGTTGTACATATATATCTTGTACAATCTACAGTTTATGTAGATGCATCTAGGTTCAGGAAGATTCCTTCCTTCCCTCCCTCCCTCCCTGGTGAGATGAAATTTCTTGAGCTCACCAGTATGTATGTACATATGTGTGTATGTAGCTATAATGTTTGGTTAATCAATTAATACATACTTTGTGTAAACAGCATCATCTCTTTTATAATCTACTGGATAGGATAATGTTTTAGCTAGTTATATTCTTATGTGACCATCTCATTGAGCTTCAATATACATGTATCGATACAACAAATCACAGGCAGCCACAAAGAACATGTTGATATGATACATACATTCATTAATGATGCCTCCACATCTGGCATAGATTATATGGATTCCTGCTGAGCTTTCTCTTCCTCTGTTTTTCAATTTGCCTTCTCCATCACCCACTATTAATTGAGAATCTCCAGGAATGCTCCAAATTTATGCCTAAATCAGAAATATGAGAGAGGGCTAGAGAGAGCAATGAATGCTATGAATCCGTTTCTCATTCTGGGAAATTCTTTGTCTGAACTTGCCAGGGGTTTTCCCCTACTTCCTCTCTACACTGGGGCTTCCAAAGTCAAGAAAAGCCAGCAGATGAGGCTGGCAGGATACATAAGGATTTTCAACACGTGATTTTCTTTCCAAGGTCAGTTTCCAACTCTAACCCTAAAGGAGAAACCTGGACAATCATATAACTTCTGGAATTGCCACCCCAGGTGCCAGAGAAGATCAGCCTTCTGAATTTTTACTAGTTAGCCTATGAACCTGAAATAGAATCTGATTAAAGAAAAAGAGGAAAATATCTAGTTTATGCTTTGTTGATTTTCTCAGCCTTAGATGATTTTAATCCCTTTTGTATCTGATTCTTTATTCTTTGCATTTTTATCTTTGCCAGGGAAAACCTTGTTTTTCCTTCAATTGTTTCCAGTTGCTATAAAAGCTGCAAACAGAGTTCCATGAGCTTTTCCAATTTCTGTGCCTAATCCTTCCTGCAACAGCTGTACAACCAACACTTTTACCAGGATTTTAAGATTAGTTATTGGAAAAGAAATCTGAAGGAGGGCCAACTTATCTGGCAGATATCAGCCCAAGAGGATAACAGCTGAAAAAACCCTGTTGAAACAAAAGTGGTGTGACTCTTAGCATGCAATCATACATCTAGCAAAGAAAGCAAAAATGTTGTGTTTGGTTTCTAGATCAGCGTCCCCCAATCTTGAGCACCCTCCAAAAGTGATGAGTTCAACTAAAATCTGTACACTTGGTTGGTGCCTAGATGGGGAAGTCTGCTCTAGAAAGTAGGAGAAAGTATTAGATTGAGAAGATCCAGATAAGCCTTTAAAGATGAGGGAACGGATGAGACCTGGAATATGCGTTGGGAATTTGGTCAAGTTAAAAACCTGAGTTGGTCAATTCAGGCAGGATTCAACTCAGCCCCATAAATCATTTCTGTATTTCTCTCCATCCTTTCAAAGGATGGCACAAATTTAAAAATATATTCAAAAGAAAAACAGCTTTGGAAATTTCACATGGCAGAGACCCCCCAACAGACCCCCCCACACACACACACATTGACATAAGAATGACAGATTCTTATACTCACCCTTGAGCTGGATGTTGAGAGTCTTATGCATATTTTGCCCCACCTCAAAGGAGAATTTGACAATTCCAAATTCAATTCCTAGGAGCTCCAAATGAAGTTGGAAACATTCCTCCTCCACATTAAAACTACATTTTTCCAATGGGCTGTCATGCTTGACTCCTTAGAGAGATCAGAAAGCCTCATTTGGATAATAAGCCCTGATTATGTTATCACTAGAAAGCAAGGCTCTCTGATTCTAGGTTAGGCCAAGCTCCTCTTCTCAGAATGGAATTGCAGAGGTGCTTCTTAAGGTATATAGGACTGCTCTGTTCCCATTAACGTGATCAATAACTGATTCTGGCTACAGAATCTCTGCCATCATGAGTTGACTGTAAGCAGGGCATCTTTTGCTTCCAAACACCGAGAGCTCAATGAGCCAGCACACTTTAATTGCCCATAATTTTTTAAATGTCCACATATTATAAGGTATTTATTACTCAAAGCATTTTTCCTCTGTCAAAACTTTAAATTGGCTCTTTTTAATCTATATGGTTGAAACAGAAACCTGCATGTGGGCAACATTCAAAGGAGAGATGCACAGTTTCCATCATTACATTCCCTGACATCTTTAACTTGGGATGCCTTGATTGATGATGTGCCATTAAGTTGGTGTTGACTCTTACTTACCACATAGATACATTTTCTCCATGTTGATCTGTCCCTAACCTGGTCCTTCAGGTCTTCCAACAATGCCCCCATTCCGACTGTAACTGAGTGCATCCATCATGCTGCTGGTCTTCCTCCTCTTCTCTTTCCTTCCAGCTTTCCCAGTATTACAGCCTTCTCCAGAGAGCTAGGTCCTCACATAATGTGTCTGAAGTACAGTAGGAAAATTTGAGCCTGGTCATTTGTTGTTCCTTGGCCTTTTCTAGAGCCAGCTTGGACATCTGGCATCTCCTTTTCCATGTAGAGCTCTGATCTGCATTGGATGATCCTAAGCATTGTTTTGCTAGCATGAGATGGAATGCCTTATGTTTAGTTTATAAAAGGAAATTTTCAAATGAAACCAAAATGGTTTTTGGTTAATGGAAATCATGACTACATCCCAGGGCAGTTCTTCATGGTATTCTGAATCTTGATGTATAGCAAAATATCTTGGATTCTCTAACTAAAAAAAGATATGGCACCTCTTGTGAACAAGAGGCTGCCTCCAGTGTTGTGTGAGCAAACATTTACTTAACCAGTGGACCTGTTTCATCCTTTTTCCTCTCCTGGAACACCTTCTAATTCATCTTAAGAATTATATTGTTTTTCCAAGCTATCATTTAGTGAAGTGGTTTCAATACATATGATTACTATATGTCTTGCTGGCAAATCCTTTTTTGGCTACATATCAACAACTTTTTGATGGATTCACTTGTTCACAGTGATGCATAGGAATGACTTCTGAAGTCACATGCTATGTAGACTGATAGCATTGCATGACTACTTGTAGCTTTCCTCAGGCTAACTTTCTGAACTAGCAATAGGAAAATGTACATAAAGCAAATTAGAACTATGAAGGGAGAGAGAGGAGGGTATTTTGTGGTGATTCAAAAGCTTGGTCACAGCTTTTGAACCATTTGTGATCTGAGCAACCAAAGGACCAGATGACCTTCTCCAGGCATTCCTTGGATATTTCATGATTCCATTGCTCTCAGATGCATCTTAGGGTTAGGGTTCTACTCTTCTACTCTTCTCATATTGCAAACTGTTTTTGAAAGTCACCTTGGTTTTGGAAGTATTTTCCCACACAGTGTGAGAGACTGCCCTGGAGTGCACCAAAGTAGTTATTCATTTGTATCTTACTTCAAGACTGGTTTAGCAGTTGTCCTGTATCAAAGTCTTATTTATCTGTGAAGAGAGTGACTTTGTCCCCTTTATTTTCCAATGCCTAAAGTGGATGGGAGGGGGAAAAAAATACTCTCACAAATGGCAAATTGACAAAAATCTTTTGCAAAGATAAGCCAGATAGAGACATGTTATTCATATAGAAAATAAAAAAGAAGGAAGAAGAAAGAGCAGGTGGTATAAGGAAAAGAAATATAATGACCTAATGTCTTAGAGCAAGGATATTGTTTATCTAAGTTAGTACTATATCAGAATATGGTCCCAGGTTCTATTAAAGGTAATTGGATTTCCCCCCTATAACATAAGAAACCATTTCTTAAAAATAAACTTTTACTATCTGCAGAAGGTCAGGGTTCTTAGGTATTGTGGTACTGTGTGAGCCTCTTATTTGCAGTGTTTGTACTGAGTTTATAACTCATCAATAAAATAAAATAAAACAAAACCACTAAAGGCAAGTGAGGCAAAATTGGTATGTCTAGGGATCTGGTTTTAGGATCTTTCTTTGTGGCTCAGCAGGCAGCAATATAAAAGTATAGAAATACATAGCCCTGATTTACAGCATACTGTGAATACACCCCTTATCTCCTATAAATTAGTTTTCTTGTTGCACAAAAAGTTGGTTTGCTTACTTCTCTACACTACCTCTTCTAACTTGGCCTAATGTTTTATCTGTGGGGAGGCTTAGCAGCAGTGATATGCAAAGAGTATTGAGACAATCCTGAGGCTACTAGTCATCTGTTTATTAGAATTCACAAAATACATTGTGATATAAAGAATCCTTTGCTTGACTGGGCACATCTGTTTTTGCAGCTCAGAACCTGGGTTACATTTCAGTGCAAAATGTGTAGAATTACTGTGCATTTTTGTTATAACTGTCATTGCACTGTACATACTGGAGCCCACTGAAATTCAGGGTGAGGTCTGACCCAAGGCTTCTACAGATCTGGCTGTTTCTATTCTTGTGACTGAACCTTTCACTTCAGTTATGGTTGCTGTGGGTCATCAGTGGGTTACAAAGGCTATTAAAGTAGCCTTTAATGGCTTTACCGCCCCCCCCCCAAATGCTTTACAGTTTGGATGAGGATCACAAAGCGAGATAGAAACAAATTTACAATTAAAGTTTTGTAAAACATTGATGAGAAAGTTTTAGGTCAGAATTCACTAAACTTCGGAGGCAGTGTCACACGCTTGCAGAAAGCTTTCCTCTTTGGACTTTCTATCAGGTTGGGTTTGCATCATCTTCTTCTCCATTTGCTTCCACTAAACTCTGCCTGCGTATCTATAAATGTTTCACATATTAAAAACAACCCATTGTTTCCCAATGTTCTCTCATTTAAAGTCTTAGAATATTTATAAACCTTTCATGTCTCTCTTCTTAATTGATTTTTTTTCCTAAACCGAAAAATAAACATGCCCTTGAATCAAACTCAGCTGTCGGTAACTGCATCTATACCATTTGCCATTACCTATTTCTGATATCTTTTGGGCAGGGGAGGGGAACAGGACTCCCCATCCTCAACTAAACAGGCTCCCATATTGCCATCTTTCTTTACCAAGGAGCTGATTGTAGCAGAACCCTGTTATTCTTTTTCTTGCTCTTTTCTGTCTCCTCTCCAGTCTTGCTAGACCATTTTGGAGTTGGTATGCTAAACTCCACATATGGCAGCCCCACACGTTTACATCAAAGCTTCGTGAATGTGATCCTTTCCCAAAGACGAGGATCCAATGCCCTGTTTGCAGTTGGGATATTCCCTTGAGCTCATGACCCCAATTTCAAGACCTTTTTCCTAGTTAGTTTGGGGATGGGGAGTTGCACTGATTGCATTTGTTACACTAACACTGATCCTTATGTACCATTTTGTTGTCTATGCAACTAATTTAGAGAGATCACTTTTGGAAATCTTTGAAAGGTCTTTTTATTTTCATCTCTCTGAATAATTGGTTCTTGTTAAGCAAATTTAATCTGCTCAGTTCTCACATTAATTCCAGATAATTTATAAATAAATTAAAGCTTATTTTTCCCACTGCAGATCCTTGAGATGCCCCTTCTACTCTTCTACAGAAGATCTGCATATTTTTTTATACTCTCTACTTCTTACTCGTTAAATCATCAACAATCCATAGATGGATGTCATTTTAACCCATTGCTTCTAAATGTATTCAGAAACTTCTGATGAGGAAATGCATCACAAATTCATAATCCTAACATACACAACACAATATTTAATTATAATGAAGTACTCTTGTCATCTTAATTTTTTTTTTCCTAAGGAAGAGATTCTTATGAAAAGGAATGTAGATGTCTTAAATTTAATTAGATTGCCTGCACTTAATGACTACAAATCTTCAGGGTCAGAATAGAATGCTTGTTTACTACATTGAATGTAATGATTAGCTAATATGTTTAGAATAAAATAATGTTCAAATCTTATTTTCAGTTTCATAGCTAGCATCCTAATAGAATGGTTTCATTTGTACAACATTCTTATCTATGTAGTTGAACCATAGTTTACTGTATTGGTCAAATTTTCTGAGTTTGCATGGCATACTCAACCATAAATGAACTATCTAGGCTGGTTTTTTAAATTTAATTTAATTTATATAATTGAGAGGTCACATGACTGTAGGTGACTCTGGGCAGCTTACATTAAAAAAAATAAAACAATAAAAAAATATATGTTGTAAGTGTCCAGAAGGCAAATTCTATATAACAACAAAAACACCCTACAGGAGTTTAACTATGACTTTGCTCCAAGGCCTGGGAAGTTAAGCTTTCAATGACTTCCTGAATGTCATCAGAATGGGAGCCATATGGATCTCTGGAGGGATGTCATTCCAGAAGGCAGGTGATATGAGAATATAGACATGCTTCCTGGATCCCCAAAAATGACCTTGCTTTACCAAAAGGATCTAAAGTACACCCACTCTGCTTGATCTCACCAGACAGGCAGAACCTGGCCCTGTGCCATGGCCCTGTGCCATGAAGGGCTTTATAGGTGATTGCCAGCACCTTGGAGCCGTGATTCCACATGGGCATTGCGTGGCATGTGTCACATGAACATTGTGTGGGTTTCTACAACATGCTGGCTAAAATATGTGTAATGTGGACACATCTAATGGATGTTTATGTCCTTTGACAGAATAAATGGGTTCATGATGAAACTTAACCCCTCCCTGGCTACTAAAAGGATAGGAGCAGATTTTGGCATTAGTCAATGTTGATTCTCAAATTTTGCATTATATTGTGAGTAGATACCTTTTGAGTTTAGTTTAAGCTGATAGAGTATAGTTGAGTTATATCTCTATTGTACTTTTGTTCATTTATTTCTCCAACCTGCACAAAGATAGATCTTAAATTATTGTCTTTAGTAGTCTTTATGCATTCAACTTGTATACATCTTATAGTGCTTGATATAATTCAAGGAGGAAAAAAACACACACTTTAACCAAAATCTTGATAACAGCATCACTTTTCTCCTACAGAATCTTCAATTAAAATTAGTGTTCTATCTCTAACTGGACACATCTACAGCTGGATGAGTATCAAAGAATCTTCTTATTAAAAATACATCGTTTGTATGAGTTCTACTATATGTGCATTAGATCACCTGAAAGAATGACCACTGGCATTAATCCAGATGGTTTATATTACTTAATGAAGTTACACTGGATCTGCTCCTTTCTTTGGGGCCAGATTAGAAGGTATTGGTGTCGGATGGGGGTGAGAGATCTAGCCCATGGCCCCTTCTCTATAGGGTCCCTCAGGGCTTGATGCTCTCCCCACTCCTATTTAATGTTTACATGAAACTGCTGGGTCAGATCATCTGATAACATGGGATGAGGTATCATCAACATGCTGGAAGTTTTGTCTCAGTAAAGGAGGTTGTGGGGCTCTGGATGGGAAAGAACAGGCTTTAGCTCAACCCTAGAGTGGCTGTGGGTTTTAGGGCTCCCTAAATCCAGGGTTTTTCCATTTCTGGTTTTGGATGGGGTTGCACTCCCCCACATAGAACCAGTGTGCAAAATGGAGTACCTCCTGAACTAATGACTCCTGTTCAAAGACCAAGTGGCAGATGTTGCCAGAAGGGCTTCTGCACAACTTCATTTTGTGTGCCACTTGTGCCCCTTCCTGGACTGGGAGGCACTGTTCACAGTCACTCATGCCTTAATCACCTCCTGAGCAGATTATTGCAACGTGCTCTATATGGGGCTTCCCTTGAGGACCTTCTGGAAGCTGCAGTTGGTCCAGTTATGGATGCACCTCAGTACACCCACATTACACCTCCGCTCTGTGAGCTGCACTGGCTCTCAGTATGCTTCAGGTACATAACACACTAGACTTAACTGTGATTGAAAAGAAGAAAGTGTGGATAATTGATGTGGCAACACCAGGGGATAATAGAATAGGAAGTAAAGAATTGGAGAAAATCACAAAGTATCAAGATCTGAAAATCAAAGTCGAAAGATTATGGCATAAACTGGCAGTGGTGGTCCCCATGGTTATCAGCACACTGGGTGTCATACCAAAAAGCTTTAAATGGCACTTAGAAAATCTGCACATTGACAAAATTTCCATCTGTCAATTACAAAAGGCCACACAGCTTGGATTTGCACATATATTACACTGATATATTACGACATCCTAGGATCTTGAGAAGAACTAGATGCAAATGAAGGCCAACACCAGCTAAAGAACTGGCAGCTGTGATTTCACATTGTTGTGAATAACAACAACAACAACAACAATATCTCATCTCTAAGAAGTTTAGAGGAGGATAAGTGGATATAACTGTGTCCCTTTCCCTCAGCAGTTTCCCTTTGTGTTTCTTTTTCTCTGTTTACGAATGTCTCAGACAGGCCCAGTCTCTGCCTGGCTTCTTCTGAGTTCAAGAACTATCAGTGTAGGCCCCAGAGGAAGCACTGAAGATGTGCTGAGCGCTTTTTACAAAGCCTACCTTCCTTAATTATCGATGAAGAAGAAGCCACAGCTGCCACCAGCAGAGGAATCTGAGAGCACAGGCTCCTTGACAGGAGAGTTGCCAACACCTGTATCCCAAATCATGAATAATAGAATCTGTCTAAAGAAATGCAAACAGGTTCAGCATTTTGTCATAAATATGGAAGAGAGGAAGAACAGCTCTGTGTTTAAAGAGATACCTGAGCTTGCTATTACATCCTCTAATCTCTCATTTTTCCTTAAATCGCTTCTGCACAAGACTAGAGACTGAACTCACTGATTTGCACAAAATGAAGAATGTTAACATTGGCAACAGGCAACTTGTACAGGATCTTAGGAGGTACACCAATCCTCTTTAATTGATGGGCGATTTTTTTTAAAAATTAAGGTATCTTGCAATGAATTGTGCCTCATTTGGGCACCTGATAGCTGAGTGTAATAATGCTATCATTCCTAATCTTATTCCCATGTCTCTTCTGTCCTTTAGAGGAAAACACGTTATAAATCTACATTAGTAATATCCAAACACAGCAGTTACTGTGAAAGGGGAAGCCAAAACATGTTTATACATCACCACTTTCCCCAGCCCTCAATTCCTGTCATTCTCTTTCTCACTCATGCTAGAAAGTAGGAAAAAACCAGGGAACTGGCATATTTACATAACTGTAGATATGAATAACACCCCAGCAGGATGGGAATCACTAGCCAACCTTGGCTGATCTAGAAAGCTAAACAGTTGGCCCTGGTTACCCTTTGGATGGTATGAGGCTCACTGGCAAGACCTTAACCAAAATTGTAAGATGCTCAACATGGCATTGCTGGATCAAGCTCTAGGCTCAAACTCAGCTTAACGCTATCAGACATATGGCACGGCTAGAGAAGAAATTTTATTGTACCCTGGAAAGAAGCCACTAGATGAGTTAATTGCCGTCTGTCACCCTGGTGCAGTTCCTTTTTATAACTACTGCTAGTCTAATTCTAGTGCTTATTTCTCTCCCCTCTTCCCATGATTTAATGGATGCTTTGCCCTGTGCTTCTTATCCTTGAAGCTAGGTGTCTGACTGAGAAAATGTGGGCCTCAACTAACTCCCACATATGGGGGAGCCACCTGGGTTAGAAAGTAGGAAAAACATCCCAGAAGGCAAACCACATTCGTACTATGTGGAGAAACAGCATGGAGATTCCCACAAAAGTCACTGGGAATCAAGCTCAACTTGAAGGAAACGTCCCCTACTTAGATATGAATGATGAATATCACTAGGTAACCACTATCTAAAACACAGCATTTTTTAAAAAGAGCTTCTTCTCATTGGCATTCACCTATTGAATGTTGAATACATGAAAAATATTTCTATACTATAGGGGGGAAATAACATGGCTTAATGAAAATATGGGGAATCTATCCATGTGGAGCAAAGTCCCTTTTCATTGCTTGCACTGGGAAACATGGGGCAAAACTTATGAGGCCACAATGAGGCAGTAGCAACTACAGGGCAAGATGGGACAATGGGGTATTGCAATGCAAGCCCTGCTTCTTTTGAATGTGCAATATGAACACATGTACAAAAGGGACAGGTTTTGCACCCCTATGCTCCATCCACCATCTTGGCTTTCTGCAGACACCCCTGAGATGGGTTGACAAGGCCAGTGTGCCTGACTCCACTCTCATCCCCAATAAGAATGCTGATTTGGAAGAGGCTGGCTGTTAAGATATCTGTCCACAGACACAGACAGAGACACAGACACATCCCCTAATTCTTGAGATGTTTGGATTATCTTCCAGGAAGAGAATTGTTATATTCTTGCAAAATATTGATTGTGATTTTTTTTTTTTAAGAGCAGCAAAGCTATTTCATTAGTTTTAAATTCTTGGATTTTATTTGGTGCACCTGGATAGTATGTTGATTATATTTTAATATTTTCTGTGCAACTTGTGTTTGGATGGTCAATTACATTACCATTTCTGAATAACTGCAGGAGCTGAGCTCCTGAATAGGGCATGCATTTGGAATGAATATTAAAGCAAAAAACAAATACATTGACAGATTAATATCTCTCTTACTACAGGGAAGTGTGTGTGTGTGTGTGTGCATACTTTTGTGTGTATTTATATTACACAGACATAAATATAGGTCAATGCAAATATAGGTGCAGATACTTTGAGGAATTATGGAAAGACATTTGAAAACATTCTCAGCTGAAAGGTTTATTGGAAACTTCCCATTATTATTGTTGTTATTCATATGAATATTAATTTGATTTACATCCTGCCTTTCTACCCAGAGGACACTCATTGGTTATATTAATTTTAACAGATCTTGCTTCCATGCAAAAGCTTTTGTTCTTTATTTAGATTATTTCAAGCCCATTTTACTTCCCTAGCTGAATTTTCAATCAGGATAAGTTAAATGATTTTAACAATAAATACAATTACAAACAGAGAAACTAGATGAAAACAAAAATGAACATAGAAACTCTTGTAATGAAATCATGACTACAAAAATTGTTTCAATGTTATTTGTATTTAGCCAAGAGCCACTAGAATATATATACACAGAATAATGCACAATACTCAATATTTAACAACATTTTAAAAACCTATTTAGAAACAACTGGAAAGTTTTATTGCATGCTAGCTAAACAAAACAATATTGTAAATAAATACTAGATAAATGTCTCTTAACATCAAAGTTAAAATCTGGGGCAGTCTGTTAATATGTTTGCTTTTTAAAAAAATCTCAAATAATCTTTATTTGGTCAATGACTAGCATTAAAAATATTTAAAATATTTTCTTAAGGCCTTGTTAAATGAGCATTGTAAGAAATCATTAACATTTTTTTTTCACATACTTGTGGCAAAGGAAGCATTCTGCTACATGTGCAGTGGGCATCTTTTGAAATCTAAGTCTAGTAAAAGCCCTATGAATTAGGGGATAGGATAAAATCTAAAAATAGGTTGGTTTGCAGTTTTTTTTTTTTTTATCAAAACATACTATCTCAATAAATGGAAATAACACGTTATAGCCCTATCTTCACCTTCAGCATGACCATAAATTCAGTTCCTATGAAAAGAATAGAGATCATCTGTCAGATCAACTTCCAGACAGTATTTCTGCAGTAGGACTTGGCAATGTGGTACCCACTCTCCGTTTCTCAATGGTTTCAGCTGCCGCACTCCCACTCTGATCGATCTGTGACTTTGTCTCAAATAGCGCAGGTCAGTCCTACATTCGGTAGGTGGCCCTCTTCTCTCTGTCCTGAGGTTTGCTTTCATTTAGGGTCCACATTTCTACCCCACTGCAACCCAGAGACTCTCGGCAGCTAACATAGAGTATAAAACCACATAAAACACCCAGAATAATATAATTAGAAAACAGCGAAAGAGCACCATCCAAACAGAAAACAGAAAATAAAGAGGTCATGATAAATCAGTAGAATTGCTCTCTGCTGGATGGCAAAAATGGTTTCAGTGTTATCTGGCTGGAGTACTGGCCCAACCAAATATAGGCCACTACAAAGGTCAGGGTCAGGATCTGGCGCCCATTACTGGTTTAACTTCTACCTAAGCTTTATGAGGCTTGATTAGAATAAAACCTGCAAATTAAGCTCAACAGAGAGACGAAACAATGGCATTATATGCACAAATACTCTCAGTAGGTGGACATGCCTGGCCAACCTCATCCAGCCTCAGAAACTAAGCATGATCAGCCCTGGTTAGTACTGGAATGATATTCTTCCAAGGAATACCATAGTTGTAAGCAAGACTGGGAAAACAAAAGAATATCCTGGAAAAATATAACGAATCATTTCCATACAGTTGTAAGAAAACTGCATAGATATATCTAGAAGTCCCTTGGAGTCCAGCTGAATTCAAAGGAGTCTGTCCCTACCTTTACTTTTAATTTATTTGATATTGTAGCTTACACTGACCAAGAATTGTTCTTAGGCCTGTTCTGCAGGTACATCAAATGATGCCCTCACTGTTCTGCTTCAAGCAACAGGACAGTAATAGTAAGTTACACCATCAATGCTCTAGTGATGATGTTAGATAGATGATATGGAGAGAGAGAGAGAGAGAGAGAGAGAGAGAGAGAGAGAGAGAGATTTGATATTACTGATATGCTTTATTTTTACTGTATTGTTTTAACCTGAGTTCTGAAGTTGAGATGTACATGGCTCCACGTTGTTCACAATTGGAGTAGTCTAGAGTACCAATAAAAATTATATATATATATATATATATACACACACACACACACACACACACACATACACATATACATTGCAGGTTGGTGGATGCAGCTTTCCTGCATGAACAGTGCAAATACCAGGGACACAGAAATTGGTTCCCCATCATCTTGCAATCGAGCCAGACAGTCCTGTTCACTCAGTCCACTTTCTCCAAGGTGCTACGGTCTATGACTATTATTCAGCTCATCGGTAACTCACTCTAAGCTTTACCCTTTAGAGCTAAACAGTGGCATTTATAAGATCTTGCTGAAAGCTTTACCCCTTTGGTACAAGCCATGAGACTCGTGTATGGTACTGCTTTCATCAGGCTGGCCCTTCTCTGGCCCACATTCCCCCCATGGAATTAATGCTGCAAACAATTTTAAGGACTTCTGTTAGGAAGCAGATGCTAAGCCTGACAACAACACAAAGGTTTTGTTTATTACCAGTCACCTGCGTAAGGGGCCCTTCTTAGAAGGACCCCAGCAACTGAAAAGAGACAGCCACTTCCAGTTTTTGTGAGTGCCAGAGAATTTTAAGACCAAGTGGTGTCTCCTGGCATCCTCTTAGTGTCCTCCAGCACTTGACCAAGCAGGACATGCCAGAAGAGGCTGGAGATAAACCATGAAGCAGAGAAGCAACCTGGCTGTTTCTTTTTGCTCTTAGGAAGGAAGTGCAGGGAGGGGAGGGGAGGGGAGGGGCTTGGCATTTCTCTTCAAATCAGCTTTGAGGGGGGTGTTTTGCTCAAACTTTTGTCAAAGCAAAGCAGCTGCTGGAAGATTTGGCCAGCTCCAGTGTGTGCGCCTTGAGCAAAATCAAAATAGTTATAAAAAATATATGTATTATTGGGTTGGATTCCCCCCTCCCTTTCCACCACCCCCATTCTTCTTCCTTTTAGGGCAGTGGGGGAAAGATATTCTGTAAGCTGGAAAAACCAGAGGATTAATATTTGAAGAGGCAGCATATGTGAGATAAAATATTGTTTTCCTGCTAGAAAAGGAAAAGTTCTTAGCGCTCTCGTTCGATGTCAAATTGTATGTGCTATAACCTACTCGTAGAACAGAGATTATTTTTAACCACTTTGCTGAGCTAAAGCATTTCTGCTTTTTTTTTCCTTTTCATTTGTTCAAAAAAATATTATATAAAGGTACAGTTAATGTAAGCACCAATGATAAGCCTCTGCAACATTCCTAATAGGAAGCAGAGTGAATTACAACAAAAAGGTAGGGCTTATTCCATCCAGGTATTGAATAGAATGCTGAGTTACACTGAGTTTCACTCATATGCATGTTTAAAATTAACTATTTTAGATATAGTTTCACTCAGTATATGGATTTTTAAATTGGCTATTTTAGAAATATAAAAGTCCTTCAGTGAGAGCATTGCAACTTGAATTAAAAGGCAGTCTTATTTATTTATTTATTTATTTATTTATTTATTTATTTAGTATTTAGTATTTAGTATTTAGTATTTAGTATTTAGTATTTAGTATTTAGTATTTAGTATTTAGTATTTAGTATTTAGTATTTAGTATTTAGTATTTAGTATTTAGTATTTAGTATTAAATTTGTATGCCGCCCATCTCCCCCAACAGGTGACTCTTACAGAATTGAGTATTTGAACTTCCTGATGTAATTCTTTCCTTGGGTTCCTAAATAACTGAGAAAGTTAAGGAATCTTTCCCCTTTACTAATTTTCCTTCATGGCTTTAACAACTACTGTACCAAAAAAAAAAAAAAATTCCTGTAAACGTCCACAGTATATTGCTTAGATGAGAGGTGGTAATGTGTGCAGAGTCAGTGGTAATGTTTAAACGTGGGGATGGGAATAGGAAGCCTCTTAAAGGCAAAGCATTTCCACTCCTATCTTGAAACTACCACCTGCCACCCTAAGGGCCTACAATTCCACCACTGAAATTGCACCTCCATTTTGCCACTGAATGATGGCAGCAAGAACTCCAGTGTTGAGGGTGCAATTTGGGTGCTGAGAGGCTGCATGAGGCCAGTGGGCTTGAGATGTTTTTGCTCTGAATTAAACTGGAAAGCTGGTTCAACACCCTGCTGTTATGCAATAAGAAAGAGAGCAGGTCTGGTCTGAATTCCTGAGTTTGGGGTCTGAGGGTTGAATCCAGCAGTGATGTGAAGTAGCAAAAAGGGCTTTCGCTGCGTAAGGCGCTTGATTTCACCAATCCCTCTTGCGTACTCTTGATTCAATATGGCACAGGACTAGGCTATTTGTGGGACCACCTTTTTTCCATTGTTTCTGCCTGCCCCACCAGATTTAGCAGAGGAGGCATACTCTGAGTCCCCTCTATTAAACACAGTCATCTTACTGGACCCAGCAGTCATTCCTTCCCTGAGTCATCTCCTGCCTTGTGCAACAGCCTCTCGGAGATCTGGATGGCCCTGACCCTACTGGCCATTTGTAAGGCTCTGAAGATGCAAGGCTGTTTTCCTAGGGTAGGCTAGCTCCTCTTGCTGATGTGTTTTTTATGGTTGGAAGGTGTCATTACCCGGGGTGCTCTGGGTTATTGATTTTAGTTGCTGGGCTTTAATCTTTGTATGCTGCCCAGAGTCACTGTTGTGAGATGGGCTACCATATGAATTATTTAATAAATAAATATCCTATATTGTTTCAAATGATCCCTCCAACCTTATCCATGAGCATAGAGCTAACATGTACACAATACGAGAGAGGGGTTTGGTCAACTTTAGATACCTGACCTGCATATGGAAAAATGCTCTTATTCTGAGCTGGAGGCAGAACATATTTTTGGCTCCGGAGTCAGTTTTCAATTTGGGGAGCACATCCCAGCGATGGAGTCAGCACCAAATGTATGATTATATAGAGGAGAGTTGAGCTTATTTGCAAATAAGCACACAAAAGTTTTATTGTGTTATTTTTTAGGGGGTTCTTAAGACAGATTCTAAAGTTGCAGTTTAGATCTCTCTGTAATGCATAACATTTTTACACACAGCACTCTCACATTTTTTTCTCTTTTGTCACCTTTTGAGTGTGACACCTTCCTTTTCCTGTCTGCTACAATATCTTATGGGACACTACAGTTTTCACAAAAAGCATCCCACCGCCCTCCCAAATGGCAATTTAAAAAAAAATCAAAATAAAAAAGGAACCAAGCCTTGCACTTTTTCCAGTAAAAAGATTACTTTCAGCATGCCTCAAATCAAATTGAGAACTTCCACTCAACGTTGTAGTTTCAGCCATCTCACCTGTCCCAGCCCCATACCAAAGTTATTTGATTTCATTGAAATCTAGACAAGGAAGCCAAGGAAAGTAGCCATAATTGCTTTGGATGTCCTGAAAGAACAGCAGAGATCTGTAAAAGACTCTGGGCTGCAACAGTCGGCAGATGAGATTCCCCACGGGAGCCCCTGAAAGCAAACCACGTGCAGAAAGGTCCCAGAGAGGAGAGAAAAGGGCTTCATACAAGCTCCAAGGAAAGAACCCGGCAAGGGAGGAGACCAAGGCAAGAGGTGGGGGAGAACCATGAAGGCTGGACTCCAAGCCTTGGCAGATGGAAGAGGCTCATAGGCTGGAGAGATCTCATCCTGGCACTAGTACACCACCACCCTTCCATAGAACCCCTAGTGAATAGGACTGCAGCTTTACACAATGCTAAAATATTTCCTAAAGTAGTGAGTAGAGGAGGCTGCTTCAGCATGCATGAATAGAAAGGCTTACCTTTTCAGAAGAATGCAGAGAATTTGGTGCCAAAGATAAAATAAGGCAAGACTGTGATAATCACAAGCACACCTAACATTTGTTCACATCATATGGTAACAATGAAAAATCATATAGATTCAACAGATGGCACTCTATAATTCACATACGGGGGTTCAGAATTGCCACCATACGCCTTTTCTCTGCAGCATTTTTCTTCTCACATTTTTAATTACAATTAGAGGGAAGACCACTACTGGCCACCCAGTCCAGTTATTTATTTATTTATTTATTAAATTTATCTCCGCCCATCTCCCCTTAATGGGGGACTCTGGGCGGCTCACATGATCCATTAAAATAATAAAAACATATAAAATTACAAAAGACATAAAAACTGTACAAAATATTACCAAGAAAAAAAAAGTCCAAGAGGGTGATGGCTTCCCAAGCTGCAGATGAAAGGTTTCTAAGGGACTAGCCATCCCCACACTTGATGTCTCCCCTCCTCACCCCAGGCCAAATGGCAAATATTTAATATTTAAATATTAAATTAAATATTGACTTCCATTATTTATTTATGTACTTATCTATACAATTTATATAGCAAGTGACTCTGGGCAGCGTACAAGGCTAAAACAATCAATAAATACATTAAAATATATAAAAACCAACTCAAAAAAAGCAGACGGAGGGATGTTAAAAATAACAGAGCCACCTCACTCGCTCAGCCATCCCCATTACCTATTTTATTTACAATAAAAATGCAAAACATATTTTATTCATTGAAACATTCAAAAGGGTATATTTCTATCATGCTAGAGAAAAAAGTGCAAATGTTAGGCCTATCAACCTCTTCAATGTAGTCCTTCCAAAATAACAAAGACCTTTTGCCCACCTCTGTATAAAATGTATATCTATAATATAAGTTGCAGTAAGGTTGCATCATTCCCAATTCAATAAAATTTTCCAAGAGTTTTTACTCCTTGCCAAATTCCCAGTATGGCTCCACTAGGGATGTTTCAAATCCAGGAAACATTGACTGCATTCACACAACATGCTAAACCATTGTTTGTATAGCCATGGTTTATGAAATAAATTACATCTCTTTGGCTTGTTACAATACGCAGAGCCAAAACCCAAACCAACCAACCAATCACACTTGGATTCACACAACACATGGAACCCAAACCACCAACAATCCACATTCTTGCTTAATGAGATAGGTGAACCTAATCATTAATGGCTTGCTAATATCTGGGGAGAAGAAATCAATTTCACTCCCATATTAATCCATAGCAATCAAATCAACAGGAAATAGAAATGTTATATGCAAAGAAACCAAAGAGTCTTGGGATATCCTAAAAACAAATGCATTCATGTTGTTGCTGCTGTTTTCTGCATCAGGCAACCTCTAGAAACTGTAAAAAATGCAAAGACATTTATAGTGGGACTGCTGCAGCAAAAAACTTAAAAAAACTGCTCCAGCCAAAAAACTAACTAAATAAATAAAAAACTGGGCATGGAAAAACACACAAAGGGAGGTATTGGTTTTTTTTCTTTATAAGACAGATTCCATACTTTTTTAGAGTACTACCCATTACATTTTTTTATTAAGACAGATCTTTAAAATGCAGTGTAAACTCATTGCAATTAAATATAAATATACTCATAATGTTTAGAGTCGGTTGTTAATGAACCCCATAAGAATAACTGAATAAATGAATGAAAGCTTTCTTGAACCCCATAAGAATCACTGAATAAATGAATTAAATTTCATCTCCTTTGGAAAATGATATTTTTATCATAGTTTTTAATTTGCTTAATGTTTTTGCTTTTTATAAACCAGGCTGCCAAACTGCTTCCATTTAGTACGGATCAAACAATTTTCTAATACATCAAGACTAATTCTATTTAATTATGCAATTATGGTAAAATATGGTTATAATATTCACAAGTTGCAGCGTTATTAGTATATGTGAAATTTTAGGTTGTTTATAACAATGACAAAAACACTAGTGTTAGTATATGGAGCGGTAATATTAGAGAGGGGGGATAATTATTCCATTTCATTTAAAATAAAACAAACAACCCCCCCCCCAGTTACAAAAGCAACAACAATATTCCAATGAAAGTTTGCTTTAGATAACATATTTTAAATTAAATATTAACATATAAATTTGCATATTGGGAAAAGAAAAAGGTAACCAGTGTCATCTTCATATTATAAAGAGAATTCCCTTCTTAAACTAATATTAACTCTTCTGCTACATGGCAGTAATAGCCATTGTTAGTATATGTATATATACTGTGTGTGTGTGTGTGTGTGTGTGTATACTGTGTGTGTGTGTGTGTGTATATATATATATATATACTGTGTGTGTGTGTGTGTGTATATATATATATATATACTGTGTGTGCGTGTGTATATATATACACACATATATATATACACTCTGTGTGTTTGTGTATATATATATACTCAGTGTGTGTGTGTGTGTGTGTGTATATACACTGTGTGTGTGTGTGCATAGATAGATAGATAGATAGATAGATAGATAGATAGATAGATAGATAGATAGATAGATACTCTGTGTGTGTGTATGTGTGCGTGTATACGCGGAGTCCAAAAACGCTACTAGAAAAACAAATGGGTCACGTTTGCATAAAGACATTCTTTGGGGTTGTGTATATGTGTGCACTTTGTATGTCAGGTTCATTGCCAGACCACAAACACGGCTTTTTATGTTCCAGTTCCAACAGCGCTGTGAAAGAAAGGAAGGGAAATGTAAGGCTATTGGTTAGAAGAATTGGGAGCAACCTTTTAATGAATTGACTGGTTCACTTAACCCAGCATTGGTGACCCTGGCTGGTAGAGGTCCCCGCTTGGGTTTCAGGGAAAAGTCTACAGTGTTCTGCTCCTGAAATATAAGTGGCTCAGTTTCTGGATCCCAGCCAATGAGTTTAATGATTTTTCTCTTAATGTGAGCCACTGCTCAGAAGAAAACAGGCCACCTCTTCATAAGGTTTCCAGTAAGTCAAAGCTTTGTGACTTAGAATACTATCAGCAAGTGTTTGGATCACAAACAATAAAAAACAAAGGGTTGTCTACCCATCTGGTTTTATTGTTATTTTTTAAACAGATAAAATGGATAAGTGTATAACTTTCTCCAGTATACCCTTGTGCCTGCCTTTCCCTAATTTATATTCCTAACTTAAACTGACTAGGAATCTTTTTACACGTTCCCAGTGTAACCCTTTATTAAAAGGTAATTACCAATGTTTGCATACAATATTCCTTTTCAGTCTCCTTTTTCTGCAAATCTGCTCCCAGAGAGGACTGTAGTGTTGGTTGTTTATGATTTCAAAAGTGGCACCCCATCTCTAAATATAATAGCTACAGTGCAGCCAAGCTGTCCCACATCCTGCTGATTTCACTAGAAAGGACTATGAAGGAATATATATATTCTTTTCCCCTCCTTCCCATTTAAATTGATGGGACACAAAGTGCTTAAGACAGCCCATGGAATTCAAGGGTTCTTACATTTCCGTAGGCCATGGACAGGATTGCACCGTAAATCAACAAGATCATATCCTTCCTTATTACCAGCATATAAATCCTTGAAATTATAGGATTTCTTTCCAATACTGAATGAAGGTTTTTTTGCATGTTCACAAGAAAGTGTTCAGGTAGAAAAATCAAGAATCAAGTGAGTTAAAGAAATATTAGAAATATGATGGCAGAGCAATGCTTTGGATAAAAATTTATCATCTTTATAATGGAATAATGAATACTCATTAATACTCATGAAAAAAAAGTTCAGCAAAGGAGTTCAAACCAGTCAATATTTTGAGTTATTCTTTGAAGTCTGTTTTCAAAGCAACTATTATCTATAATTGATACCAGATAATCTTGAAGTCTGTATTTTTATTTTATTTATTTATTTATTTAATTTGTCCCCACCCATCTCCCCACAATGGGGGACTCTGGGCGGCTTACAACATACTAAAAAACATGAATACAGTTAAAAGTTATAACACCAAACATTAAAAAATAAAAAAGCTAAGAAATCCAAGAGGCCGCTGGGGCCACAGCATGCCACTAAGGGGCCAGCCAACCCCAATTCTGATTTCTTCCCTCCCTGCCCCAGGCCAGATGGCAGAGCCATGTCTTTAAGTCCCTCCGAAAGGCCTGGAGTGAGGGGGCCTGTCTCACCTCTGGGGGCAAGATGTTCCAAAGGGCAGGGGCCACAGCAGAGAAGGCCCGCCTTCTGGACCCCGCTAATCGGAGTTCTTTTACCGCGGGGATCCGAAGCATGCCCTCTCTGTGAGATCAGGTGGGACGGGTAGAGATCGTGGGGGCGAGGCAGTCCTTCAGGTAGCCTGGCCCCATGCCATGTAGGGCTTTAAAGGTGATAACCAACACCTTGAATTGGACCCGGAAGCAAACTGTTACCCAATGCAGCTCACGGAGCAGAGGTGTTATATGGGTCCTTCGGGCCCCCAAAAATCGCCCGCGCGGCCGCATTCTGGACCAGCTGCAGCTTCCGGATATTCTTCAAGGGTAGACCCATGTAGAGCGCGTTGCAGTAGTCTATCTGGGAGATAACGAGGGCATGAGTGACCGTTCGCAAGGCATCCCGATCCAGGAAAGGGTGTAACTGGTGCACACCGAAGCTGTGCAAAAGCCCTCCTGGGCATGGCTGCCACCTGCTCTTCGAGCAGGAGTCGTGAGTCCAGGAGGACCCCCAAGTTACGCACTGGGTCTGTCTGGGGCAGTGCTACCCCATCCAGAACCAACGTTGACAATGTCCCGGATACAGAAGAGCCATTAACCCACAGCCACTCCGTCTTGCCAGGGTTCAGCTGGAGCCTGTTGTTCCCCATCCAGACCCTCACACCCTCCAGGCACTGCGAGAGGGCGGAAACAGCATCACTTACCTCACCAGGGATGGAGATGTATAGTTGAGTATCATCAGCATACTGATGATACCTCATCCCATGATGACGGATGATCTCACCCAGCGGCTTCATATAGATGTTGAAAAGGAGTGGAGAGAGAACCGAACCCTGAGGCACCCCACAAAGGAGGGGCCGAGGATGGGACCTCTCGCTCCCTATCACCACCGATTGGGATCGGCCCCGGAGAAAGGAGGTGAACCAGCCCAAAACTGTGCCATCCACCCCCATATCCCTGAGCCATCCCAATAGGATACCGTGGTCGACGGTATCGAACGCCGCTGAGAGATCAAGGAGAGCAAGGATGGTCACAATACCACCATCCTGCTCCCACCAGAGATCATCCATAAGTGCAACCAATGCCGTTTCCGTTCCATAGCTGGGCCTGAAACCTGACTGATAAGGGTCCAGATAATCCGTTTCCTCCAGGACCCTTTGGAGCTGCGAAGCCACCACTTTCTCAACCACCTTCCCCAAGAAGGGGAGGTGGGAGACTGGACGAAAATTGTCCAGTATAGTAGGATCCAGGGAGGGCTTCTTGAGGAGGGGGTGCACCAACGCCTCTTTAAAGGGTGCCAGAAACACTCCCTCCTGCAAGGATGCCTTAACCATCGCCTGGATCCAACTACATGTCCCCTCCTGAGCTGCTTTCACCAGCCAGGAGGGACATGGGTCCAGATGACAAGTGGTGGCCCTCACAGACCGAAGGATCCTGTCCACTTCCTCAGGAACAACAAGATCAAGCCGTTCCCAGTTAACTGGGCAAGAACAATCCCCCGGTATCTCCCCAGACCCTGCGCCACACTCGGAGTCCAACTTGGAATGAATCTGAGCGATTTTATCCTGCAGGTGCTCTGCAAATTCCTCCGTGCGGCCCTGCAAATGCACCGCCACATCCCCCTTACCCAGGAGGGACTTGGTGATGCCAAACAGGACCGCCGGGCAGCACTCTGCAGACACAATAAGGGCGGAGAAGTATTGGCGCTTCGCCGCCCTTATCGCCACTATGTAGGCCTTAATAGCGGCTCTAACATGTGTTCGGTCGGATTCAGTCCGTGTCTTCCTCCAGCGGCGTTCTAGACGTCTCTTAACCCTCTTCAGCACCCTCAACTCCTCCGTAAACCACGGGGAATGTGGGGGCCGGTGTGGCAAGAGAGGTCGCAAAGGCGCGATCCTGTCCAAGGCCCCGGCCGCTTCTCTATTCCAGGCAGCAGCCAGGGCCTCCGCTGGACCGTGCAGCAGGTCCACGGGAATATCCCTCAGCTCCCTCTGAAACCCTAATGGGTCCATCAGGCGCCGGGGACGGACCAATCGCATGGGTCCTGCCTCCCTGCGGAGGGGGGTGGCATAGGAGAAACTCAGGGTCACCAGGGCATGATCTGACCATGACAATGGGGAAAGCTGTACATCTCCCCTCAGGTCACTTTGCCATTGCTCAGACAAGAAAACTAAATCCGGCATGTGGCCACTATCTTGGGTTGGGTCCCGCACAATTTGAGACAGGCCCATGGCTGCCATGGTACCCATGAACTCCCGAGCTGCCTCAGAGGATCCCCCCAGGGATGGCAGGTTGAAGTCCCCCAGAACCATAAGCCTGGGGAACTCCACTGCCAGCCCCGAAACGGCCTCCAGCAGCTCAGGCAGGGAGGCTGCCACGCAGCAGGGAGGCTGGTACAGTAGCAGCACTCCCAACTGTTCGCGGGCACCCAACCTAAGAAACAGTGTCTCACAGCCCGAAACTTGTGGAGCAATGCCCCTGAAGGCCACTAGAGACTCTCGGATGACAACAGCCACCCCTCCTCCCCTGCCCTGGTATCTTGGCTGGTGCCACACCGTATGTTTACGGTGTTTACATGTTTACACTGTATGTTTACCATCTTATGAATGTATGAGTAAAGATACTGCTGGAAGCTCACAATGAAGAAAACCCTATTTTGTACACTGGATCTCTATAGGCAGCCAAGGATTGCAGAAAATATTGCATTTCCATCATAATATTCAGACATTATACATATACTTTACATATACATACCTACATACCTACATACCTACATAGCTAGCTAGCTACATATATATATACATATATATATATATATATATATATATATATATATACACACATATATACATATATACATATATACATATATACATATATACATATATACATATATACATATATATATATATAAATAAAATCAGGAGTATAGTGGTGGCAGATGGGATTAGGCAAGATTCCTGAAACCTGAATTCCTGAAATGCTGAATTCATTGAATTTATTGAATAATATTGAATGATACTGAATATCATTCCAGTGACACAGAAAAAGTGTGGTAAACATGCAGTGGGACCAGTAAAAATAAATGCAACCCTTAGATCCAATTTGGAATATGAAGATTATTTAAGGCAACCTTGTTTATTGAAACATTATGAGTATGTTTATTATGCTTTCTTTAGACTTGGGTAATCTTTCTAGAATGAACTAGTCTAAATGAGTTCTCGTTACACTTGATCTTTGATAAAGTCCTAGCGACTTAAAATGTGTAGCCTAAGCTTCTTTCTGTTCCAATATGGTCATATAATATACTGTCAGGGATGAACAATGCAGAAGTCTGTTTATGTAATGAGCTTATGTGCTGAAAAACCAGCAATCTGGCCTTCCAAAATAAATATCAGCTTTCCATTCTTTCTTGCCTCTCTCTACCATCACCACTAGCATTTTTGCCTGGCCCAGACAAGTTATTAAATATATGCGTTAACTCCCAATAATATGTTTATAATCCATTATACTCGCATCTAAGCATCATTATGCAAATGAGCTCCTCAACAATATTTCAGTGAATGTTTATCTCTCTAATATAGTTTAAAAATTTAAGAAGAGACAGTAAAGGATGTCTAATGGCAAAGCTTGATGTTTGTATTGTGGCTATAATTTTTCAGACATTAGGGGATGCAGTTTGAAGATACTGTCATTAGGTCTTATCTAATAATAACGAGACAATTTGTGTATAAAAGATATTTTCTTTTTTGTGTCCTTGGTTTGGTTTGTTATCTTAACACAGAGGAAACACCAAAAGGTATACAGGCTGGGCAAGTGCCATAAAACACACACACACACACACAAAACTCCTTGTTACGAGATTCTGGCCTTCTTTCCTTACCAGAGGAAGATCTGAACATACCTTTGATATGAATGCCCTATGTAATGCCTAGACTTGTGATCTAGAAATAGGGTTGCTTGCAGGATTATTTCTAGATTAGATGAAGTTTCAGTATATGGACATGGACTGATGAAAAAACACTAAGTCTTGGTCTATCCTTAGCATCGACATTTACTCCTGTGCCATACCACTATGCAGAATGAGAATTCTTCCACCCTATGAAATAATGGTAGTTTGTGAGGTATAATGAAACTGAGCATAGGTTGAGATGGGTAAAATTTCCAATTTTATTCTGAATTTTTAAAAATTAGGGATGTCTTTTAGGTGTCTGTGAAAAAGACAAAAGATTATTGCAGACTCAGTTTGTGAGTTTTGCAACATCTGAGCATAAACCTATCTAGGAAATAGGATTCTCTGTCTGTGATGAAAAACATGGATTTACTTTAACACTGACAATGAGATAGTGTTCTCCACATACCTCAGATAGCTGGCTAGTTTTGTGTGGCAGGCATACACAACTCTCCCGTCCAAGAAGAGGAAACAGCAAGAAAATCTAGCAAGAAAATTCAGGAAACGGCCACTGTTTCTCATTATGCCTAATAGTAAAAGCCGAACCATTGACAATGAAATTTATTTGTCTGCAGCTATATAGAAATGAAAGTTTCCTAAAGGCCTGTGACCTATCTAGTAATGGGATGACATTAATATGAATATATTTTGGTATATTTTATGAAAGTTGTATCTATTAACAGACTGCTTAGTCCTAAACATTTACCACTTTCCTAAGTTATTAAAGCAATATACTATCCCGAATGAAAATTTTCCAGGATTTGAATATTGGAAATAAGAAATCAATCACTTTTAAATCAGTCATCATTTATGTCTCTATGATAAAACATTATTTTTTTAAAAATACTTTTATCTTTTTAGTTGGACAGCAATTTATATAATGCTATGTAAATGTGACCATATTTAGGATATACTTATTCCACTGTAGTTAAAACTTGCCTTTGTTTGACTTCATTTCAATAGTTATCCTACTTCATGGATTTGAGTTCCTTAAAATAGATGGCACACCCATGAATCACAAACGATAGAGTTGGTGTGTCCGCGTGCGTGTTGTTTTAGTTTGTCAAGAGAAGATATGATACTAATTCATCTTGATGATCTGAATTGCTTTTTTCAATAACATGGGCAATCTTTCTGTTATTGCTGCCTTGCTTTTTTATAGGTTCTGAAATATTTCCCTTCACCTTATCTCTTTCAGTGTAAACAAGTATCTATGAGCAGCAGGTGTTTTTGGCAATACTATGATAGTCTGCAAAAACAGATCTTACAAACCTGTCATGTCTATAATAAAAATGCCATCTAAATTCTGACAGATCATTGTATTTCCTTCATAAGCCTTTTCTGCACAGGATGGTGGAGAATGTTCTGTTGGCAACTGAAAAGTTACAAATAATAAAATCTCCAACAGAAAATGAGTAACAGACAAAAGATATTTCTTTTACTAAAACTACCGGTCTATTACTGGACAAAACTAATGGTGGATATATTGAATATGAAACCTTGTTACCTTTCCTTGTATTTCCATTTCAAGTCTTCATAGCCATATATAGTCTAAACTTTACTGAGTGAGTGTGGGTGTTACAGCAATACATTTTTGTTTTTCTTTTGGTTTTGGTTTGATGATGATGATGATTTACAAACAATAACCAAACACCAGTGATGACTTATTGGTTATAGGATGCTGATTGAAACAATGAAAGAGAACACTCAGAACTGATGGTTGAGAGAATGGAATGGAATGTCTGGAAAAGAAGACATATATTAATATACAGATGGTTTTCAGCTTCATGTTTTGGAGATGTCCCCCTAGGAGGAAGTGAGTACCACCATGGAGTTCAGTAGAGAAATCCAAAATGGGTATAAGTGTGTCCATCCATCCCCAAATAAATAAAGAAGCAAGCAAAGAACAGAAAATGAAAACAGTATTAATGGTGGGCACACAATCTTTGTTGAGAGTTGGAGACGTTAAAAAGAAAAAAGAGGGAAGAAGACGGAGGAGGAACAGAATGGGATGCAATAGCTGACACCCTGGAGAGAACCTGTCCAGGCTGCAATATGCTGTTGAGTTTTAATTGATTGCTCAGCATTAGAATAGTGGATTTTATGTTTTCTATCTTTCCTGTGTTGTTCATTAGTGAGCTGTCCTATTGTTAATTAATTGCATTTGCTTTACTGATTTTCTTTTTTCTTTTATTGATTTTTTTAAAAACTCCGTGTTTTACTTAAGTTTGTAATCCACTCAGAGAACTTTTCATTATTGGGGGGACAGTAGTAGTAGTATGAGTAAATAAGTAAGTATGTAATAATAGGAAACAAAATAAATAAAATAAAATAAAATAGTGCTTCAGGTGGGAAACTGGTAACTGCCTGCTCTGTCATGTGAATTAACAGAAGTCTGAAGAGCAAAGACTGTCTCTAATTCATCCAGACTGGAATCAAATGCAAATAAGTGTGACTGAATCCACTGGTATTCAGCAGAGGGAAACGTGTATAAAATTGTATCTTAAGAGGATTTGCATTCTCTGCAGCCAGAATAATAAGACAGGAACACCTTAAAACAGAAGACTGCGTTTTGGCTTTTTAGGTTTGTACATTATTTTTTAATACTCTCCTAATAGGGCAGAAGAAACTCCGTCCAAATAAAAGTAATACTGGAGTAAGAAAAAGCCTAACCTCATTTATTTGCTGCTTGATGGAACCTTCTATTTCAGAAAACTGTGTATATTTCTGCATGAGTGCCTGTGTGTATCTTCGATGTAAGCATATAACTAAAAATATATAATTCCACTTAAACTATGAAAAAATAGTTCATATTGGTGGTGCATTTTCCAACCCTTTATTCACAGCCCATTTTGCTTCACGTGTAGACCAGAGTTCATTCTGATACTTGTGTTAGAATCAGCAAAAATTCTTGATAAAATCATAAGCAAATGTCCAACTCATGAAGTATTCATTCCTCCTGATTTATAACCCATCTTATCCCAAGGATGTAAGGTGGCTAACTGCAATTATCAAGAAGATAAATGATTAAATCACAGGCAACAATCTTTCTTACAGAGTTGCAGGGACAATATGTTCCTGCTTAAAGAGAAATGTCTGTTTCCTATGAGCCCCTGTGAATTTCCAAACAGATGTGCATGGAACATCTTCCTATCTGCTGGGAAAATGTTTGCCTCCTGGTACATCTATTGGAGGCCTTTCAGATCTACTGGCTGGGAAGAGCTCCATTTCCTTTTCATCATTTATTTATAAAACTGACTAAAATACAAGTGCTGAACATGAATAGCCCATAGTTCCACTATCAAATTAAAATCTTATACAGGAGGAAAAAAAGACATGTGGGGAGAAGGATAATTTGCATTCTCTCTCTCTCTCTCTCTCTCTGCCCTCCTCATGCCAGCAAAGCAAATTTACAGTGGCTGCAGGTAATCTATCAGAAAGTGAAAGCTGTATTTCAAGCTGGAATAGGGCTTCTGGTGGACACAAATATGGCTCCTCTTCCTCCTGGAAGCGACTCCATCCTAGAAGAGGATGGAAGAGGGGAGTCAGCAAATTGAGAACAGTAAACTGTGCCTCTAGAGAAGGTAAAAGAAGCTCAGCTTGTCTTTCCAGGTACATGTTGGTGTGATGGGCTGCAGATTGCACCCATTGGCAGGTTGAGATTTCCTAAGTTCTCCATGAATTCGCAATTGCATCAAGAAGAAATGTGCACTGGTAAAACACTGCACAAACTATTAGGGACAGCAGGAAAAAAAGTTTACAAAGTAACTGACTACATTTCCCAAACCTATTCATGAATTGCAGCATGTACGTCAAAATCCAAACTTTTTTTTTAGAATTTTGTGATGCTGTCCTTAACTAATACACACACACACACACACACACACACACCCCTATAAAGATATACATTGGGAGAGAATAGCACACAAAACATATTACATTGGAGAAAAACTGCATTCAAAAATATGTGTGCTACCAAATGCGTGTACAAAAACACATATATTTTAAAAATCCACGGGAAAAGGCACACAAATTTGTGCATTCAAAAATAAATTTAAAAACTGATGCAGAAATGAGCTTATTGTTGGAAAATTCACACACACACACACACACACACACACATGCCCCTTTCCCATTCTTCCATTATGAATCAAGATACCCCCCCCCCCAAAATTGGGTTTTATCAATGCAGATGTGCCAGTAGCAGTGTTCAGGGAGAAAAAGATACAAATGAGAGCAGAACCATATGTTGTCTCTCTTCCTTCTCCTCCTCCCAGATTCGAGGTCTGGACTCCTTGGGATCCTCCATCTGGGTTCCAAGAGGTTTATCATTTTGCTCCCCAGCAACAACTTTTATCTGTAATTTTATTGATAAATGCAGGAATGGAAAAGAAAGTTGTCCTACAACAAGGGCCATGCCACCTTTAAGCATCAATTATGAAGCTTCCTTCCCTTTCTAATTTTGTTTTTCTGTTAAAGCAGACAATTGATAAAGCTTTATTTCTTCAAAAAAGAGATGGTAAGCTCTACTCAATAAAAATTAATCTTAAAAATAAGACTATTCTGGAAGGTGAATAAATTCTTCATCTGTTTTATCGATAAAATAATTTTTCAACCTGTAATACCATATTCCACATAACTCATATAGCAACAAAGAAAACAATGAATTAAATGTTGAACAGGGAAAGTATACTGCAAAGGTCAAAATACTTCCTAATGCACACGCACACAATAGTGTACCCGATTTAAAAATAATGAAATTAGTCCTTCCATAACCATGCATTAATTACTTCCAAAACAAAAGTATAAAAGAGACTTGATCAATAAGAATATAATCATTTCTTCTCCTCTATTTGTTTCATTATTTGACTGTTCTGTTGTGCTATTATTAACCAGAAAAATGTTTAAAATTAATTCCAAAATCTGACCATGACTGCTCTGCCAGTTATTGTGCGCTGTAAGGTGCTGATCCACATATAGGCATTATACAGCTTTTTCAAAAAAGCTATTTCAACATATATGTTAATATTGATAGAAGATGAATATATTAAAGATGAACCATTGCATTTGGTCAGACCTTATAAATATTATTTTTGAATAGCTGTGAATATAAGTTTGCTTTTCTGCAGTTATGCACATAGAAAATTAGCATACCAGGAAGAAATGTTAATGCTGTGAGAAGTGAAAGTAGAGACAGTACTAAAAATGGCTGTGTATAAAAGCATGCTTCTAAGCGCTTAGTTATATGGAAGTTAGAGCTGGATATGTCAAAAGAAACATAACAGTAAGTTAAACGCCATGGGAACGAGTTAAGAAATTTATGGTAAAATTGGTAAAACAAGAAGAGATAGGTCAAGTATGAATATAGTTTAAATATGAAAGTGAGTGACCAGCACCAAAGAAATATGTTGAGGCAGCTTGGTCACAAAGAGAGAACAAATGAGGATATGAATGTATGTCAAAAGGGTGAATGAATTGAGAGGAAAGAGAAGACAGAGAAAGAAAGCTGTTGGATGGAACTGATGACATCCTCAAAAAGAGAAAGATGAGAAGTTCAAAGACAAAAAGGCAATGTATCAATTGGTACAGCCACTCCTCGTTTAGCGGCTAGCTCATTTAGCGACTGCTCGCAAATACAACAGTAATCATGCAGTTTTTAAAAAATCATTTTCCAACTAATTCACACGCTCAAACTAAAACCTTTGCACCAGACAACAACGCACACCAGAGTGAGAGTAACTTTATCTAAATGAGGCAGCGGCAGCCAGTGATCTTTGTAGTGTCTCTCTCTCTCTGTCTCTCTCCTCAGTCATGTGGTTTGCTTAGCAACCTTTTCACTTCCAATTTAGGGAACAAATTGTGGTCACTAAATGAGGAGAGGTTGAATATGGATGTCCTGGAAGCAAGGATGGTTTGTAAAGAAAAAAGTATGGAGAGGCATGAATGGTTTTGGCATAGACTAGATTTAACTATATTTTCTTTTCTTTTATCTCATATTTTTAATTTCTTTTGCCTACTATTTCTGACTTCTTTCAGCATAACATTCCTTACACAAAAAGGAAGAACAAGGTGGGTATGTATGTAAGTAGGTAGGAGGTACTGTAGCCTAAGACTCATCTCCTTCACATTTAATTTCCTAGATATTTTTGCAGAGATTTATTTTAATTGGATGGAGGTATATACAGGAACACTTAATCTTCTAAACTCATCTCTCAGCTTTGTTATAGTACAGTCCAATCATCCTTTCATTCCACAGCAATATGTGATTTCCCTGCAGTCAGAAACATTGATAAAGCATCTGCACTCATCCTAAGTAAGCATTTTACAATTTTTCTGGAAAATGCCTGAAAGATACCTTAGGCCTTTCTGAGATTTCAGAGAAGCTGGAAGACAACTCAGGGCCAGGCCATTCATTAAATTGAATACTAAAGCTATCCAGCTTGCCCTAAGTTGTATCAGTCATGACTGCCTTCTGGTGATACGCCTTTGGCAGCACTGAAGTCAGATTACATTACCCAAATTTTCCATATCTGTATAGGAAAGTGTGGTGGTAAAAGATACCCCTCCATACACATGTGATCTGCATTCACTACCAACCCTATGAGATGTGAACTGCTTAGAGCGCCCTTGTAATAAAACATTCACAGCATGCTGAACTAACCCTGAGGGGGAGGAATCAGATAGGGACCAGAGGCCCGGTAAACCAAATTGTTGATATTCATTGGCCATATCTCCAAGATAGTATAGCTGCCATGCTGACCTGGGAGGAAGGGATGAATAACAAGAAGGTCACCCAGATGGGTTTATCAACAACATTCCAAAGTCATGTTGTAATTTCCACTGTGTCTGTCTTTTTCTTTCTCTTGTCTTTGCAGTGTAGTAGGCCAAAGCTCTGGTCCTGCTTTGGCTCAGGGCTGCTCGGCAAGCTGCTTTACTGGCAGCTTGACGTACCCTGTATCTATACACTTGCTAATAAAATGTATGTTGTATCTTCAAAGTGATTTGGTTGGTTTAGGTGAGCCAGGCTTTGGCCACAACAGTTTGGTGCCGTGGCTCGGATCGGAAGGATGAGAGGGGAGGCAGTCAATCACTTGCGGAGCGCTCTGCCACTGGGCAGGCTTGTGGTTTCTGCTGCTTCTCTTTTCGTCTCTGATCCTGAACTCCTTTGAAGATACCCTTGGGGGAATCTTAACTGGGCCAGGGAATTGTTTGTATGGGAAGAACTCTGCGAGGTACGGGTTCTAGTTGAAAACCCTGTGAAAGACTCTGCAAGGGCAAGACCAGGGCAGGTGCAGAATGGATCCAGGTATAAAGAAAACTCTGTTAACAAAGCTAAGTAGGCACTCTCTTGGTCTTCCCTTCAGACAGAGAAATATCCCAGTTTGGGACAGAGAAAACCTAATATATAATATGGAAAGTAACTTGATATCACAAGAACATCAACAGGCGAGAGATTATTACAGACAAGAAATTCCTTTCTAAAACTAAAAATCAAATTCCTGAGCGTGCCTATAACTTTCTCTGTGGAAGTATTCTTTCTTTCACAATGTGATCTGAGCCTTTATTCATTTGTTTATTAGCTTCCTTAAATGCCTCTTAAACGATGTCTCTGTAGACATTGCAGAGATGAAAACCCAGTAAGCTCTATAGTAAATCCACCAAGCCAATAAAACATTGAGAGAAATAAAACTCTGCAGTCACACATGAGGGTAACATCACAGCTAAACTAGAAGTTTCACGCTCTGGCTGAGGAGAACGTTCAGTCAGGAGCATCATTTCCAGGTAATACAAGGGCAACACCAGGGCACATGTCCACACCAGTTCCTCTACCCCTTTAGAGGCCTGCTCCCCCAAAGAGAAGGGCAGAGATATCTGGATTTTGCACAACTACTTAAGCATAAGAACAGAGGCAAGAGCAGTTAAAGAGGAGTTGCTGCCCATGGCAACACCCGAGGCAGACTGCCCCCCCCGCCTTCATCTCCCAACCCTCTCCCAGCCATCCTTCCCCAGCCACAGAGGCATTGCCACTCAGCCTCCTTTATAGGCATCAGCCTAGGAGCGATTGCATGGGGGGGTTGTTGCTTGTATGGACCCAGACGCACAGCAGCATGGTCTTGCAGTAGGAATTCAACAACCGCTAGAGAAACACCCGCTAAACCCTGGAAAGGAGGAAGGAAGGAAGGAAAATGGCCCTGCCCTGATTCTCTTGGGCATAAGAGGGGAGAGAGAAAAGCTGCAGCAGACTTTCAAGATTCTCTTCTTATACCCTTTCATAATAAAGTAGAGTTCCCGTAGTTCTGGTGGCATCTGTTTCCTGACCTGGCCTACCTCAAAGGGCTGACCCCACACTGTCTAAAAGTTGCTTTAGAGAGAGGCAAATTTTTACCTGTCTCCCAATTCTGGAGCTAACCCTGGATGTCCTCCTCCTAATTTGATCAACAGTTTTGAGGGAAAAGAAAATTATTTTCACGAGAGTTTTCAAAGAAATGCGGAGGACAATTCCTTTCAACATAATAACCGTCACGGTCAACGATTATACATTTCTGCAAATGTTTTCATAAAATCCAGTCTTTTTTATTTCCCATGAAGGACATCAGCAGGGCAACGGTAGCTTTATTGCTGCTTTTCCCCCCCTTGTTATATGTGTGTTTATTAGAACAATTCACACACTTGCACGTATAATTTTGCTGGCATTTTCTCTGCAAATCGCTCTCAACTGAAAAAAGAAAAGTCTATATTTATATAAAATGCCTAATGGAAGAAATTCATTTCTACATGTGAGTTGATGGATTCTCTGTCACATTAGGCATTATTCTGTCTGGGCTTAATAGCATTCTCAGGTACGTATGTTGCTCATTATGAGCACATTAGCTTTCAATCAAGGAACTCTTTAAGAATTCCCTGTTAACTCCATTGAGGCATCAGGGAACTAATTAATTCTTCAAGTCGGTCATTTATTAGGTTAATTAATGGTGTCTTTGTGAATACTTTCTGAAAGCCATCCAGCTGATGCTCACGCTGCTATTAAGTGACTAGAATACACCCTCGTTGCTCCTTCTGGCAGAAAAAATCCCCGTTGCAATGCAATGGTTAAAGAACCTACTGAAAATATGATCCATGGGAAAGGATCTGTCACTTTCTTAGTGCTGTCAGTTTCACCAGCAAGGGACGAAAGTCCCTTCCTCCTCCTCTGGACGTTTTCAAAGAACCCTCTCTCAGTGATCCTAATATAAAAGAAGATTATCCCATTAGCTGCTGTGTTTCTCTGTCCCACCTTGTTGGTGAACCATTATTCCCACAAATACAGTAGTCTACACCCTCTGCGGGCAGCTGACGGGCTGTAGAACTACAGTTTTGATTCTCCTTTACGGTGGGGGATCTTTAAAGCTGCAACAGGCCACAAATGGTATGGGCATCACTAAGACACATACACACACTCTTATGTTCAGACCACATTTTTTGGCAATTAGGAACACCTCTGGTGTATTTTAAAGTAATAATACCCAAAAGGTATTGGATTTATAAAAGTATTATATGGTGTGTATGCATAGTATATTTTAATGACAAAGTCTCCGAGTCAAGCTTGGTTGCTGGTGATTTCATGGATCCAGCCATGCATTTTTCTTGGCAAGCATACGGAAGTGGTTGGCCACTGGCTTCTTCTGGGGTGTTTTTTTTTTTTTTTTAACTATCTGGTCTAGTATAGAATCCTGAGTTTTCTGGTGGCTTCTCCCCTAAACACTAACCAAGGTCCAACCCTGCTTAGATGTTTTGAGATCAACCAAGGTCAGTTGAAGGCTTTTTGAAATACAGAAAGTAAATAAATACAGTGAATTCATTTCGTGACTCTGGTCGCGACCCAAGTTGGTTGTGACCTGAATCAAATTTTCCCATAAGGTTCAATGTAAATACAATTAATCCGTTCTGACCCCTACGAATTTGGTCGCCAACCAATTTTGGTCACAACCCGAATCAAATTTTCCCATAAGGTTCAATGTAAATATAGCTAATCCATTCTGAGCCATATGTATTTTTTTTTAAACCACAAAAATATGAAACAAAGTACAGTACAATACAGCATGAAGAGAGAGAACGCTAACCTTACTTGAGGTGACTTCTGACGTGGAGGACAGGAAGGCGGGTGGGGAGGCGGTTATTGTTTGGAGGGAGAGTCCCCCTCCCTACAGGAAGCCACGACCACATGTCACGGCAGGGAAAATGGCCGCGGGTCGTGTTCGTCATCCGATGCGGAGTTCGCGAACAGAAGCAAAATTTTGCGAATGGTGCTATTCGTGACCCGAATTGTTCGTGAACAGAAGCGTTCATGACCCGAGGTACCACTGTATACATTTTTAAAGTTTCTTTTCCTTGATTTAGGAGTTAAGCTTGGGCACTTATCCTAACATAAATTTCCATGAACTCAACAGTAATGACTTTTGTATAGACATGAAGTAGGATTGTACTACCAGTTTTAAGGTACCCCACAGCTGATCTTTGAACTGTACTGTGGATATTGTTGTTCTCCAGCAACAAGACTGAATTTCTATTCTTTTTTTTTTTTTGGAATGTTTTCTTTCTTTTTGAAGAATATTAGCATTTATGATCTCATTTAGATTTAATTGCTTGAGGTTTTTGTAACTTGGAAATTGCATTTACTTTAGTTTTATTTCCCCATTCTGTAGGAATTTAGTGGATGACTGTTTCTTGATTCTTCTGTAAGGATGGTGAACCTGTGGCCAATGGACTGTATGCTGTCTCACTTTTGTGGCCCTTTAAAAAAACAAAACAAGATCCAAAATAGGTGCATTAAGAATATGTTGGTAGGCCTGGTGCATTTCCTTTGAGTTTAACACACACACACACACACACACACACATACAACCCACTTAGAATAAGAAAAAAAAAAAACATTTCAGTCCTATTCCCTCTGGTGAAATTGCTATATCACCATATGTTCCCCACACTTGTCATTTGTAGGAGGACAGACACACACACACACAGAGACTGAATTTATGTAATAATATGAATTTAAACTGAGTTAATGATAAAGGCTTTGATTCAGGCTAGCCTTTTCATTTGTAGAGCTGTCAGGAAACTAATAGAAGCTCCTATTCATCCAAAAGGGCGAGAAGGCAATTTTAAATTATTTCCATGTCCCTTTGAAACCTCCTGCTCCATCCCCTTTTTTGTTCTCCAACCTTTGGGAAAGCAAAAGGCACACGTGGCTACCACAGGTGTCTGTTCCTAATCATGATGCCGACAATGCATAGAAATGTGTGTATTGACATCACAAAGTAGGATTGTGATTTCAGACTGGTTTCAGATTGGTTTCATGATGTCAGGGGTGGAATATTCACTGCCATACACATTCATTACTTGCCCCCCGGCTGATTACTATGGACAAGGGAAAGGAGAAATTAAGGAGCCATCTCTTGAATTGTAGTATTCTGGGTGCAGAACACTCTTACTGGATTGCTGAATTCAATTGCTTTACATAAAGTAGCTGCATTCCCATATTCTTATTTTACTATGATCACCCATGGGTCCAGACCAGAGAGCAAGAACTCTCTTGTTCTACAGCTAAGACATAAACTGAAGCTCTTACGGTTCAATGGGTTTGACAGAAAGATTTCCTTTCTGGAAGCATGAACTAACACAGCCTTTGGCTCAAGGTCATACAGTATGTACCACTTTTCCAGCTTCTGGATATCCTTCCTGCTGCACTGCCCAATTTCAGATTTCCATCATTTTGAGCTGGGAAGCACATGAGAATTATAGTGGAGGTCTTAAACCTAGTTAAAACAAAGCCCAAAACTTCCAGCCTTCCAGAAAAATAATAATGTCTTGACCACTCCCCCAGCAGCCCAACTGCTGCTGCCTTTGCTTTCCCCCAAATCATTAACTGTCTTCAGAAGTATTGTCCAGCCTCTCCCTTCTCAAAGGTGCCATTCTGATTAATATTGCTAAATTTTGAAACATGGGGCTACTGCTACAATTTATTCTGAAGAATTCAGGAAGAAACATCCATTTCTGTTACAAGTAAGACAGCTGGCAATTTGATGCTTACTTGGTGTTGGCATCCCCAGATTGCCAGCAATAACCTGGGTTTCACTGAACAGCTGTTTTCTCTTTTTTAAAAAATCGGTTTTCTCATCTTCAGGAAATACAAGCACTTATCTAGTTGCATTACAATTAACTTACAATAATGGTATCCATATCTGGCTCAGTTTTAACGTGTGAAAATCTTTGGATTGCCTTCTATTTTAAATCCCCCACTCCAAGCTACATGTAAATGGAGACTTATGACTCTTTAGAGTCTCTTATAGAGAAAGAGATAGAGATAGAGAAATGTATACATTCCCTACAGCACTCCCTACTATGTGACGTGCCACAGGGTTCAGTACTCTCTCCGCTCCGATGTTTAACATCGACATGAAGCTGCTGGGTGAGGTCATCCAGCTGTACATCTCCATCCCTGGCGAATGCAGCAATGCCTTTGGTGTCCTGTCCTGGTGTCTGGAGGCTGTGTGGGTCTGGATGGGTTTTGGCTTAACCCTGGCAAGCATGAATGGCTTTGGGCTTTGGGGCCTTCTGGATCTGGGAATGTGCCAACTTTGGTGCTGGATGGGGTAGCACTGCCTCAGACAGACCCTGTGCGCAATCTGGGGATCCTTCTAGACTCACAACTCCTGCTCTTCATGTTGTGCACTAGTTGTACCTGTTGCACCCATTCCTGGATCAAGAGGTTCTACTCTCAGTCGCTTATGCCCTGGTTACCTTCCGAATGGACTACTGTAATGTGCTCTAGATGGGGCTGCCCTTGAAGAGTATCCGGAAGCTTCAGCTGGTGCAGAATGCGGCAGTGCAGGCAGTTATGTGTGTTCCTAGAACTTCACATGTTATATCTCTGCTCTGCAAGCTGCATTGATTCCAGTTTGCTTCCAGGTTCAATTCAAGGTGCTGGTTATAACCTTTAAAGCCTTATATGGCATGGGACCAGGTTATCTGAGGGACTGCTTGTCCCTGGTTACATCTGTCCATCCTAACAGGTCCAGCAGGAGGGGCATGTTGCAGCTTCTCTCTGTTAAGGAACTTCATCTGGTGGGACCCAGAAGCAGATCCTTTTCTGCTGTGGCACCTGCCCTTTGGAACATCATTACCCTAGAGGTTGTTACACACGCTGCTCCCAGGTTCGGCTTATGGTCACTCACTCACACACTCACAGCCTGCTGAGGCACGCGGATCTTGTCAGCCCCCCTTGCTTTCTACCTGGGTTTTCCAGATAGGTGCGGCTGGAGCAGACAGACACACAGCCCTGGTCAACAGCCGGGAAATAATTAGGGATACACACAAATCACTTCCAACCGAACACTGAGGCACAAGAGGTTCTTTGTAATACACGGAGACCCAGTGAATTTAAAGTAACAGCAAAACTTTACTGGTTGCAAGGTACATTTGCTCTTTCTCATCCACGCACACACGCGTTCATCCACACTTACCCACGTCCTTCCCAACTAGGCTGCCAGGCACTAGCTAGAGGGACAGAAGCTGCCAAGTCTGGATCCAAAGGTGACTCAGATGACTCAGACAACTCTGAGTGGGCGGGCTTTGGGACCCGTTTTATCCCCAAAAGTCCTTGCTGGGTTGATTTACAAGTTGATGGGATTGGGGTGAGGGTTTCCATGTGCTCAGACCCAACTTCCTTTTTCTGGTTCAGGTCCTTTGTTTTTTCCTTAAGGACTTGCTTCCTTCTATTCTACCTCCCTGAAGGGATCTCATAGATAAGTTTCCTGGCTTTTGTCCTCTCTGCTTACGTGCCTGCTTCATCTTTAGGTTATGGCAGCTTCAGCCTAGTCTCACAAGGTGAGGATGGCCCTGACTGTATTGACCTTCCAGAAGGCCCTTAAAACCTGGTTTTGTCATCAGGCATGCAGATCCCATAGAAGTATGAAATGGTTGTACTATTTGTAAGTTTTGGAATGCACTCTCCCATGTTTTTATTTTATTACAGTTTTAACTGTTTTAATTGGATTTTAATGGTTTTGTTTTTTAATGGCTTTGGTTGTTTGGTGTTTGTTATTTTAATTGTGTGCACTGTCCAGAGTCACATACATACATACATACATACATACATACATACGTACATACATACACGCACACACACACACACACACACAGACATAAAAATAGGAGATAGAGAAATGTATGAGAGAGATACCTTTGGCTTGTTAAATGAGAAGATGTCTGGCCTACTTTACAGAATAACCACAAGTAACATATTCTGTTTCTTATACATGGACCTGAGTTCTCTCTAAGGAAAATATTTACAAAATAAACAGCAAAACTCCATGTTTAAACTTAACTGTATGACCATTAACAATTACCAAAGAAACTGTCTGGTCTGCAGTTAAACTAAATAGGGACTGAATATAATTAACTGTTCCAGTAGGAACATTTCAGAGATTGCAATCTGCTTGAATACAGGTTCAGTCACCAGCACTCCATTTAATTTATTGCTTCTAACTTAGCAAACTTAGTACAATAAATGTCCTTTTGTGTATGTGTGTGCCTTTGAGTCAATCTTGACTCCTAGCAACTCCTTGGACTACAGGTAGTCCTCGTTTGGTGACCACAATTGAGACCAGCAGGTCTGTCATTAAGCAAAGCAATCGCTAAGTGGGGAATCTTGTGACCACAACTGTGCTTTCCTTTTCCTCACTCCCCCGCCCTTTGGAATGCTTACCCCAGTGCTGGGATAACTAGCATGAACGGAATTAATGTTTCTATTTACATTCACTGGAAAGGAAGAGATTACAAGAGAGTAAACAAGCACACAATGGGAAATACACCAAGCTGTTTGCATAGCATGCTCGTGGCTGCCAGCGCCACTACATTCCTTTCTATGTGTATTCCCCATTGGTGCCTGCTTACTCTCTTGTAACCCCTTCCTCTCCAATCTCTCCACTCTGCAAAGTGGGGGAAAAAGAAAAACAACAGGTCAGGCACAGGACAACATGTACTGACTATAATGGTGATCATGTGACTGAGGGATGCTGAGAAGGTCATAAATGCATGCATTGGTAGTAAAGTTATTTTTAAGCACCATCGTAACTTTGAACAGTTAGTGAATGAGGCAGTTGCTAAGTGAGGACTACCTGTAGTCTCTGCCATTTTCTTGGCAAGATTTTTTGGAAGTGGTTTGCCACTGTCTTCTTCCTAGGGCTGAGAGTGATTGGCCAAAAGTCGCGCAGCTGGGTTTGTGTCTAAGGCAGGACTAGAACTCATGGTCTCTTGGTTTCTAGCCTGATGCCTTAACCATTACACCAAATTGGCTCTCCTTACCACCTTCCATGTTTGCTTGTCTTTTTCACAAATTGTCAGGGCCACATTGATGAAATGACAGGATACTTAATGAAGCATAATGGGCCCATGTATGTGTGTGTGTGTGTGTGTGTGTGTGGATGTGTGTGTGTTTATATATGTATGTATGTATGTATGTGTATGTATGTATGTGTATGTATGTATGTGTATATATATATATATATATATATATATATATATATACTAAGCCATAGCCACAGAGGACTAGATCACAGATCAAGTTCTAATCCTAACCACAGTGTTGTTGTAGATGCATGATCATGATGGGTGATATTTTGGTTTCCAAAGTCTTTGCAAACCAAAGCCTTCCACCAAGCCTTTAGGGTGGTTCCTGGGTCCCACTCCAGTAATTGCCATTGAATTGCAATGTTTAATATGGTAGAAGAGGGAATAACTATGAATTTCAAGCCGCTTAATAGCTATATTGACTGACTTATTTTCTGTAATTTCCTCTAAATTCACAATCACTGTATTAATTTATTTTGAGCTGTCATTCTGGCATTCCAAGCTCTGATAAGGGACACTGAACTTTTCCCCAGTGTTTGCTGGGCTTAGCCAAGGGTAAAAATCCAGGGATCTGGGTATTTTGAATAGCAGCTGCATTGCACGGAAATGTTCTGACTTGGACTGTGAGGCCACTTCACACACATTTAGACAATCTCAGAAAGTACCTGAGGAGCACACTTCTCCTTGTTATCTCATTCACATGAAACATTGATGAAACATGTCTTATCTCTGCAGCGACTCATCATTATCTGCTGCTCTGTCTGGGGTCCAACTTCTATCTGCTGAAACTTGAAACAACTTCTAAATCTGAAAAAGGCCTCCTCTGTATTTCAGTGTGGTTCCAGTTTTGGATTGAAACAATCCAGCCTCTTAATTTTCATGATACTATATTCATTATTGTTTTCACTCCAATCATGTTGGACAGATTACAAATGGTAACATCCAAACAGCAGGAAGTGCTATTATCTCATGGCCATATCATTTAAGATCTAGCTCTCTCAGTTCACTTACCAAGAACAGTTGCTACTTATATGTCAAACAATTATTTTAAGACTGGGAGACCATCTGGGAGGCTATTGTGTGGTCAAAGGAGCATATGAATTCAACCTTCTTCTTCATCACTCTGCCTAGAATGAAAAATATAATTGTTCTGATCAATTTGGAGCCAGAAATTAAAATAAAAGTATACTTTACAAATATGAAGGATGCATTTTAGTCCTACTGCTTTTGCTTCAAAGGAACATTCAGAATTATATACTTTGGTTAACTGAAGGCTCATGGTGCAATTTTTAATTTAGATTTGTGATTCTGCCACAGTGCTCAGTTACAAAAGAAATAAAACAGTTGATCAATGGTAGATCTTTTTTCCTCTGCTGAGTTTTTCACTACTGAATGCCTATGCAACAGTAAGACCATACTCCATCTGCAGAAAAGCTGGAAATGCTTGTGTGAAGCTTGATAAAAGAAACCGAAATCCAGGCAATTAGCTGCCCTGTAAGACCCAACATCTTGCATTCCATGCCTGAATAGATTACTAGAATCATTCTAGATTTGTATATTGGAGTACATAAGCACAGACCAAGGAAAGCCATTCAACTGAGACCAATCATGCCTAAATGATTGGTTTGCCTGCTTATAGCCCAGGAGTAGGGACCAATATGCTCACATTCAACTACCTCAATCAGGCTCCCTATTTCACCTAATTTTAAGCTTTTCAAAGATTCTTTTACTTTTTATTCTTTTTATTCTTTTTAATTTTTATTATCTTTATTCCTCTAGGTTCACATAGACCCCTTAGGCATTCTTAGAAAATAGTAAGGGTGGGTGTTTGCAGCCCAGTGCTTTGTTTGGAAGCCTGTTCACCAGCAGCCCCCCCACTCCAAATAAAAAAGACATAGGCAAGCTGGGATGGACAAGAGCATGCTGGGGAAGAGGCTAAAGGGATAGTGGGAGTACCAAACCTTGTCTTCTGGTAAATGACTCTTTTATGATGGGCTATATCTGCTCCAGCAGCATTTTATGAGACAGCCTACCACATGCTTCCAACATGTCAAAGGTGTCCACCACCAGTTTATCACCTACCAGCTACAACCACTATATAGACCCTATTTGGAATACATTGAGGAGATTCAAGCTATGTATGAAATTGCTATGATCCATCAAACCAATTCTCACTCCTGATGACTAGGCAGACACGTCCCTGCAGTTTTCTTGGCAACATTTTCTGAAGTGATTGTCAGTGCCTTCTTCCTAGGGCAGAGAAAGAGTGAGTGGCTTCAATGCCTAAGGCAGAACCAGGACTCATGGTTTTTCAGCTTCTCATCCAGCACCTTAACCACTATACCAAACTGGCTATGTGCATAAAATCATTTCCCTCCACCCGAAGCAGGGAGGTGGCAAACAAAAATCCACTAGGACTCCCAGAAGGGGCTTACTGAAATTTTATTTATTGAAAGATATTTGTATGACCGCCCATCTTAAAACAACTCTGGGAAGCTCACAACAACAGTAAAACTACAACACTCATCAAAACCATATGACAATAACTAAAAACCCAGCACCTCAATTGCCCTCCCTGGGTGCCCCAGCACTCATCCTCAGGTTCCCACCACCCTTCCCCAGGGCCTGGGTAAACAACCAGATTTTAATGGCCTACTGGAAACTGCAGTTCAGGAACTCTGTCCCCAAGTTCCCCCTCCCCAAAAGTAGAAAAAATGTAGAAAAACCTAAAAGATTGCTGCTTTTTTAATTCAGATAATTACACAATACTAAACTTCTCAGCAGCAGCTGGGTCATAAAACTTTTTCACATTACTAACCAGGGATAAGCAGAAAATCCCTTTTTGTTTCGCTGCCAAATGAGCTTTATTGAACAGCTTTCATTTCTGAACCATCTGTGGAGAAAAACCTGGAAAAATCATTACCTTCTTTGCTTTTCATTTTAGGGTTCCCACTTGCTGTGAAATGTAGACTGGGGTCCCATACAAGAGAACTCAGGAATCCCACCACAAAAGGGACTTGGCTTCTGAGGTGAATAAAAAGAGGAACAAACACAGCAAGCAGTTTCAATTTCTAAACCAACTTGTAAAATCTCATGTATAATTTCTTTTCTTGGAAATCTACTATCTGCTGATCTTGTTCAGTTTTGTAAGGACAATTTAGAAAATGGAAAGCTTTTGGAGGACAGACCCTGTAGGTACAATGCTTCCTTCTGAGGAGCTTTCTTTACTTTCAGAACATTGGCTGCATTTTTGCCAGTTCTGTGTATGCAGTTATGAGTTACATCCCATGTTTTGTACAGGAGCTAAAGGCAGTGTACATTGTGCTCCCTCTTCTTATTCCCCCCCCCCCCCCAACAATCCTGTGAAGTAGGCTGGGCTGAGAGAGAAGGGCTGGTCCAAAGTCACCTAGGGCAGTATTCCTCAACCTTGGCAGCTTTCAGATGGGTGGACTCCAACACCCAGAATTCTGGCTGGCTGGGGAATTCTGGGAGTTGGAGTCCACCCATCTGAAAGCTGCCAAGGTTGAAGAACACTGACCTAGGGAGCTTCCATGGCTAAGGATGGACTAGAATCTAGGTTTCCCTGCTTCTAGTCCAACACTCTTAATGCTTATCAAAGGGTTCAAGTTGAATAATTCTTGCTTTGTGTGCACCAATTAGTAGGCTTTTCAGTTCTACCAATTTATGAATGAAAATATATCTACTCTCTAAAATCCTCACATTTGTGATGCAAACTATCTACCATCCCTCTCATATGAAAGAGCTTTCAGCCAAGCTGTCTATGCTCCAGGAAAGGAATGGAGGACACTTGAGCATCCATTGACAATGATCACAGTGGGAGCATCCCCAAATTCAGTCCGGACCGAATACCCTGCAATGTAATACCGCAACGTCTCAATCCAGATAGGATTTTCTAAATAGCTTTAAGAGTTAAGCTGGCAGGAGCACAACACAGGAGCAACTTAAATATAAATGCAGCTATGCCCTCTCTCTTTTTCCTGTCTATTAGGGAGATAATAGCTGATTCAGACCCCAAACCAGGCCTAAATCCAACCTGGAAAGGACCTCTGGAACTCTACAGTGTTTTTTACTCCATGGGTAGTCAAGGGGTAGGGGAAATATGTTAAAATGTATTCACATTTTAATGCAGATCTAACTAATTTGTACTTCTTGACCCAAAATGCAATTATCTTTCAGTGTTCATACTTCACTGACTTTTGTGATAGGATTCTTCAGTCAAAAAATGTATACAAATATGTATATAAGGGAAAGGGGAAAATGAGATGGTATTCTGGTATTTACACCTTTCTGAATTTCATGATGGAGTTTTCCAGTCAGATTGAATGAATATGATCATGAATATATATAATAATTTTTAAAATCATAGGAGCCCTTTCTCACAATCATTAAAATAGCATTAAACCCTTTAATTACTTTCAATCTGATGGACAACATGAGATTATTTAATTTAAATAATAACAATATGAAAGTTGCTTTATGAAAACCAGAAGAGGGGGAGAAGAATAATTTCCAAATCACAGGCTATTTTTCCATATGAAAAAGCTATATCTCGCCTTGGAAAGCAGGGAATTTGCAAATGGATTTAGGCAGGCTCAAGGATATGTTTGCAAAACTAATATATTTTCAACATGACAGAAAATATAGCTACAACAAAGCAAAATGAACAGCATTTCATTTTCAGTTATGAGGTTGAGAAAATTTCCCAGGGCTGAAACATTTAATACTTTGTTCTATCACATCTTAAGTATACCTCAAGTCATTACCCACTTTATTTGCCCAGCTGGA